>NC_047144.1:6370178-6695733 GCF_009829125.3 Periophthalmus magnuspinnatus
GGTTGAAAGTTGCAGTAATAAGTACCACAGTGGGCACAGACGATATCACCTTCAGTATTGCGTCTTTCTCTTCCTGCTGTTCTCCAGATGCAGTGGCAGCCATGTTAGAGCATTCCTGGGATTTGTCCAGTTAAACGTGCTAATGAAATCCAGCTGATTACGGCTCAAATCCACTTCTAACGGCAGACGAATAAACCGCTTATATCATTATCTCACTTTGCCTTAGCACATGAAGTCATTCAGTAAGTCAACGTAAACACACGAGGACAGATGTGTAGCCGTCTGCGAGATGGTGTGTCTAATGACAAAAGACACGTAGGATAAACTTATTGAGTATCGGCGCTGAGCTGATCTGTCAGGGCACTCAGTGTAAACAAGATGGAGGCCATGTTGGATGTTCTCACTTCCCCTTTAAACAATGGCAGACTTTAAACATGGGAGTTTACAGAGGACGTCCAGAGCTCCGTAAACAACAGGCACCTCCACCCACACCTCCGCTCAATCTGTTTGTCTGAACTTTTACGGCCAGGGGCTTGGGCCAGTTAAGAAGCAGTAAAAACGTCCTCAGATGTTGATGACTTTTCAAGCCAGAGCGGCTGCAGACGTGACAGAGGCCTGATGGGATTTGTAGTCCTTTGACAGGTCCAATTTAACTGATTAGACTTGCTATGCTAAATGTCCATATGGCTGGTTGAAAACAAACGCCTGATGTCTATTACAAAATTGAAATTTCAGTGACTGTACAACGACGATAAACAAGGAAATTAAAAAGAGATGCAACAGGATCTGGGTTAGGCCATGGAATTGGTACTAGTGTCTGTTTCATGTCAAAGTTTGAACATTTATTTATCCAGTGCAGTTCTATATTTGTAGGGGAAAATACAGTTTCATCATATCATTCCATGGAGACAAACAAGTCAATTTACTGGCCTGATCTGTGAAGTGGCATGCCCGTGCAGCTAGAATGAATGTTAAATATGTTACTTGCAATACCGGGAGAGTCAAAGCAATAACATCTTGACGAAGACTCCACCAGAAAAGTTACACTGTGCCTCTTTAACCTATAAAATGTCCACTGCTACTATCAAGTGTGGTTCTTTCAGCCTTTACTGGAAACAAACTCGGAATACAATCCACTTAATACACACAGGTATATGCTTTAACAGTTGAGGGACCAAGGCTGCTCTAACAACGTCTTATTACACAGCCATTACTTACGTAGATACTGTAAAACGACTCCTATAATATCTGTTCGAATTCCCACATCTTCAATTAGCTCGAGCCTTTTCCTCCCTTTGATAACAGATCCTAGCTTGAGCGTCACGTCTCATGTTATTCCGCTGAACGTGACTGAGGAGCAGACCTAGCCTTGGGAGCGTTGTGTTATTTTAGACAGCCAGTCCACCCAGCATGGTTTACATTGGCTTCTGTTGCCTCATTTTTGTGCTTTATATCAGCTCTCCCTCGGGTCAACAGATACCAGCTGTATGAAAATCGCCTTAAAAACACCATTTTGAAGGCTCGTATAGTGTAGCCACATTTTGATGGCCTGGGATGGTTGGTTTTACAGAGCATTTTAGTACTTGTGACAGTGTAAAGGCTTTAAAGGGGAGGTTGCTGTCTTGTACAAAGTGAAGTTGGCCGGGCGTCGGAACATGTGGGAGGTATGGGAGACAGTGGAGTGCTTTGGAGGTGAGTGTACAAGTTCTTTCTCCACACAGCAAGTCTGATTGGAACCAGAAGCTTGCACTGAAGCTTGCCTGGCTTACCCCCCTCGCCCCCTCCCTCCCCGCACGGATCTGTGCTATGGAAACACCTGTATTTTATTGTCCGTTTCAGACGTCACACCGCACTCGCCCCTTTGGCCACGCCGACCTCTGACCCCCGTCCTCACCTCCAGATGAAACGCAGAGCCTGGCAAATCAGGGTTTAGAGGAGCGTAGACAACAGAGGAGGAAGGAGTCTGGAGGGAGGCCTGCTACGTATAAACACTTATGATAGAAAGTAGGAGCGGAGGGCCAAGGAAACAGGCCTGCGCTTATCTGGACTTACTCTAGTACCAGCATGAGCAAAGTATGAGCAAAAAATGATGAATTAATCAAGTTTAAATTGCGCTTCTGATATGTGTTCACTGCTTTTACGTTCTTGAGCAAATGACATCACCTACCACTCTTTTTTTTGTTTTTTTTTCCCCATTTTTTCGTTTTTTCCCCATTCAAAAGACCAGACCAACATCAATTTCTATGGCAACGGCCCTAATTTTTCATCATTGTGACACCTATGGATATGTTGTTAGTGGTCAGAGTCCAAAGGCATAGTACGGTCGCCATGTCTTTGTCAAATCACTGCAGGACACCTATGGATTTATCAATTCAACCTGTAAGTCAAGACTTTTAGAAGCTTAGAATAAACAGTTTAAGTTGTTATTAAAGACCAGGAACAGGTATCCGAACCCAAGCTTATATATTTCTTAACCACGGTAGTCTTCTCATACATACAAATTTATATTCAACAAGACCAGAAATGACTAAGTAAGCATTAAATAATAAATAGGACCTGTGTTAGATTGTAAAAGGCTGAACACATAAGGAGCTCAGCCATACCTCCATGACAGTTGTAGAATTACACTGATCCATCATAAGTCCAGCAGTAGTACCCGGCGATTCATAACTTCCAATTCCGCCTCTGCAGTGATAAAGCATTCACCAGGCTTTGATATGGACAGACTGTAAAACTAAAATCATCTCGGCTCCAGGTATTACAGGAAATGAACTGTACGGGAATACTTTGGCGTCAGGAAAAACAGACTTCTCCATCAGGGACTGCGCAGCGATGACTTCAGATCGGAAAAATGTGACCAAGTGGAGGTGATTAATGTCTCCGTGTTACAGTGGGACCGAGCCGGGCCACTGCACTGGGCTATCACGCTATGTTGAATCTGTGGAGTTTGGTTTCAGCATGTGGAGGTGACAGAACAGAATGTGGCCACGAGGTACTAGAGGAATCACACAAATGCTGATGTATTTGGGTCGGTTGTCTTCATATTGTTTCAGGAAATGATTAAATTGCGCTTAGAATGATGAAAAATTAGGATGTTTGCCAAAGCGGTTAACAATTTAAAACAACTTATATCATTTCTACATAGATACAGTGAGTACATGGTGACATTTTATTATATTAACCTTCCATAGATGTGTATTTTCAGAGCTTGATTATCAGTTCTCTAGCTGTTTCTCAGAAATGCCGTGATTACTGTATTAGTGGGGTTAGAACATCTCAATCTGGACGTGTTTGAAATTCGTATAAACACTTTTTGCTGCTTATTGCCAAGAGAAAAGTCCAGTTGAGCTTCAAGTAATAATCCATGACATTTTCACATAAATAAATATTCATGAAGCCAGCAGATTTACGATGTGTGTGTGGGATTAGTTCTGCGTTGTTCAGACCGTACATTTGTCAAAGTCTTTAACATGCAGGACTCCATCACACATAAAAAGATAAGACGATGTTTACAATATGCCACAAAAAAAAAAACCAAAAAACTAATCGCAATAGTTTTCCTCATAGTTATCGACTTCAGTAAAACACAAAACAAACAAATTAATAATACTGATAATAATAATGGCTTTCAATATACATTTTGTTAACGCTAACCCTAATTCTAAACACGACCAAGGCTTAATAATTGTAGTTTTAAACAACAATGTCTGAACACTGCTCCAAACCACATGCTCTCACTGATAGAAGATTGTCTGTGTGAATAACTACGTGTAAAATGTTACATAGTGCAGGCTTAAGTGTGAGTACCTTTGCATGCTCTCCGGTGGGTGATGGGTCGGGCCATGTCTCTGTAGTACCCCTCTTTGCAGTAGTGACAGTGTCGCCCTGCCGTGTTGTGGCGACAGTTCATACATACTCCTCCGCTCTTTCTTCCTGATAACTTGTACAGCTCCATGTTGAATCGGCAGCGGCGGGCGTGCAGGTTGCAGTTACAAGCTACAAAAACACAACAGAAAGAGAAAAGGTAAGCTTATAATGAGAACCGGTTCACTAAACATACACAACACTGCAAGGAATAAAAGGAAATAAAAGGAAATTGTGTAAAGATATAGATTTAAACTTGAAAGTGGAAGAGTTTGGGGGTAAAAACTCATTCCATTCTAAGCAAAGCCTTCAACGACCTGAGTCTGTACCACCTGTTTGTCTCCATGGAGATGTAATTCCTTTGCGTATAATGTTCAACAGTGTAGCATTAAGCATCTCCATGGAGACAAGTCGGTAACAACACCAGGCCAAGCTCAATGTCATTTTTCCGTCAATAAAAGCATAAAACATAAATGCAAAACAAGTAAGTTTAATGCCATACTGTGGAACACTCTAGGCAAAGCAATAACAAGCAGTCCTCTACCAGAAAAGTTACAACGTGCACCTTTAATCCAGCTGTAACTGCCAAATGTTTAACTTTTAATAACACACTTTGAATTCGGGAATAAACAGATGAAGGAATAAATAAATAAATATGCTGATTTATCTCTCGTTCGCAACACGCTCTGGTTCAACTATATACAAGGCATGTATATTTAGAGATTTGCGAGGTGGAGTAAAACGTGCTGGTGCTTCTTGGCTGCTATTTCAGATCTCATCAATCAAAGGCCATATTTGCAGAACTCATTTTCCCCATCTCAGGTCTAATGAATTCAGCCTCTCTCAGTCCACTGGTTATTAATCACTGGAAACGCAAGTCTCATCCATCACTTGCATGCAAAGGCCCCTATAAGCTCTATTAAAGGCAAAAGTCATTCCGATAAAGAAATGGCCCCGATCAAGGCGTTTGCTAAATGAGCCGAGGCAGAATGTATGACATGTATCTCTCTATGACCTCTCCAAGTTCTCCATTTTAATACTATTTTCAGAGAGTTTCAGTGGTCTCATGTGAAGCGCTCGTTGGATAGACTAATGAGAAACCTGCCCATGTTGTTTGTGTACTCCAGCTTGATCCACACACTCTGCTGGCAAATCAAAGTCAGACTCCGGACCTGAAGATTTGGCCATGGCTTCAAAGGCCACTGCAGAAGAGCTTAGTTCCAGTTCAAAGATGGCCGCACATAGTTTAGTGAGCAGTAAACAGCGGCAGGGCTGTCTAACCCTGTGTGTCAACAGCTCAGGCCAAAGAGGAGCACACATCAGGAGGCAGCACAGGATATTCATGAACATACACACTGAAGGAAAGAGGCTGCCATCACACATGGGGGGCTTGGATCTGACTTTAAACGTCATGATACTTTACTACTCTGAAATGTATCTTTGCAGTACGCTTACTTTAAAAAAAAACATATTCATTTAGGAGTAGAAAAGACACACAAAACATCAAGAGCCTAATAAGAGGTAAAATATTGTAGAATCTATTGTATGTGCTTAGATTTATGTTTCCATATTACCCAAGTATTGTATAGTAGTTAAAACACTGTATTACTAGTATCAATTACAAGTTATTGTAAAGTTATTCATACATACACGCATCAGCACATAGGCAAGCAGATTGGTCAATTTAGTCAATAACTATTAATAACACCACTTTTTATACAAACTACATTGCAAAGTAGTACATTTATTTTTACTGACATTAAATACATACATACTGAGTCATTCTGGAGTCAAATTAGAGAAGCCCAGACCTACATAATGTATTAATATTTGTATATATTGGACTGTGTTTAACATGCCGCTTGTACAAATAGGGATTTTGTGTCTTAACAGATTTGTCCAACTCCTACACTTTATTTATGCAGCCAAGTCTTCAGTCCTATTGTATCTATGTGATTACATTATACATCTAGAAATCATGTACTACACAGATACATTCATGAAGACATCCTAACAATGACTCGTCAAGCACTGGTCAGGCAGATGCCCTGGTCAGACAGATGCACTGGTCAGACGGATGCACTGGTCAGACAGATGCCCTGGTCAGACAGATGCACTGGTCAGACAGCGGCAAGTTAAACACAGGCCTGTGTTCACATTCACCTCTCACAGATGCAAATCAAAATCATGTCTTTCCTGAACAAACATCCCATATTTCACTGAAGCGGGGTAGGTCCAGAACAACCACATGTTCCTCCACCCCATGTCTTATCATCCCATTATTCCACTGACGCTGTCGCTTCATAAACAGACAGGCTCCTCTCCGGCCACTGTCACTCCACTGCTCTGTCCAGATCTTCCAATTCACACAAACTTGCCCTGCTCACTGTTAAATATCTGTATTACTAACTAACATCTAATCACTAACGTGAAGCTAAAAGCGAGTTATTAGTCACTTGTGTTGAAAGTTGACACTGCTGCTCTTGTCTCCTGCTGCACATGCACATTTACTACAATCAGATGTCTGATTCCTCTATGGGTGTATCATGGGGTTTATTCTGCGGTGTTTGAGCCTGTTGTATGCATGCACAAGCCTCTAAGGGATTATTTGGATATATTTGGAAACTATTTAATTAAACTTGTGACACCAGCTGATTTTATTGGACAATATGAGAGGTCTGTTGGCCTTGTCTCTACATCTTGACCAGGCACTGAAATTTTGCTCTGCAGCTTAAACTGGCACATTCACAGAAATGTTTATTAATGTGCACAGTCCCTGTTTAAATAAGTACATAAATAAACAAACAGCTACTTCTTTTGGCTCTACTTAGTTCAGTAAGTTCACAGCACAACAGCTTTTGAATATTACATAATTTAAGGTAAAAGTGGAGACCTCTGTGTCACGTGGTCACTTATGCACCAATATGGCACCTGAAATCAAAACAATAATAATGCTCCTTCTCATATGCACCTGATCAGAGAAGACATGCATCCTATCGAACACAGGACTATGAAGAAACAGTTCCACGCTCCCAGGTCCAGGGCTGGAAAAAGAACACGTTCCCAAACTGGCTCCCAATTCCATCTGGTTTAGCAGTGGAATTCTACAGCTAATAAAAATACAAATTTGGATTGAGCCAATTCCTTTTGATGATGGACATATTTGGATGTATATCTATGCCAAACTGTATTGTACTGCAATCTTTACAAGCAAAAACGCTTCACAGAAATATTCCATGAGAAACTGAAAAGAAAAAAAAACTTGATAAAGAAAAACACTTGATAAGCAATTAAACATTCTGGAGCACAAATACATTTTTCATCAGATTTTATACCAGTGTCTCCCAAACAGCCATACGGGAATCATTTACCCGGTGGTACTATATTTGAGTATTAAAATGTTCTTTGTAGTACATTTTGCATGCTTAAAGGTGCACTGTGCAACTCTTTTCAGTGGGAAGTCCACCGCCTTTTGCCTGGGATCCAGAATACAGACTTCTTCAATACTCTACAAAGGTGTGAGTCTGGTCCCTGGTGAAATATTACAGGCAAAGCAATGACAAGCAGCTGGTGACCTTCCACCAAAAAGTCACATAGTCGAGATGGGCTCAAGACCAGAGGTAACAGAGCCTTTTCTGTGGCAGCGCCCAGACAGATCCTCTCAGCCTTTAACTCAGTTTAAGACTCGTCTGAAAACCCACCACTTCTCCCTGGGATTTAATACTAGCTAAACAGGATGTCTTGGTATTTTATTGTTCCAATGTATCGTGTTATACTGTATCTATATTCATTTCTTTTTGTAGATTTTTATGTGAAGCACTTTCATCAGCTGAAGTAGTTTTATAGCAGACTTATTCTGCAAAATCAACTTTTCAGAACTTTAAATTCATGCTATAGTTGTTTCCCTCAACATTTACTCAATGTTGTATTGCTGTTGTATCATTACCCAAAGTTGTGTTTGGGATGATTTGTGCATGTTTGAGCAGTTTTTAATCGCTTATATTCAAGACGCCATACTGCTGAACAATCTGTGTTTTCACCGCCACTGACCAGTGGGTCTCCACTGCTCTGGATTTACTTTATTTTCCAATTTTATTTTCTTAGTTGGTGATGTGCATAAGATTTGGAGGTGTTGCGTATTTATTTTGGTACAAATGAAAAAAAATCCACAGTTTGTTAGCATGATCCACAGCTATCCATCAGAGGTGCCAACAGCTGCACGCCTCTTTGTTGTGATAGTGTTCACAGTGACGTCAGCTCCCATTGGGCACTGCAGTATTCTAACATAGAAGTCAGCGGACTTGTTTCTTTTATTAAGTCATTTTAGATCAATATTGTGATTTAAAATGTCCAAATTATAACATAAAGTTCCACGGGTGTCATAGATTATAACTACAGAGCAGTAGTTATAATCTATTGTATTGTGTATTGTAGTCAATACAGGTTATACTTCTACTGCTTCTGCCACCACATGAAAAAATACATTTCCAAACTGTATTGAGAAAGTACATATTAATACAAACTATACTGCATAAATGTCTACAGTTTACTCCATGTCTTAATATAACCCAAACTGT
Organism: Periophthalmus magnuspinnatus; assembly: GCF_009829125.3. Classification (NCBI taxonomy): domain Eukaryota; kingdom Metazoa; phylum Chordata; class Actinopteri; order Gobiiformes; family Gobiidae; genus Periophthalmus; species Periophthalmus magnuspinnatus. The sequence continues at coordinate 6,378,620 of NC_047144.1, forward strand.
GTCTGTGCCTGAGGCTGCCTGCCCCTTTGCCCACCATGACAAACGTCTCACTCGGGTCTGTACTACCACAGCTGGGAGTACTTGTGTCCATTAACACCTCCAGCTCCACATGAAAGCCCTGCATCTCCTCCAGTCACTCGCACTGCAACAGGATCAGCCAACAAAGTCCCCGCTCCCAAACGGTGTGTTCAAGTGTGGAGAATGTCAAGGAAATCCCGCCGCCCTCCGCTGAGCGCTTTAACATGTGTAACAGCAGTCCGTGGATTTAACAACAGCCAGGCCTTTCGTGAAGGGAAAAAAAGAATTAATGTTTGGCATGAGCAGATTTGGATGTGAGATCTGAGGAGAGGAGTGAAAAGGAGGAGGAGGACAAATTTGGAAAAGGAAAATCAAATGTCTCTAAGTAGGTGTTTTGTGTTTTACCTGCTCATGCCACATCTGCAGTTAGGATCATGTGAGAGGCAGCTGCCCAAGGAGTGATCCTGGAATGTTTATGGGTTTGTTTTGAAGTGTGCACCAGCCACTGCAGCCATGACATCCACTTTAACTATTAGCCAAATTAGCATCAACTAAATAAGACTTTAAGGATCCCGTTTAGACACTTTGGGTATTTTTAGTAGTAGCAGTTGTAGTAGTAACAGTATTATTAGTAGCAGTAGTAGTATTTAAACCCTTTTAAATTCTCAAACTGCAGCATAAGGTGAAGTATCAGAGGTTGTACGGCAGTAGCTGTTAAACTGAAAGTAGATTTTTCGTAGTAAAAATAACAAAAGAAACTTAATGGTAAAATGTGTACCTTTTCTGGTGGAACATCAGCCACCTGCTTGTCTCCACGGTTACGTTATTGCTTTTCCCGGAATGATCAGTATGGCATTAAACTCATGTCTTACAGGTCAGATCTGCGGAGAGGCGGTTATGCTCACAGTAAGAACGCATGTTTTTCAAGCTATTATTGAGTAAGAAAGCACATGTAATTTAATAAATACAAGATCAGTTTAATGGCATATTGTGGGACATTCCAGACGAAGCAATAACATCTCCATGGAGACAGGCAGGTAATTAGAAAAGTTACACAGCGCATCTTTAAAAGTAACACTCCTGCATTCCTTAAAGAACCCATTTTATCAGTAGTTTGTGGCTAAATCTTGTGCAAATCGTCTTTTCTTTTGTAAGATTTATGAATTTGTACATGGTTCTTGACAAATATATATAATAATCTATCCCTAACTAACAGTAACTAACACTCTTATCGCTGAAAGAAAACAGGACGATCTGTGTGTGGTGAAAAGTCAGCGGAGACCCTGCACCTCCCTGCTACTCCGAGTCCAGCGGCCAACACGCAGTTCATCAGGTTGTCCGGGAAATCAAACAAACAAAAACTAAAGACTTGGCATAAGATGGACTAAAAGGGAGAGAAAAATAACACACGGAGGAGGAGCGTGCACAACCTGCGGAAACTATTACCACAAAATTATTACCACAATCGCTGCTACGATAAATCTCATGTTTCATTGCTGGGGAACTTTCGATATAAAAAAGATGAATAATAAAACAACATATATAACTTCTGCATTTGTAAAGCACGGACTAACAGCCAGCGCTATGACAAATTGCCCCACACTCTTGCCACACGCACAAGTGGAAGTGTGTGCTGGGGCTGTAGTTCTGTAGCATTGTTTCAAACTAATTATTTTTGTTTGATTTTAAGAGTTTATATGGGACAACAGCTGCCAGATATGTAGTGAGTTAGCTGAAGATTTGGAAGTGAATGTGACTTTAATCTGCGTTTTCTCATGTAGGAGTAGGACTTTTCTGTGTATATAGCAGGGACGGGACAATAAACCAGAATATCGTTTATCGTGATACAAAGGGTAGTCCGTAATCATTCATGGGACATTTTTATAATCAGGATAATCGTCATTGTATCACCAGAATGTTCCAAAAAAAATGTACTTATTCATAATGTTCTCATAGTTGTTTTCACTGATAACAGTAAAGTACAATTATATAAAAGTTGTTTAAACATGGAACTTATTCATAACATTAAAATTATAATTATTCATATCCGTAACATTTTTTTACTCTCAGCAACTTTAATAATTATCGTGATATTATCGTTAATCACAATTATTTTGACCATGATACTCCTGATACAAAAGTTTCAGGTGATTTTTGTACATAACCTTTGCGTTGAAACACTGTAATTTCCCCATTGCAGGATAAATAAAGCTTCATTTTAATCGTAATCAGATTTTACAGTTCAGATCCATGTTCAGATCATAGAGACATTTGCCACATCCCCTTTTTAGTCAATCAATCTATTAAAAGAGAGCAGCACTGTATGAAATGTATCTATAAGGGACTACTTGAAAAACTCCCAGAATATCTCACCTGTTTGTTAATCACTGATACCAGAACATTTAATACCAGATCACATGACTGCATAAAGCTGAGACTAGCTGCACCAAAACTGAAACGGAAAAGAGGCTTTTAGCTGTTTTGCTTCACAAAAATAGAGAACACTCCAAGGAAAAGCAAAACTGGATGCATTGGTGACACATTCGCAATTTAACAATCTGGTAACAAACTTTTATACACACACCTGCTCTTGTGTTATATTTTGAACAGGACGCTCTCATTAGGTTCCCCTGTAAACATAAAGATAACGAAAGAAAGAATGAAAGAAAGAAGGGACATTTGTACCTCCTCCGCTCTATCCCTATAGCAGGGATAAATCTAAGCTCATTTCCCTCATCTCGACCAGGCTGGCGCTGTATGCACGGTCAGTTGATGTTGAATGGTTGTACAGGAGCCAGAGCCCTGGTCTGTGATGGCACTGTGGACATTTGGAGGAGCAGAGTGGAGCACGGCCCTGCTGGGGGGACCGGCTGCCCCGCTCTGTGCCCTCTGCTCAGGGTGTGAAAGGCTGAGTGCTCCTGCAGGTGTTCAGAGAGGTGTTTAGTGTTTATGTGCACTATTGTCTACATGCTAATGTAGACAATAGTCATTTTAATAATGTATTTTTTATTTTATTTTGAGAACAATCAAACAAAACAAAACAAAAAAACAAACAAAAAAAATAAACCTGAAATTAATAGAAGCAGACTGGATAAGTAGTATTGTCATGATACAAAGATTCAAATTACATTTTGGTTCAATACTATTTCAATACCATATAGACATTTAGACAATACAATGTCATCTTATATTTGTCCTGATAGGTAAAGATGATTCCATAAAAATATGCAGGTAAAGTAAAGGTTGCCCTAACTATGTACTTTTAAAAGTGTTGATACTTATTTAATTCATTACCTAGTTTGGATACTAGTTTTAGTATTTATTCATATCTGAGCATTGACATATATATTATATATTTAAATTTTTTTTGTGTTTATGGGTAGCAAAAACAAGAAGCAATATTAGTAGTATTACAACTAGTAGCAGCAGTTATTGTGAAGTTATGCATGGTCTGATTTATAAGTACTACTTTTTGTGTCTACTAAATAACAACTTTGTGCATGCACTGTACATTTATTTATTATATCTATTTGACTGGAAATTCAAGTATTGTTACTTGAGCACTAGAGTTAAATACAAATATAACATAATTTCACGTGCTAGGTCATATGTTAGACCTCTGTGTCACAAAACTTACACAAAACTTTTTCAGAACCCAAACATGTGACATCAAACCAATCAAAATACTGACATGGTTAACCTAAATCTGTACAGATTCAAAAGCATAAGAGAGGTCAGTGTGTGTGCGTGTGTGTGTGTGTGTGGATATACTTTTTTATAGTGTAACCAGCTAAGGTACTACTAAAGAAGCTGTGTGCATACTTTTATGTGGATCAATGAAGTAGAGCTTAGTGCACGTCTTAAGAATGTGGATGCCATTCTGTCATCAAATCTCTCTTACAGTCAATATCACAATAGAACATTTTTACAAACTTAAAACTTTTCATACTCAGTGGTGGAAGGTAACAAATAAAAGTAGTAACTTGTAGTAGTACTTGAGTAAAAAATGTAGGTGTCTGTACCTTACTTGAGTAGATTTTATAGTGGGTACTTTTTACTTTTACTTGACTTCATTTCAGAGTAATTATGTGTATTTTCTAATCCACTACATTTTTGAAGAGGGCTGAAAAGTAAATGTAGTTTTAAATCTGCTGAAATGCCTGTGGCGTTTACTTTTAACACGTTCATACTTTGAACAAACTAAAGTATACAAATAAAAACAGCTAGGAAAAAAACAAGCAATTCAATTGTTTCTGTTGAAGAAAATTCAGCACAAACCTGTATCAAAATCAAAACATTTGAAGCTTTATAAGAACTAAAAATCTTTAATCTTTAAGTAATCTTTAATCTTTAATACTTTTATTTAAGCAGATTTTTTCATGTGACACTTTTATTTTTTTGAGTATTTTTATTGCTCTAGTATCTGTACTTTTACATAAGTAACACATTTGAGTACTTCCTCCACCACTGGTTATACCTAGTCTTATTGTGTGTATTTTTAAAAATCATTAACATATAAATGACAACCGTGTTCATAAGAATGACTCTAAACATTCTGTAATGACGATCAGCGTCAAGGGAGTGTCTGTAATAGTCTGGTGCTTTGTTTTAGTTTTAAGTGCACCATACAGTGTGCTTTTGCCTTTGGGGATAAATCAAATATCATTGAACTGAATATGCACTGAATATATGACATGGTAGTACATTACCCTGTGCACTGTGTAAGTTAACAGTGTGTCAAAATTAGATCTGGACTTCAAATCCCGGCACAGAAACACACTTATTTGTATTGTCGATTTAAAGGACTGCACCATTTTGGACAATAATCTACGTGCAAGTGCGTATAGATTTCTGTATATTTGTAAGAGTAGAATTCTGTTAATTGTAAACAAAGACCGAAATATGAAATGATAAAACAATATTATGAATCCCACACATTTCAGAACATGTTTGTAGAAGTCTAAACTACAGACACAGGCACAGGTAGATTTCTATAAAAAGACGGTGTTTTGTTCTTTGCTAGAGACAGTCGATTATCTGAGTAACTGCAGCATTTGCGATTTGATATTTGCACCAACTCAGCTCACTTGTTTAGACTGCGATATATGGTGCAGTCCTATAACAAATTATGATTTTCCACCCACCCCATTAACCAAAAACAGCCTACTTAGGAGCCCTTCAAACTATCGTGTCTTCTGGAAGCTACTCCCTCACCACCTTCAGACCCTGTACGTAGTCTCCACCAGCCTCAGCCTATGTGAGCGCATGGCATCAGGCACACAGCGACGTTAATGGGATTACGCTGGAGGGTTGCCAGGTTGGGGGGCTCTGTTCCCTCTCCGGTCCACTTCACTTGGCCATATCTAAACATTGTTATCTGCGTCCCGCCTTTCACTCTCTGTATTTTCCCCTCCTACGGGCAGTAACCTAATGTCCCCATAAATACACGGTGCGATCGCATTATCCTGAGAACATGCAGAATACAGTTGGCAGAGCTGGTCCACTGTGGAGAGTCTATTTGAGTCTTTTAGTCTCTTTTTGGGCATCGCATACTTGACCCGATCTGAAGATGTCAGAGTGTGTGTCCCGTTCAAATGAGTAGGGATGGAAAGTAACGAATCACACATCCTAACGTTACTCTACTTTCTGGGTACATTTTTAAACCTGTAGCTGTAATTAAGTATGTAATTAGTTATATTTAAAATCATAGATGTTAGTGAGTACAGCCCAGTGGATTTTTTCTTGTGTACTTAAATATTTTGGCAGCAGCACTATTTTATCCATGTAACTGCACCACAAAGAGGTGACAAATATAAGAGAAAGTTGGAACGTTAGAAACCCCGCTCTGTACGTGAGTCCCATTGGGCTGTGTGGAGCATATGGAGATGATAATGGAGGTAAGGGCAGCCCGCTCACTGGAACATTTGATTAAAGCGGTGGATTTGTTCATACACAACATATGACATTGGTTCCAAACTAATAGTGCTGGGGTACATGTCGTCCTATAGTACTCACGGCTACTGTGGGATGCAAGACGAAAAAGTAAAACAAGGCACAAGAGAAGCAGAGGTGGCTCCTGACTGTCAAAATAAGCAGAGTGTAATATGACTAGTGTGTGAGAACCAAAAATGTGATCGTCTAAGGAACAGTTTGTTGAGCTAAAAGAAAAGATGGACAATATGGACAATGTCTCTGTGCCAATATCAGTATCGGAATATAAGATGAAAGATAAGATTGAATATAATGCAGTATCGCCACAGTGCTGTTTCTGCTGTTTGTCCTCAAGTGTTTTTTGAAACAAGAGCTATAGCCACATATTAAGCAGCAGATTGCCCCAGTAGCTCTAAAGGATGGGTCAAATGCAGAGAACACATTTCCCTAATGGGGCGATGAAACGTGCTTTATCCTAAACACAAGAACAAGCCATTTGTAACGTATAACAAATGAGTAAGTTAAGTACACTGATCTACTTCACTTGAGTGTGTTTTGTTGAATGCTTTATGTCAATCATTTTTCCATATTCCTCTTGTGTAATTTTCCCATAAACAGAAGAGCTAACTGGAAACCTGGATAGTACTGGGAGCGAGGAGCAGAGAGTAAATGGTTTGGGATGGTTCCAGCGGACAGTCAGCGGGAGGTGATCACTACCATCTGTGTGAGCGGGTGGCACAGAGTTGCCCCTCCTCCACCTCACCTCGGGTTCAAACACCGCACTGCAGAAACACTAGATTTCATGCGGCTCTCATAGACATACACACACTCCTGGCCTGTGGCAACCACAGGCTTTTCCAAAGGATTTAACCCAGCTGACACGAACACAGTCACCCGACACTCGGCTGTCCTCAGAGCGCACCTCCCTGACGTTATGGGTGGCTTCTTTATATGACAAGTCAGGATGGCATGAAACTAATTTACTTAAGTTGACTTTTGAAGGAAAATTGTATACTTAATAAAAAAAAGAAAAGAAAAATACAAAACAAAAGAACACTTGGGTTGCCAGTGCCTTAACCTGCAGATATGACACTTTTTTCATTCTCACTATATGGACAGGCTGCAGGAGTAATGATTGGCTGCAAGTGCTGAGGTTTAGGTAGTGAGGATTCAGATCAGAGAGAAACACTGATTTACAGCATTAAAACTGGCAACCCAAATGAGAGACTCAGGTGAGGCTTGTTCTGCTTCCTAACTGGACAATTGTCTTGAAAACCAACACAGCAAACCAAAGAACTCATTGTGTAATTAAGAATAAATCAGCATAACAACTGTTATCAGTAAAAGCTATAATTTATTTGAACACGTCTACTTTGTATCTAGGGACAGATTTAGTACTTTCTACATTTTATATACATACAGAACATCAAATATATGAAGTACGCTATATGGAATTATGTAGCGAAGAAAAAAAGTTAGATAATTCGACAAAGCAAAGGGAGGATTTTTAACATTTTTGCTACATAATTCCATATATCTTACTTCATATATTTGATGTCAAATGTATGTATATAAAATGTAGAATGTAGTAAAACGTCCAAACGTTTGACTGGTCGTGTATATATCTTGTTGGATGACATACTTACTGTTCTAAGTTTTTTTTTTTGCTGTTTCTACTCAAGCTAGAGACCTTTGACTCGATATATCTAATTGCATTGCTTCATCCATCTCTGCCTATACTTACATAGTCAGAGTGCGAGTAAGCCCCAGTCCCACACATGTAGGCCAGTGCTGCGGCCCTGCATCTCACGCCAGCACCCCAGAGGCATCATTTCATAGGGCTGTTGATTTTAGAACAACATTCCTCCGCTGTGTAATTATTTGAAAGCACAGGAGGTTCTTTTTTCAAACCCACCTTCTTTCAGCGCCCCCTCCTCTCTCACTCACACACACACAGCTCTGTCTCATTTGGACGCTGCAGTGTAACTAATTGAAGTATTGGGTCCCCATTAGCTGCCCTCCAGCGACAGGCGCAGGCAGGTGGGGTGCAGGGCATTAAAGTCAATTAGCAAAAGTTGGAATACATGTAGTCATATTAGGCATATTAACTCCAGCTCCAGCCTTTATCCTTCACACACCTCTAAATATAGACTCTCACTGAGCTCCATGTTATGACGCCCGCTAGGTAACACAAACAAGAAGAAATTGTACTGCTGTCCGTCACTTATAAAACTTTTCTCTCAAGTCTAAAAATGATCTTGACCTATGCGCACCCTTGGTAAGAGAGAGAGAGCGGGGAAAGTTGTGAAAGGACTGAACCCTATTTTGAAATTCTAATCAGTCTCCAATAACCATCTGAGCTGTGTCAGTGTGTGTAAGACATGGTTTACTATGGATCTGTCCCAGTCCTCTGAGTTTCCACTCACTTGTATTTAAGCCCTGCTCGGAGCACCCCTGGATCACAGCGCTCTTCCATCTGTCAGTGTCCTGCTAATTCCAGCTAATAGTTTCCAAAAGACACAAGCTGAGCCTGTGGAAGCACAGCCCCACACCAGTCTGTAAGCGCTCGCACAGGGTTACACTTTAAAGCTGTCACTTTCACTCGGGCCTGCTCTGCTCTGATACACGGCTCTAATGCACAGCTTCATCTGGGTGGCACACATCATCTACATATACACTGTAGTGTACCAGCTAATGCCATCTTCTCATGCAACTCAGTCCAGGCGATGACATCTGTGTATAATGGTATGTTTATTCATTTGGCATATTGGTTTGATTTGACAGGAAATTCCCTTAAACATGAGCTCTGATTGGTTCCACACTATTAATAAAGTAGCATTTTGCATAAAACTACTCCAAACCACACCCAGAGACATGTAACTGCAAACTGTGCCACATATACCTGCCTTTATAAGCGGTCGACCACATGGTTGTGTAGCCTTCCTCTGACCCCTGTCCTACCACAGCAGCCCATCGCTGTGAGCAGTCTGAGTGGTGCATTCTGGGAGGGATGAGGCTTGGCACAGCACTGCACACCTCCCAAAGCTCTACTCAGGACTTCCTCTCTGAATCCTAATGAGAAAGAGGCAGGGCAAAGAACAGCCTGGTGCTGTTTGCAAACAGAGCCAAGATGGCCACCAACATGAGTCTGTAGTCACTCCGCCTTAAATGATCAACTACACTCTGTCACATTGTCATTGAATCCACAAGAGAGTGCGAGAGTGTTTCACATCTTAAAATCAACACAGAATATTTAGATTATTACAGTGTGCCAACAGAAATGCTAATACTTTCACCTCCATCTGTTTCATCTTTTTGTCCCAAGGCTTCAGCTGGAGGCAAATCCATCACATTTTTCTCCATTGTGTCGTCTTCAACACAAACTGACTTTTACAAGGCACTGCGTCGCCTCTGCACAGCGGTTTGTAAAGCTGTCATAGAGAAGAGCCACAGTGAAGGGGCTCATGTGTGTGTGCTCAGACTATGGAGCGAGCCAGGACATCATCATATATGCAGACTGTCGGGCGTACTGTGTCTGTGAGATCATGGTTACTACCTCAAACCAGCAGCAGTAACAGCTTCTCTACATCACACATCATTTCTCAGAGCGTAAAACCACTGAACTGGCTCTGCATCTGCCCCTCGCAGTTCCTTATTAGCCACAAACATTCTCCAGACAACTTAACCTTGTCACCACTGTGCTCAGGATCATGACCTCTGCTTGGCCTCTCTGCCCCTCCTCCCCCCAACACACATATACACACACAAACACCCCAAGGCCCACGTTGAAGGCTCTGGTGACAGCTATGGGACGTCTCTGGCCAGTAGTGCTCAGTCGCTCCTCCAGTTAAAACAATGACACCTACAAGGTCCACTCAGCGTACTGCCTCTCACAACAAAACAGCTCAGAAAAACATTGGAAAGGTTAGTCAAAGGCCCTGCTACTACTTTGAAATTTTTTGGAGAAAAAATTTACAAGAATTTACTGTGAAAAACTCCTAAATTGTGGGCATCTGGGACTGAATATTTGGCGTGTCAGTCCGGATGAGTGATCAGGTATAGCGTGCAATAGGCAATAGTTTTTTACTGCCCAATATCAACACTTGGATTAGGTCATCCCAGTTGGCTGTAGAAGCGTGGCTGTTTAGTCCAGGAATGGTGGATGGAAGTGACATATCAACTCCACAGAGAGGAGCAGAGCGCGGAGCGGGTGTAACGTTTCGGAAACAAAAAGCTACAGTCAAAAGAGGCGTGTCCGACATTACCGGAGAAAACACTAAGGGATTCACAGGATATTGTTTAGACGAGTGTGTGCGCATGGCTTTAGTCAAGAAATGTGTCAATGATGGACAAGGAGCCAAAGAAAGGTAATGTTGGCAAGCAGGAAAGGTGGAATTTATTTGCCATACTGATGCTATTATTGCTTCCCTTCTCCGCTTCTGCCCCCCTCTGTCCTGCTTAAACACATCTGGCACTGTCCAATTCTAAATAGGATTTGAGGCCAACGCATTGGGCAATTACAACATGTTACAAAAATATCAAGTGGAGTGTTTTTTTTTGGATGTGGTTATATTTCATTATAGAAAAGGTTAAAAAGAGGCCAGTGGTTTTTTCCTGCACTTACATATTTTCATGACAAGCGCACCGGGCCTAAATAGAGTCCTACCAAAGTCTATTTATACTAAAAGCAATACTGTCAAATTTACCACATGTAGTGGAAAAGTTGTGCAGAAAACATATGACTTACATAGGCAGTCTCAGAAGGAGTAATATGAAGTCAATAAAGAGTGAAGGCTAAACAACGTCCATAACATGATATCACAGACTACTGCAATGCAAGATAATCACGTAGTTACACACAGTGACACCCAAATTGCTTTCATTCTCGCTGCTCAGAACAATTTTGGAAACCAATGCTGAGCTTGTTTTGAGCTAAAGGCAAATGATGCCAGATAACACATTTACTAGTGGTGGTTGTGTGCCAAAAACATGAGCAGTAATTCATTTTTTTGGTGTGCTCGCTGTAAAGATACAGACAGGACAGGAGCAGTGTCATCTACATCTCTATGAACCAGATCCTCACATGTTAGACCATAAGGTGCATAGCTAGAGAGAACAGCAGACTTACGCAGACACTCGTTGGCCTCCCTGGCGCTGGCCCTCTGCCACGGCCGGTCGTAGTGGAAGGGTTTACAACGGTCACACTCTGGGCCCTCTGTGTTATGCTTACAGTCACACACCAGTTTGCCTTCTTTATCTTTTAGACAGCGAGAGGCATGTCCATTACATTTACACCTCCCTCCCACCTGGAAGTCTCCCACTGCGTAAAAGTAAGTGGCCATAGTGGATGGTACGGCCACAGGCTCCTCCTCTCTCCCCGCACTGTGGTCCCTGGGCAGTGGGGGCATCTGTGGGCGGCTGAAGACCACTCGTATGTCAGTCACTGTGACCCAATCCTGCAGGACCGGGCTGCTGTCGAAGTCCTTCCCTGAGGGTCGCCCGTCCAGAGTGCTGAAAGCGATGAGACCCCCTGAGGCAGAGTGCAACTCCGTGTGGCTGTCTGTGCACACGGCCTCCTGCTCATTTAGTTTGGTGATGGTGGCTCTGTTGGGTCGGTTGTACATGCGGCGACACTGAGACGAGTAGAACTGGTAGGGCATCCAGGTCTTTCCATAGTCCATGCTTTTGTAAATGGCCAGAGATTCTGGGCGTGGAGAGCAGAACTGCAGACTCACGTAGGTGATCTCAAACTTCTTTCCCAGAGACAAAGTGAGTGTGACGTTGTGTGGGGATGTGTTAAAGTTTTGCGATTGCCAACAGGTGAGGTTCAGAGCAGAGTTTAGGTCTGTGAGGTAGGAGGGTGGGTGGGCACGGCGAGGATCGGCCGCATCACAGATCTGACATGTACGAACAGACGGCCGGTCATCTCCTCGCTCCACCACACTGCAGGAGCGAGAGGGGGGGCGGCCGCACACACTGGACACGCTCACCTCTTTGCCAAATGCCGCATTGATGAACTCGGGGATGCAGCGGCGTGCTGCTCCTGTGTCGTCATAGCACGGGTCCAGAGGGGCCTGCTGTCCAGCAAAGGGATTTACAGCACCGAGGCTCAGAGCAGAGCAGGCCAGAAGGCCCAGGGCCAAGAGGCCTCTCCACGGCTCCCTCATCCTGCTCCAACGGAACGGTCCCAGAGCCTGTATCCAAATGTCTGTGTGAAGGCAGAGGGGGTCGCTGGTGGTCGGGCCCTACTCCCCAGAATTGTGTTAGCCTGTGGAGAAAAACACACAGGTCAGAGCGTGCATCATAGAGCAGGACATAACTGTCTTCAAAACATACGCACACAAATTACACAAATGCTTATTTTGTTATAGTAAATCCACATGCAAATGCAAGCATGTGATAAAATAATAAGTTATAACAAATTATAAGTTAAATGGAAGTAGAGCACAGAGTCTATTTACATAAAGTTGTCTGCGCATTGCAGTACCCTCTTCTCATTTACTGTCTCTTGTCAAGTTTTAAGTGGAAAAAACCCACAGAAGGGCATAAGTTGGCAGAGACAGAGGCAACAGGATAAAGTCAATCATGATACATCAGTGTATGTGGAGTGTACAGTCATATTATATTTCCCAAATGGAAATAGACTCTTCTTTGCTGTTGATGCATGTTAGTTGATCTCGGTACCTTTCAAACTGGAATTTAAATACATAAACATATTGTTCATTCGCCAGTCCAGAAATAACATGAGAGAAATAAAGGCAGAAATCACTGGTAAAATAAATACAGTTGGGGCTGAGAGGCAGGAAGTGACGGTCGATGTAAAAACTACTTTTGATTGACACGCTGTTGAGGTACAAAAGTTTGATGAGTTCAAAGAGGAAAAGGAAACACACTTTTGACAAGCACAAGAGAGAAAGACAAGCAGCCCCAGAAGTCCAACAGTGATGGAGGTGAAGGAGAGGAGCAGGAACACAGAATGGAGAAAGGGATCAGAGCGTGCACTGTACTGGTTTATATGTGACTAAATATGGTGTGCTCCGTGTGCCGCCGGGCCTGCTGGGAGATTAAGCTTAAACAGACACAGAGCAGTGACATGCTGTTTAATACTGAAATATTCAACTGGAAATCTGGAATGTATAAAAACCGGAATCATGTATCACAAAGCTAAATGTTTGGAAAGTGAGGCAGGAGGTCAGAGGTGGATGTGAATAGCCTTAAACACACTGATGCCCTGATTAAGCAGAAAACTCTGACTGCGCGTTTAACAGGCCACAAGGGTCCTCTGAGGGGTGCACAATGTCTTTCATTAGCTGTAGCTTCAGGCCTTTATGAACAAGAAGGACTCAATGCAAAATGCTATTGGTAATATAACAGATTTTACAAACTGGAAGCACTCTTCTAAATTAATAACTGTTAAAATAGAATCTTTTTTTAGGATGTCTCCATGGCTCAATCATCTGTGAGAGATTACGGTCTCAAAACTAAAACAACAATGCATTTGAAGTCAGGATTACCTCATTCAATTATATGTAAAAGTCTATTAGAGCATTAGATTTTTGTAGGGTGATATGGCAAAAAAATGGATTTATATTTATTTTCCTCATATTGATCAATCTCTTTCGTTTCAAAACCAAATAAAATTGGCTTTCCATATTGTTTTAATGAATACTAAAAAAGACAGGCACAAAATATTTAATTTAACACATAAAAAAAAGCTTCAACTCTGCTCGTTTAAAAGGACTTTAGCTGATCATCGATAATCAGACGAGACTAAACCTCCTGAAATCCAATTAAATACCCAGCCCTAAATTTTTGGGTTCCAATATAACACATTTGTTCACATTTTTTACACATTTTATAGCGATCTGCAAGAAAAGCACAAGTTCAGTGGTGTTACCCAGATGTACCACAGCTCTCAATGGAAAGTCTAGTACCATATCCACACATGTGAATGGGGAGAGAAGGGAAACATCCTGCTTTAGACGTTGTTCTTGGCTGAAAAGAATATTTAGGTAATCAACCAATGACAACCCAACGAGGAAGGCCTGACTGACCGTATGGGGAAAATGGAAATAAAACTTGATTCTAACAACGCCGGAGGAGTCATAGACAGACAGGAGGAGTCCCAGATCTGAGGCGGCAGGGTGGTCCGCACTTTCAGCAGCCACATTCCGGGGAGCGTTTTTTCAGCTTCTCCCTGTCACCAGGAGATCGTCCCATGTTGAGTTGTCTCCCTTTCAAGCGTGGGCGCCTCTGTCAGAGTTCACAGATTAGGAAAACACAAGTGGCCAGGAGGCTTTATTTGGCTTGGGAGGAGAAGAAGAACCAGCACTCTGGGGGAGAGGGGAGAGACAGCTGAGCCACTTTGTATCCCACGTGGGGGCCCTGGATTCGGGTTAGGGTCTGCTGGGTCGCGCTCTCCATCTCTCCATACTCCGGTACAGTGATCTCTGGGGGGTTATTAGCGGCCGCGTAGGGGCATTGAGGCCATTTTAATAGGCTAACAACAGGGACACTTCCAGGCTCATTATCATCACACAAAGATGAATGGGATGAATATAATTGGATACTCGCAATTAGTGACAATCTCTTTCGGCTGTGCGTTATACAGTGTGTCATTGCAATGGACACATGCAAGTTTGATGAGAAGTGTTTCTAGTTGTGGAGTTACTGTTCACACATCAACTTGGAATAAACACAGCACTAATCCTGGACCAGGACTAAACGGGACAAGAACATGAACAAACCAAGTCTACATCAGGGCTAAATTGGGCAGAAAGCAGGACGAGGACTGCACAATATATCGCAATCAAATCAAAGCCACGATTTGAGTTGGCGCAACTATCAAAACGCAAATGCAGTTACTTAGATAATAGAATGTCCTCTGTCTTTTTATAGAGAAATCTTGTTGTAACTGTTGTCTGGACCACTACAAACATGTTCAGAAATGCATGGGATTCTTGTATTAGTTTAGTAGCTCGCATGTCATTCTTCAAGTCTTCTACCAAGTATTCATTTTATTTTTACATTCTGTCCGTTAGTAAAACTGTCCAATACCAGACAACATATTTTAAAAGTAAAGTGTACACTGTGTAGGGTAAATAAACATATGAATGAATGGGTGACAGGCTGACAGCTGGGGTCACACAGTGTGGACCTTAGGGACTCTCTAACTCTCCCATCTCTGTATATTAAATCAATAACAAGCCCACGTTATGGAGGAGTGGTGAGGAGGAAACGCTGTGTCTTGAGACTGAGATTCAGTCTTTTCTAATTGTTGATTGGCAGATTAAACTTCTGTCTAGTTAAAGGGGCACTATGTAACTTGAGAGTCAAATTACCATCTGTTTTCCCCCATGTTCTTTCTTTGCCTGGAATATTACACATCTATCCACTTGGAGATGAGCAGGAGCAACACTAGGTCAAATTACAGGTCAGGCACAGGTTTTCAATGTATTTTTGAGCAATAAAAATACCCATAGCAAAACAAATGCAAGATCAATAACTTCAAAGCCTTATTGTGGAATACAGGTACAGAGTGCACCTTTAATGTTCAAGGAGCCGATATATAAAGCCATTTGTATTTGTTTAAAAAAAAGACAATGCAAAAATGAAATTGAAAGTCAGGCTCGAGCTATATAAGGAAAAATCATATCACGCAGCCCTGTAAGGACGGGGTCAAACCTCACATCCCGGGATCACCGCCTAATTTCTTAACCCCGCTTGAGTCCAAGACCTTGTGGGTGTGACATGTCCACATCCAAAAGACGTGAGTCCAATAATCTGTGCCTTTATTTTTCCATTTTTGCGCCTGACAGGAACGAGGGGAGCGAGGGGCTGAGGGAGAGGGAAAAGCACGAACGCCCCGGAGAGGAATGCGCCTGCTTCTGTTGCCCTGCCCACACGCCGCTGGCCCGGGACCCTGACTTCTTTAAATCAACATAAACCTGATCCACAGGCCAACGGGAGGAGCAGAGACAGACAGCCCCGAGGTGGACTGCGAGGTCAGAGAGATTCTCACACACTCGGCTGCGTGCTCGGATAAGCTCTATAACACTAATATAACACTGTAACTATAACACTCGTGCAGGGATCGCAGCCTATTTGATTTTAAAGGTGCACTATGCTGCTTTTGTTATGGAAGGTCACCTGCGTTTCTTCATGAACGTCCCACAGTATGACATTACACTTATTTATCTTGAATTCTTTAGATTATTACGTAGAAATGCCTTGTAAAACATATATTTGGAGTCACTTCCAGAGAAAATTGTTACCCAGATACTAATCGTTTCTAAAATGATCAACACTATATACTCATTTAAGTATGGAATTGAAAATGAACAATAGAAATCGGACAATGCTGGACATTTCTTGAATAGTTTTGGACTGCTTTTGATCTATATCTGAACTACATCCATAATATTAAAGGACCCATTATTTTGCGTTGAAAATGATTGTTTAAAAGAGTTGTTTTTATTCAACAAAACTTCAACGTATCAAGCCTTTCCTTAGGATTAAAGTCAAGTTTAGTGATGATACATGCCGGTATGCGCTCTATGACTGTATTACTAACCTGAGGGTCAAATCTGTGGGCTCACAAAATCATATAAATTGCCAAAGCAGACAATGCCAAAAAATCTTGCTCTGTAGTCCTGTTATGATAATTACTATATAGACTCACCGTTCAACACATGACAGATGGAACAATAATTTTCAGAGACCAACAAGGGCTGAATAAATCTGCTATATGACTTAAGTGTTTCTGTTGATATAATTATGTGGCATTCAGGATTATCACCAATATTGTCCCTTCGTTCACATAGGCCCATACTTTGCCTTGAATGCCTCCTTATAAGAAGATGTGGGAGTGAGAGGACACAAGTTCACAGATTTATGTTCTCCCATGTCAGCCTCTGATCCACTCTCAAATACAAGAAATACTTGTGCTCCATGTGTTGTCAAGATGCGCCTGGGAAAAGAAGATGACACCCACAGCCAGATTCCTCCTCACTGGGTGTCACGGAGCAGGAACTGTGCGCTCTTAAAACGCCCCGTTTAAAGTCTACGTGGGTGGACTCTGGCTCTTTAGATTGAACAATTTCCATGATCCTTAGAGTGATGAAGACAAGATATAGTGGTCTGCAGCAGGTGAGAATTCGGAGTCAGCGAGGAAGTCAATGGTCCAGGAGGTTTACAGAGAAGAGAGGTGCGCAATGGAGCCCTTTGAAGGCCTTTGCGGTAGGCAGTGCTGCGGTTTTCCCCAAAAGCCCCCCTGACAGGAAAACAAGTCTCTTTTTTCCATTGCACAAGAGAAAACCTCTAGCCCACAGCCCAGAGCAACAACCTGCTTTGAACTCACAGGGGGAAAAACCACTAATTATTTTATTAAGTGCTTGTAATACTCACACTGTGGCATACATGACACTTAAACACACCACGCTGATGGACAAACACATGGGCTCTGTCGGAGTCAGTCAATAAGGCAAACTGTAGAGGCCACGGGCTGACTCACACTATTTAACCCTGCCTCTCAGCGTCAGGACAGCACTGGTTTATGGGCCTTCAAACTAGGGCCAAATATATATATATATCACAGTTTTCTTGGAGCTAGATTACAGTTCTGATTTTATCACGATTCATGTGAACTTAGTACATTTATATTGCCTTTAAGAGCCATCTGCTTCTTCGGAAAGTTCACGCTTCATTGCAATGAGTTAAATCCACCTGTCACTCATTCAGTATTGCTGAGCCTGACTAATAGAAGGTGAGGGTGGGCAAATGTGTATTTATCTGAGCACAGAGCTGCATTTAACAGAGAATTTGTGAATCATGACATGTTGATTTTATCAAAAAAGGAGATCGTCACAGAAACACAGTCCCATTTGGATTTTTATCTCTCTGCCCTACATGTTTTGACATTTTCAGATCAAAATGTGATTTTTTTTATCCCTGTAGGAAAAAAAAAAGAATGTCTCATCAGCAAGCTACCATGGAATAATTATAAATCAACAATTTGGAATGCAAATGTAAATGTAAATACACAAATATCTATGCAATCAATTTTCTGTAAAACTTGTCTTGCCTTGTTTCGTCAGTGTCGCCCTCGGTGCACTGTCACATATCAAAAACTCCTCAAACAATCATTCCTTTAGAGAAATGCAGTGTGAGAAAGTGCCCTCCCTATCAATACTGTCTAAGGTGTATCTGTGCTCCTGAGACAGGCCTGATGGGCGCTCAGTGTGCAGAGGCCACAGGCAGAGCATCTGGTCTATAATGTGGTAGACACATGCAGACCTGGCAGGGTGCTCACTGCCACACAGCCTGGTCCTGACAGACAGGATCAAGTGCTGAGCTGATGACTGAAGGCTGTTTTAACACTGGGGGGGCCCTCAGAGTAAACACTGTAGTCCCTCGACAAAGAAATGTGTCTCACACCACTCCACATGGACCTCTTCTCACAAGAGCAAAACAATGGCATCTTTAAGTCAGTGATGGAGAGAAGCGTTCAGAAAGACTGTCACTTAAGAGGGAAACATTTGCCCCATTGCTGTGCTGAGGTGATGACTTGTGTATTGACTTAAATGCTTCAGGAAAACAGAAACTGGATCCAGAGGAAGCCTGCATTTCAAAGCACAGGTTATCCCCATTCAAAAGACTCTCATCCACCCATTCTACAGCTACAGTCTACGCCTGGTCACCCTACATCTCTCTTTGATGGAGTCAAAGAGAGATGCAAATAAATAATAGGGGGTTTGGAAGTCCCTTTAGTCCTCCAGTTTCCATTCAGCCCTTAGTCACTTGTGTTCGCACAGAGACAGTGGCCAGTGGGGACTCTGCAGAGAGGGTAGAGGTTTAACGGATATGCAAAGGAAAAAGGCTTCCAAGCAATTATAATTAAAAGTGACAAACATTCAATATCCAAACTCACCTAAAGTATCATCAAAACATTAATCTGACTGGATAATACCTGCCCCAGAGCAGGAGCTAAGAACATCTCAAAACCACGGTCCCTCAAGTGCAAAAGAGAAACTAAAAAGAATCACAGACGGTTCCTACAGTGCAGAAGCTCCTGAAAACATAACCAGCACCCCAGTGCACAAAGGTCTAAGCAAACTTGTTCAGTTTAGATCAAAGTGAGAAGTAGGTCAGGAGACAATGCTGCAGAGTAGTGACGAAGACCCCTGTTTCAAATGTAAAGCATTTCATCTTTGGGAAATCCCAAATTGGGCCATCTAACCAATCTCCTATATATCCCTGTTTCAGTACATACAGTTAAACCACTTAAACACAACAAGTACAGTGTAGAAAGTACAGGTAGATGATAATTAAACGTGTTAGTTAATGGCATGTTGGTCAATGTGCATATGGTGCTGTTGAAACTTGAGAAAAAAAATGGAAGTGACAAACGCACTGGGAGACTTGGCAGAGGTTGATCTGTGGAAGACGGGAACCGAGATGCGTGCTGCTTGCTTTGGCATCTTCAGCTGGCATTGAATGTAGCCTACCCCCTTATTAAAACTCGTGCTCAAAGCTCCCTCTCCACACCAAGCACTCAGTGCGCAACGGACTGTGCGCTGCGGCTACAGGGTCAAGTGAAGCGGAGAACTGACACCTGTCCAGCCCGTGCACCGTGCTCCATGACCAGGACCCGAAACACACCTTCAACCACGTAGGGCATGTGAAATAAACTCACTGTGAAATTGGCGAAACACAACTACGTAAAATACAACGGCTTCAAAATCTACAATAGTTGGCTTCTTTAGTAAGACATTGAACTCACCTAAAGTCAAATCTTGGATGTCACCGTTGTAAATAATGTATTACGATCCAAACTGAGACTATCCTGCGACTTAAAACACCCCGTGTCTCCAGACTGACAGAAAAAGAGCAGGCAGGTAAAAGCGCAGTCAACGATGTTAAGAGGCAGAGCAATGCGCCTGTCCGAGTCCAGAGCTCACACCAACTGAGGAGCGGCCACTCCAGCCATAGGTTGTAAAGCCCAGCCCGGGGTAGGCTGTTCCTTCAAATCAAACCCACATTTCCCTCGGCGCGCCTGAGTGTGGGAGAGAAGGAAAGAGAGAGACAGAGCGAGAAACAGCGAGAGTGAGAAAGAGAGAGAGTCAGAAAGCAATTGGTCGCCGTGTGTGTTGTCTTAACTTCACCTGTAATTTGGCGACAGGTATAATTTAGCCGTGTGGCCAAAACAAGCCATAAACCAAAATAACCACTTTGTCAAAGTAGCACTCTCACTGTGTTTAAATCTCCAACAACACAACTGGTCTCACTTTTACCACAAACCCTTGACGCACAGGCGCTGCACAGACGCGCTTTACTGCCACACGGCTTTGTTTTCTTATTAAAACAGGACAGCACGAGCACCTTCTCTTTGTTTTCAAATAAAGGATTGGACATGGCATACGTTATGGTTAACTATGAACGCGTCCCGCGTGTGCGTAAAAGCGCATCATGTCCATTTACAGAGAGAAAAGTAATTCACAGTATTTTACGTTGAGAGATGTTTCCAGCCTTCCTTTTCAGTATTTAGACTATAGTTACATATTACTGTAGCCAATATAAGGGGACGCAAAACTTTAATTTTCCAGACAACAGGGTGTAGTGTTTTGCAGGTGCAAACCAGCAACGAACCATAACTGCGGCATCACGGCACCTCCTGGCTCAATAAGCTGATCAACATTCCTCCTGTGTTTACTGTACCATCCTCCGGGGGGAACCACCCAGGCCAACTTTAGTCTATTCAAATATTTCAATCATGTAGCCATTGACACAAAATAAAATGAACACAATACAATACAATTTCCAGTCTGCTGCTGCAGTATGGATTGAATCTTAATTTTTGCATTCAAAGTGAAAGTAGCCAAAAAACAAACAAAAAAAACAAAATAAAAACGGGCCAAATAATCAAATCAAATGTGAAATGAAATAGGTCTGAGGTGGAATGTGTGTTTTCATCATTGGTTAAAGTGAGATTATGCAACCGATTTTTGTGTGTACATATTAATTCAATATTTGTTTTTATTATGATTATTATTATTTATTTTTGAGGGGGCTACAAAACAAAATTGCTTACACCCTAATAAAATTCATGCTTGGACAACAGTGAAAATGCATAAGAAATAGCCCATAATCTTGCGTTAAAAGCAGCGTAATGCTTAAAACTCTGTCAAGGCAGTAACTGACTTTTTTTTTTTTAATGGTAAGAAAATATAAAGTAGATGTAGCTTAGTATAACAGCAGGAACACACCTACTTGTGCAGCTCTATGGGGGCCCTTTATCCGTCGCAGGCTTCTTGGAGCACATGTGGACAGGCCCAGTGTGCAGTCTGGTGTCAGGCGGGTTCCCTGCGGCGCACAGCCCGCAGAGGATGTCAGCCTCCTGAGCTCCCCTCGCTCTTTTTGGCACTATTTTACTGAATTGGGTACTGAAAGAGTACTTTTTTTCAAAGAGAAAACCCGCCGGTTTTTCAGGTAAAGGACGCCCTCTTGTGAGCACAGGGAAAACCACTCCACAAGGCGCATGTCCCCTGCCCATGGTCCCTTTGCGCAGCTGCAGGTGAGAAGGCAAAGTCCTGCAGCCAGGAGGGCTCAGTGCTGCGGGACCAGTGTCCAGGGAGGCAGAAGAGGACTTAACTGTAGGTCTGTTTTAATTGCTAAATAATAAATAATGACAATATCTTAATTAATCCATAATGTCTATGATTTATAAATCACAGGTGTAGTTTAGGAAAGATTAGCCTAAATGATGCTAATGTTATTGCTTACAGACTAAGGTGAGTTACCAGAGTATAGTGGATTTTCATTTAGTAGATGAGTAGCTCAGTGAGGCCAAGGCCAGTTAAAGTGATGCCATGAGACCACATTTGATTTGTCACTGGTTGGGAAAGAGCCCTAGATCTTTTAGGTTTTTCAAACATAAAAAGGTAAGTTTGTTGCGTAGTGCTAAGTAGGCTATGTATTATGTAGAATTGTGAATAAAGTGCCATATTACTTGATGCTGACTTAATTTATAATGTTTGTTTTCTGTACTTATAATACAATTGTCTTGTATTTTTCCAGTGCAAAGCTGAGAAGTGGGCCAAGCGCAGGGGCCGCGGTGGAACCCAGTCACAGATAATTAGCTTCGGCTGGCTGTGACCCCAGAGGATTGAACATGGGTAGGTTTTTGGAGGAGGGACGAGTTTGGTAAAGTGATGAGTTTTTGGAAGAGTGCAAAAAGCAGGTCAAGTGAAGATCTAGAGTGCAATGAGGGCACTCTCAAACTGGTCTAGTGTAAAAATAAACAGCTTTAGCCCCTCTTTAGAATGCACTTGAGGGTCCTAGAGTGTTTACTTTCCCTCGAGTTGTCCGCAGTCAAGATAGCGTTATTGTATACATGTTCTCACACACTCTCTCACTCAAGGCTCAGCTGCCACTCCACTTCAAAGCCCTAGTCCTGAGAGGCACCGGACGCTAGCAATATTAATGGACACTATAGGGTGGGTACATAAGTGTCCTCCTTTGTTGCTTGGGTTGGGCATGTCAAAACGGAGAAAAGCTATCAATATTTTTCTGTGCCAGTATTATTGTCTCATCCATCATTTTGACACTGCTTCTCTGAAGGTGGTCTATTGCCAGCTTGGTTGGATTTTTTTTTAAATCAGGATACCTCAGGGCTGAAGTAAGGGATTTGTAGTAACTCAATCTGCTCGCCTCAACATTAGGAAATTATGCGTACGTGGGAAGGGTCTATGTAAAGTCATCAGTAAAGATTATTTTTAGTTTACTAGCTTCTTTGGCAGTATAAATGATGGCAATGGGAACTATGGCTTCCTGACTTGTCCTGCGTTCAGTATATGCATGATTAGCCCAGAGCTTCAAAGTACGTGCGTGTTTTTACATACATGTAGCTATGCATGAATTAAGGGAGGGGGTCCAGGTACCTCACTGGTGGTATTTAGACCGTTCATTTGTGAGGAATCCAGGATCATTATCCCAAAGTGTTGCCAGCTGGAAGTGCTTGGAAGTTCCCATTTGAACTCGATGTGTGTTCTGAGCGACTGGGAATGCCGCGCACATTCTGGTTTTCATTCCGCCTTGATATTCATGAGCTGGGGAATCTGGCACTGTCTTGACAATTAGCTAATAAATTGTACGGTCGCAGCAATGCCACCCAAGGCTATGGAGCCACTGAATTAGTTTTAATCTGGGGAGTTGGAAGCGGATGGCGAGGAGGGATTTCAGTTCTGATACGCTGGTTGTAAATAATGACAAAATAAATGTGCAATAAGTTAGGGAAGACATGGGCTGTTCTTATATTTCCCTCCTGTCTGTCCAACTTCATAAGCATCAGTATCTGCGGTTGTTTTCAAACGATGCTCCAATAGTAAATGGAAAGAATGATCTGTTTCAGTGAATATTATACTTATTTATACTTGAATTTTGTGCCCTTTTCTGGACTAATAAACAACCACTTAACACTGTCACTGTAGATTACTGTCATTTGCCTTCAGCTTGCTTCATTGTAGGAGACTAGACTAGAAAACTGGTTTACTGGCATATTCTGAATATAATAGGATACATAACAAGATTACAACTTGAGCCTTGTTTTGTCACCACTAGATGTCAGCGTTGCTTTGATTTATTTTGTGCTTTTACCTGTTGCAGGACTTGGAGAGTGGGTTAGGAGCGGTCCACAATGTAAAAAGTAAGATGATGTGATTAATAGTTCATTTAAACCAAATCGATACATTTAATTTGTCTAATGCGTATTGACTATTACCTCATTTATCCTCATCTCCTCATATTGACATTTAAAGACAGTCTTCAATCACTGCAGTGTTGATGTTTTCTCTGGGGCTTAAGTCTCAGGTATCTATGGAGAAACCCTTCTTTGTCGGGCCTAGTGGTCAGCTTTCCTAATCATTTCCTTTCACAAAAGGGGTATTTACCTTCAATATGGTTTGCATAAGCTGTAAGGAGACTCAGGGCAGGCCAGTAATTACAATGCAATTCAAAACCGAGACTTTTAATAGTGTTACTCAGTGGATTTTATAAAATATGTACCATGGGTTATCAGAAGTTTATAATTATTTCATATGGTCATCTGTTTAACTTAATGACAGCTATAAAGTTCATTTTCTAAGGAGCACACACACACAGCACAGTTTTGAATAACACTATGGGAAATTCACTTGACAAATGTCCAGCCAATTACCAGAGTATTGCAATTTCTGGCTCGTCATGTCCTCTTTCAGTGTAACATGAACCATTTCTAAATGAGACTAAATGCCGTCTGACTCAAACAAGGTCATTGCGCTGTTCCCATGGGGTCAACCCTTGTGCACTTTGAGCTGAAAAGCATCCCATTTGGCTCTCCCTTTACATGGAGATCCTATTGACAAGTGCATGCGGGCCGCCACACACACAGGCAGAGCACGGACCCTTTCAGACTCCAACTTCTATGTCCATTTTCTAATTGGTGGTTCTTCTTTCAAAGGCCTGATTATGTGTTATGTGTTGAGGAGGCTGTCCGCTCTTTTGCAAGGCATCGCGATTCAGTGCATCTCCAACGCCGGAGGGGACAAAAGAGGCACTCGTTCCTCTTGTGGGGGTCCGCTGACACCAATAAACCCCCCCCAGCCCTTTCCACTTCCTCCTCGATGTGTTGGGGTTATGTCAGGAATGTCCTGGGTCCCATTGTCCCTCAGTGCTCTGTTTTTGGTAACCCATCACCAAGCATTCTGTGCTTCTCCCTCCCCTCCCTCCCTCTGTTTTACACACCAACACACACATGTATACATCCCTTACTCTGAATAGACCACCTCGGCTGAATACGACAGACAGCTAGGCGTCAGGACGTCAGGTTGGTGCGCTGTGGCCCACTGGGAAAAATACAGCCAGTTATGTTCACCTGTTTAGTCACCTCAGCCTGTGCGCTTTGTCTAATGGCACAAAGACAATGGGCTGAGTGTTGTAGGCTCCATTTAAAACTCTGTCTTTTCAATGGGGCTGAATGCTCTGTCTGTAACTGCTAGATAGAGTTTAAACAGCATTTCTATTTGATTATATTCTACACAGCACTTTAAAGAAAGTCATAAACAGTAGCCTGACATTCACCCTGAAGTTGAACTTGAATATGCTGTTGAGAAAACAACCGTTTATATAACATTATACTTGAAAAGGTCGAGCTTAAATGTATAGAATTCTCACATCTAAAAGAATCAGTATTTCAAAGTAGCCTAATTATGATGGATTATAATTTCTTTTTTATTTTGTAGGATCTTCCGACACTTTATCTGGCTCAAGACCACTGCGGTATCAGTAATGGCTCATTCCAGGTACACCCCACCAGACCAAACTCCCAGCTCTTACTGTAGACACATTCACAAGTCTGCGGCATGCCCAAAACATCCATTTATTCTGATTATTTACAACTTAGTCACATTTTTCCCACTGGGGGCATTAAATATTTTACCAGCTTCATCATCATCACCTGGCTTTAGTAATACTGCAGACCATGACTAGCACTTATTGAGCTTCTTGTCAGAGATGTATGCTCGGGAGTGCCAGGGAGTTAGCGATAGTACGTTGGGCTGTACATATGTTACAGAGCAAGGCGCCATTGCGGCCTAAAAAACTTTTAGGCTCTGTAAATACACACTGTGGTGAAAGTAAACATTCTCAGCATGCCATGCAGCCTGTGCACAGAGGGGTACAGGGAGACAGCGCCGTGCCGGCTCTGAGGGGGGGTGAGGCAATCAGCAACCCACGACACGATGGATACGGAAATATAGATTTAAATTAGGGGAAAACTCCAGTCTACGTAATAGCGCCATCGCAATCATGATGGAGCTGAGTGGACAAGTAAACATCTTAAACGCAGTGGCTTGGATCGTTATGATAACCAGGGCCTATCAGGAGCAATTTGGAATCACCTCATATTTGTGCATGTTGGTGATGAATGCAATGCTACACTAATGCCCATTTGGTGTTAGCGGAGAGCTGTAAGTACTTGTTTGCAGTAGAGTGGGTCAGTGGCCTCTCCAGAAGCAGGGGCGACTCTCCAAAACACTTGAATTAGTTTAAGAGAAAGAGCTGAACCTGGATTCACTTTGAGGAGGTAAGAATGACCGGTTCAGTCTGCATTTTCAATCAGTGAAGCACAAATACTCTTGATAACATCAGTTAAACAATACTGCTTTTGGTGCATCCCTTTCTAAATTTAAGATGCACACCAGCACTACCAGAAGGCGCGAGTAACCATGGAAACAAGGCTCAGAATATGCTCTATTCCCGGCCCTGTTAGCACCTCGCTACTCATAGCTCTATATTTAGGCCTAACTTTGGATTCACAGTGTCTAATAAGGGTTAATATAAACAGATTATGTTGTCTGCTGGGATGTGGGTCAGTTTTCAGCTTGTGATGCACTTGACTTTTCACTGTTCTTCTCACTGTTGAGTGCACTAACCTTCATTTGAATAAACTCACCTGTTGGGTTGTGAGGTTGCTGTGTTGATGTTGCGATGCACATTTAATTCTTTGTCGACTGCTGTGCCTCAGGTTTGTAAAACTTTTAAGATACATAAATGCAATGCAAAGATCTGTCTCAGCCTGCTGTGAGAGACTGGTGACTTCTGAAGCAGGGATAATACACAGACATGCATTTCAGGCATGATTGTGGTAACACTGGGCTATAATTAGACCATTTTTGTGGCTTCATAAAGTGACAAATCAACTGAAGACCACCAGGACACGTGTAAGAGATCTGTAACCCACATACAGGCCGCTCTGAGATGTAGCCGTGCGTACACACTTCCATACACACTGCTTCTATTGCCTTTGAGACAGAACTAATGTTATGTGCCCACACACATGCGCCACATGCCGGGGTTGGTGGTCTGCTGGTATGCTGCGTATCATCTGCCCCCTCCCTCCAGCGCTGGGGCTAATACCCTGTCATCATCAATACCCTCACAGTGCTGACTCAAAGCCTTTTACTACTGTGGGCTTTGGGCGCACTTACAGCCACAGACCCTTGTCTCCGGCTCTGTCTGTCTGCAGATATGTGCGGCTCCGCACTTATTACACCTATTAATCCTGTGGCCTTTGTCTATGCAGGTACTGTCATGTGACCTCCGCACATTTGTCCTGGTATGAAAATGAGCGCTGAGACTGTACCACCCACTGATGCTCCCCGTGTGTCCACAAGCATCATAATAATGAGGTCTTAGCCTCCTCACCACTAAGCCAACATCATTATCTGCTCACATTATTTCATCATAAATTACTCTTTATCTTTTGGTTATACATAAATATAAAATTGTTATGTTTTGAAGGGCTGAGTGGATAGTAGGGAGTCCTTTTGTTAGCAGCTGGTTGTTGAGTGTGGAGACAGCCCTGTCAGGCAATGACAGCAGAAAGCAGTGGCGTCTTGACGTTTTTATGGCCACTGTATGAATGTGTTTGTGAGGTGTCAACACCTCACATGCTGCTGCAGTACAAATAAGCACAAATGATGGCAGTGTAACCATGACAATGTCACATGATCAATTAAAAGTTTACCAGTCACAGATTTTGTCTTTTTATGAATTAAGTAGCAGAAAGCATAAGTACAGAGGCACTGTATTTTCTAAGCCATTATAGTCACTTTGAAGCCATATTAGACTTACAGCCTAAAGATGTCATCTACAACCATTGTTTTGTATTTCTACTAAAAGGTATTTTTCGTGAGTAAATAGTCTGAGTGATATTCTTAAAGCAACGTGTGTTTCGCCTTATTGCTGAAATGTGCTGTGAATGAGCATTGATCAGGGTCCTGATGGTGCTTACTGACGATCACCTTGAGCTGCCGGCCCGGGTAGAGCCCCTCACCTCTGACTGGCTGCTTGGGCAGGCTGTGTGTCTAAAGGTGCGCACCTCACTGGCTGGAGCCAGGGCGGCGTATTGCCTTTCACACGCTTCTAAAATACTCTCCGGGCGGGCAGAGCCTGAAAGGGTTACTGTTTCCCAAAGTGCCTCATTCTGCGCAGTCGAGAGGGGGCGGCTGAGTGGCGCCGTAGAGTCACAGACGCACTTTCTAAAAACCCCGAGACATCACCAAGAAAGAAGCTGACAGTGAGGAAAGCAGCCCCTTCCTCTCCTCCGCCTCCTCCTCCTTCTGCGCTGGCACGCTGCCTTTCTTCTCTTCTTACCAAAGCCCTCCGCGGTTCTGTCACAATAAGCGAGCGGCAAGTGTCAAATCCAACTCTGGCCACAGAGCTACAAATCACTCGAAGGCACACAAGATGCGCTCAATGGAAAGTTTCGCTTTCAGACGTTAGTCATGGCTCTGTTTAAGTCGTTGATTGTATTTAAAGAATATTATAAACACCACAAACCCCCATACTTAGACAAAATGGCTCGTTTCTTTCATTAAGCGTGTGTTTAGTTGGCTAATTCTGCTAACGTGAAAAACAGTTGTCCATTGTTTTATGGGCTTTGTTTTTCTCTCTCAGGGCGGTGAGACTTGCACAGGCGCCGGTCTGCTGCAGTCAGTCCACCTCGAGTCTACAAATACCTCAGTGGAACTTTGTGTGAGCAGCCCCAGAGTAATGCAGCCCAGAGACGCGCAGCGCAAAGCCACTGGCGCGCACTGAAGCACAGTTTCACCTCATGGACAAACACGCGCCTCCTCTCACAAACGGATGGCACTTTAGACAGGCTCACAGTACACATCCTGAACCAGCATTTGTTGACACTAAACACATTGAAAGATAGACTTTATTGCTAAATTGTGATAGCCATAACATGTACACTGATATGTCCGACTTTTTATTTATTTTTTTTCTCATTTTAGCAATATTCAAGTAGACATCTCCCATATTTTTGTTTCTGGTATACTCTGCTATTCTCTTTCCTTATGCTCTATACTCACAATCGTTAAAATAATAAATAAAACATACAGATTTGTTTATTTCTACAATACTATGTATTCCAAAAAGCTGAGTTCACGCCTTTATATATATATCTTTAGCCTCAACTTTTTAAACAATTTAATAATTATTGATATTAATATACAAAAACCTCTAGGCAGCATTGCAGTGAAATAACAGTCAGATCAGTTGAAAAGTTCCCTTCTTGAAGAAGTGTATAGCAATCCATTCTCAAAGTCTCTCAATGTAAAAATATTTTAAAAAAGAAAGCTCTTCCATATGAAGTGCTCATGTTTTCCGCAGAATAAAATATGGTCCTGGATCAATTAGAAAAAAATAGCTGCATTTGTCTTAAATATGTACAATGTTGATATTTCACTTAAAATGCTATATAAAAAAATAGATTTGCTATGGTGCCCACTTTTGTAATAGTTAACAGTGCAATAGAAAACCGTATTTCCAGTCCACACCTCCTCCTCCTCTTCCTCCTCCTCCACGTGAGGATTAGCACGAGCATTTGCACTCTGAGATGATTGGGTATTGCACCTGTATCCACGTGCAGTACTTGTGTTTGGCGAAGCCTTGACAGTACCATCGTAGAAAAATCTTATTGATAGACTTGACCGGTTTACAAGACATGCCCTCTGGGAAGGAGCACGAGCGCTCCGAGAAACAATTCCCCTCTTTTATGTAACGTGGCCAGAACCTTACGCCCAAATCCTTCCAAGTGTACACGACAGGGCAATGCGTATAGGTCCACAGCCACTGCAGGAATTTCCTCCTCGCCTTCTTCCCCACTTTGACCCGCTTCCCATACGGGGTTTCAGTGAGGTCCAGCTTTTTAATCTCGTTGGGCATCGGCCCCTGCGGCTTCATGTGTGTGTCCGAGTGATTCCCCGTTATGGGCGAGCTGATGGACATGAAGTTAGGGTCAAAGTTGCTGCCCAGCTTTCTCCTCAAAGTCCTCTCCACCAGGTCCTGTTCCCGTGGGTCGTACTCCGGGTCCGGGTCCTCCTTGAGGTCAGGCACTGGCAGGTGGTCACTGGGCGATGGACGCAGGCGTAGGTAATGCTGGGAGGAGACCCCGACGTGGACGCACAAGAACACGTAAACTAGGAGCGTCTGCGAGAGCGCCATCGTTCCTCTTCTATCGCGTCAGGAACAGTTCACTTCTTTGCCCGGTGCCTGTGCTGTATGCAACCACTGGCCCTGGGCTTCATAAATAGTAGAGGTTCAGTCACCAGCAAGGCGATACTTTTAATAGACCGCGACCGGTTTGAATGACATGGGGTGCTTTACAGCTGATGTGTAGTCTGATCAAAAAACGCACAAACAAAATCACTCTTTCACGCTCGCTCCGGCGTCAGCCCCGCTCACTTGGATTCACTTGGGGTCTCTGTTGTCATGGTTACTCCGGAGACTCTAAACGACTGAGTGCTGTGTGCAGGGACTGAATAGATCCACGGCGTCTCGACAGTAAACAAGTCGACTTCACAAAGTTTGAAAAAAGACTGATATTTTTAAGCATGAGTCTGTCTAAGCGAGGTTCGACTTTTTCACGTCGCCTGACGCGCTCAGCACTAGCCAGGTCCCAGGACGCGCGATCCACGC
The DNA here is from genome assembly GCF_009829125.3 of Periophthalmus magnuspinnatus. Taxonomy (NCBI): domain Eukaryota; kingdom Metazoa; phylum Chordata; class Actinopteri; order Gobiiformes; family Gobiidae; genus Periophthalmus; species Periophthalmus magnuspinnatus. Next base: position 6,409,088 of record NC_047144.1, read on the forward strand.
GCACTGACAGTTGCCTTTCAAATCCCAAGATGTGCACCTTGCACAGAGAAGCAAAGGTGCTTAGAATGTCCTGCAACGAGATGCCTCCTCGTTGCGCACCGTTTCTCTCCACTGGATGAGTCCAAACTTTAAAATAGTTTACGAAGTCTGGTCCACTTCTACATGGAACATAGGTCTCAAAATGTCTCTACTCAGTTTAAAAAGTTGATTCCACCCGGTATAGAATCCTTTCAGAAACACTGCATCCTCGTCCGCCACTTCATGGTGAGACTGTCCCAAACGCAGACTCGTTTTACGGCCAATTCCTGAGGGAGTGTGTGCTGTGGTAAGTGGCGTTGCGTCTCTCCTACTCGAGTCTGAGAGTGTCTGTAGCGAGCGCTGCCCTCAGTCCCAAGTTAAATATCCCCCTCCGACGGTACAAAGTGTCAGAGGGTCCTGCCCACCCCGGCCACTTTCACTGTGATTGACAGCTCTCCTTTTCGGGCCAACCCTCCCCTCACAACGTGGAAAATATCAGCCACAATCTAAGGATCAACTGGGTCCTAACGCACCACTTTTATCCACGCTGGTGTAAAGAAACGTGTGTTTTATGAACAATTCTACCCTAATACAATCCTTTCTGCTCGGCCCCGTATTACATATATGTTCAATACATCGTCAATAATCAGTTTCCTCCGCCTGAACCTTTCCCATGAAATTGATGGGAAACATTTAGTAGCTTGTCTTCGGAAAAGGGGCATCACATTCCACCTTTGTTCATCAGGATTTGGGTCTGCACAGGAATTGGCCCGTTGAACTCTGGGGTCACAAAATAGGCGCGTAATTAAGGGCTATAAATGGCTGCGGATAAGTAACCTTTCTCATGCTAAGCAGTCATTACACCACGCGGGAGTGGCATCGGGCCCACGGAACTAAACTAGGCATCAGGTTAGAGCACACTGAGTTCAATTAGATTAGGTTTTTTCAAAATAAATAAATAAAGTTAAAATAACAGTACTAATCTAATAATTAGACTCACTTGTTTTTACACATTCATGTATTCGTTTTGATAGTAATAGTAACTTTCTGATACTATTTCTTGAAATGGTACACGCTGTAGTGGTTAGTGCTGCCTCCTCATTGTGATGGTCCTTTGTAGTGGTCACTAGAGGGCGTCAATATAGCATGCTGTGGATACTCCAGGCACGTTCAGAGACTGCTCAAATTGAAGTGCATGAGGAAAGAATGTGTTCTCAAAGTTATGGTCCAGGTCAAGTCAAATGGTGCACTTGCGTCGAAGGCTAGTGAGGAAAGTACTAGAATGGCACAAGACCCACACTGTAGTCTAATGGTGCCATAGTTACTAATGCACATGGATTTCTATTATGCAATGTTTGTGAGAGTTTGTGAGAGTCCTTTCTGGTTTTGTGATCACGCTTTTGACAATGTTTACTTCATTTCTGAGTTATCCTTTGTCATTTTGTCTACTTCCACCTTAAATTATTGTTGAATCCTTTGTATGCTTTCAGAAAGTTTGTGGAATGGCTTTATAAATATAATTAGACTGGTTTAATGGAGAAGCATCATATATATTTCTCTAATGATCTGCCATTTGGACTTGCATAGCTAAGGGTGTTTGTCTGACCTACACAGACCTCCCTCTTATAATGTGGTTAATGATTAGTGCCCCTTGTAGACGGGACTCAGTGGGCAGTGGGGACAGTAAGGCTGAGCTGTTACTGTAGAAATGACCATTCCATTGTCTCCCTCCACATGTCTTAGTGCGCTGGAGCCCCATGCCGGGAACTTTTCGTCCCAAGCCCTAATACCACCAGGCTGGCCAGCAGTGAGTGCACCCCCATACCCGGGCTAATTACTGCAGAGATAAAGACAAGTGGAGGAGAGTGAGGGGATGGTGAGCACAGTGGGAAAGACTGCTGTTTGTCATGATTGAGGGGGAGGGGGGGGTGGGTGTAATGGTAATGGTGGCGGTGCCGGATGGCAGTTTGCTGTGGAATGGCTAATTAAATAACACCATAAAAGGGTCCCGGCTTGCTTTAACGAAGCTTCTGACGAGAGGGGCTGGGGGGTGGACTCGCTGCATAGGAGAGAGGTGGGGTCTCCACTGAAAATTGGGCTTGTATAACAAGAGGACTTAGCTCTTTGGTTTTGCAATGATTGTTCACGCTCCCTTAGGTCTCAATAGGGCACATGGTGAGGGTGCTTTGGGGGGCAGCCCTAAGGCACAGATAGGACCCTCTTCTCCCCTTCACTTCTGAATGCTACACGCAAACATAGACACATGGACACCCCTGTGGCTCCACACAAAGACCTTTACCCAAGTTTCGAACCGGAGCTTATCCAGCGCTGGGGCACAGCAAGGGGCTGGCCTGGCCAGACTGGCTGACTGTGCCCACTGGGGACTGGTAGAATGGCACAGGGGGTGGAAGGAGACGGACAGCTTGGACAGGATGAAGGGGAGTGAACTCCAAGGCACAAAGCACAAACACGTTAGACTTACAAAATCGTCCTTGTTTATTATACTATTTTTATATCATGTTTCTGGCCTACCAAAAGATTAAGTCACTCACAGAAAGGCACAGTATGATAATGTTTTGAATGGCAGAGATGCAGAGTAAACCCCTTTTTCTGAGATAACTCTGTAATTAGCTTAGTGCCGTCTCATTTTCACCACTCTCTTGTTTCCTTGGCAGCTGGACAGACAGGAATATCTAAAAGAATTTCAAAATACTGCATGTTGTTTTGATCCAATTTAGTACTTCACAAAACAGAACCAACCCAACATTATTTTGAATTAGATAGTTAATATCTCCTGAATTACAATTCAAACCCAATGTGACATGCAAAAAACAAAGCCACCACTGCTTGTCAATATTCACCTTCATTCCCCACTGCCTTCACCATCTCCTCCAGTTCTACTTCTGTCTCCACTCTCCCCCATATTCAACTTTGTCTGCGTGCCTTAACCTAAAGCAGATGGCTTGGGAAGCATGTCAAAAATCTGTCTCCCGTTAACGTTACTTTTGAAGCCCCTCAACTTTTTTCTCTCTACAAAAATTCACCATAAAGTTATTTTTGCAAAATACCAGTAAACAGCATCAAAGTGATATTTCCCCTTGTTCTGATGAGGGGAAGAAAGGAACGCGGCACCAGGAGTAAAGCTTGTTACTGTCTGCTGTGCCCATGCAATCTGTAGTCAATCTGAGTCTGCATCCTTTGTTTCTACGGCAGCATTCCACTTGTGATGGAGAAATGGCGGCACTGTGATTAATGATGATCAGATCGTAGACAGCGCAGTGGCTTTGAGAAGTGATGGTGGGCTCACTTTGAACTTGCGCTGATCAACTCAAGCGCAGCTGCACTGTGTACTGTGGAACTTATACACACACCAAAGGACAACCTTTTCACAAATTAAGCTCTATGCTAAAGAAAAGCTGAAAAGATGAACACAGACTCCTTTAACTGTGGAAAAAGAGTTTCTTAATAGCATTTTGCAAAACAAAAAAACCCCAAACTATTTTCTTAATACACAATGGAAAAATAAATGCTTAAACAATCAAAATAATATGTGCAACACAACATGCACTTAGCCCGGTCAAAAGTATGAAAATAAATCATTGCACCCAGTCCAATATACTCACTAGTAATATTACTATATATGTTATAATACTATAGCATTACTCAACTGCACACTACCTCTTTTTAATCTCCACTCTATATTTTTGTTAATCTGTGTTTCACATAAAATTTCATGTGCATGGCTTTCCTAAAAAAAAAAAAACATATTTAAGGAACAGTTAGGGATAAACCTTTTACATATTTCACCCTTTTTGTAAGCTGGGATGTCCCATCCTCTGCTTCCTCACTAACAGACTGATCTGGACACAGCAGTGATGAAGGTGGAATTGAACTGATCGTGCCTTCTGGGAAAACAACAGGGAGAAATAGTACATTTTAGCACCAGGAGGGCATTCTCCCTGATGTTCCTTATGGCAGGATGACATCATTGGCTTGCTGCCCAATTCCCACCATTTACAATAGGGTCACTGTTGCCTTCTCCACTGTGCCACAAGGGCCAAGAAGGGAAGAGAAATGCAGAGTGCAAGACAGAAGAAGGAGACAGGGTGCCAACAATGCAAAAATGGTTGGTTAGCTCACTACCCTGCTGCAGACAGACGCTCAAAGGCGTCAAAAGTCTGAATGAGTGCTATGACAGGAGCTGTGACAATGGAACGTCTCAAGGTTGAATCCAACAGTTGCCATATGTTTTACTACCATTGAAGATTTAGTCTGTCACTGTAATCTAGCCTCTCATCAGTGAAATCATGGCTGGCATGCAGCAGTGATCAGGCCTGATGCTTGTTATTGTTGAATAGTAGTTTGATGACAAATGGAAAATGGACCTCAATGGAAAAGACTATTGACAGGAAGGCATTTAATGTTAAAATGAATATGTACCATCACACTCCAAGACTTTGAAATTGAATTTCAGGCACTACACTGTTGTTGCTGGACATTTCTTAACTTGACTAATGCTATGTTAAATGTGAACACATATCTTTTAAGAAGTTTTCTCCAACTTAGGTAAACCCTGACCACAATTACTGGCAATCCGGTCATTCTCCCAACCACTAAGCCATTGTGCTGCCACAGGCCATCTTGTCGAAATGAAACATTTTGCCCACAGCCGCTGACCACAACAGATGTTCTCTTGCCTCTGCGGCATGTGTGTTCTGTTGAGTCTAGCGCCAAGGCACTTCCATAGACTGGCACTGGCTAAGAAAAACAAAGAGAGGGAAATTCTACGATGGCGTCTTGAAGGTTTGTGACTGGTTGAGAGTGAGGTAGACCTGTTTATGTTTTTTGGACTGCATTGAAATTCTGGTGCACTAGATGCATCAAATAGACAATGCTGTTTGCAGATTGGATGGTGCTCTTCAATGTCAAGGCCTGTAGATCTCTGTTGGACCCCTCAGCTGCAATCATGGATGTCAATAAACTGGTAGCACTGCCCCTACTGCCCTGCGGCCCTCTGGTATGTTTGCCGAACACTCAGAAGGGTGGAAGGTGACAGCTTGCTGAGATACCAGGAGGACTGGGAAGGTTTTGGGAAATGTCTCGCTGGTGTGCGAGCACGCACTGCCGCCCGGTGGGTGTCTGTCTGCTTGGGAATGGACGGAAAAGGATGGGGGCTGACAACAGGCTGAGTGTGCGCTCAGAGGGATAGTTTGTCCAAGGGATGTACCAGATGTTGACTCACACTGGTTTGCTAATCGGGAGCCACAAGCCCCTGGAGCCACGAGCAAACAGGAACGTCTGCCTTTTTCTGTCACCACAGGGAAACGGGATTGAGGCTGGGGGGAGTGGCAGAAAGGCAGGTATGAAAAATGAAGGAAGTGGTTGGATTGAAAAGAAACAACAATACAAACATTAAGGCTTCCTTTGTGAATGGAGCGCTTAAGTCTCAATCCAGGATTAAGGTGTTTTAACAGGAGACCCAGCAGGACCAGGAAACACCCACTCCCTCCCACCTGTATCCCACCTGTCGCTGGTAATAAGGATCTTTCCTTTATTGAGAGCCACCAGACTCAACCAATAAAAAGCCCAACAGACAGTCACTGAAAGTAGAACATTGTAATGAGTCCATTTCTACTCTTGAATGAACTGAAATTACATTTCAAATGCGGTTAAGCATGGATGTATATTTTCTGTTTTCCAGCAGACTAATCACATTATGCAATTGTGCCTGTCCGAGCAGCCAAGCTCAGATGCAACTGGAAACCTTTGTGGCTGGAATAGTAAACTGTGCAGCAGGAAGCAGACAACAGATAGCACTGACCATAGTACGCCAAGGAGCAGACGGAGGCTGTTAAACACATTTACACTGCAATAACTTTCACAAGTCACTGGGCCTATGGAGGAGAGGGCAGAGGCAGACCATCCGGGCCAAGCACATCAACAAGGAGCTATTGAGACTGGAGATCTGTGCTGCTGTCAGTCTGAGAGTCACACAAGATCACAATTGTGGTTTGTGCCAATAGCCTTGTTGACCTTATTTAACCTTGGATTTGGCCAGTTCACAGCCCAGACTACAAGTGCCCATTGACAAAGAAAATTGGGAAAGCCGTTTGTGTAGGACCACTGATGTTGACTCTGTGGACAGGCAGTTGTTTCATGGTCCGCTCACAGACATCACAGGTATATGAGATGTTGTGGTTAGTGTACAAAATGCAAAAGACGTTATTAGACCCTACGACAGAGACAGACTGGAGGAGCCGTGCACTCTCAGTGTGGCCGCTAATAGTGTGTGTGTGTGTGTGTGTGTGTGTGTGTGTGTGTGGTGTAATTACAGCCAGCAGAAGTATCGTCAGTCTGTCTGTGGCATGCAGTGGTGCTGCTGACCTTCCCTCTGCTCCTCTCTCCTCAGGACAGACTGTCTGACTGGCTCCCTGTCCTCCACATACACACATGCACATGCACGCATATGCACAAGCACGCGCACACACACGCACAAAGGTGCTAACAGGCCAGCTGACTGCTTTCCTGTGGAAAAGCTTCATGAACATCAAAATGTTGATTGAATGTGACACAGATTTCATTATTTCATGTTTAAGAGAGTGTATATTTTACAAACTGCAGTGGTGCCCATCAGGCCACAAGCACATACATGTTTATGATTGTGTTTATGAAGTCATTTGGAATAAGTCAAATGACTTATTCCAACAACAACACTATAAATATAATGGTGCAATAATTTTTTTTACAGCTAGATATTTTCAGACACTTGAAATCTTTTTTTGTTACTAGGACATGAGGTCTGGTTTGAGGCTTGAGAAGGTGCTGTATAATAACTTTGATCCCACTGGATGTGGTTAAATCATTGCAGTATAGGGCTGGGCGAAATGGCCAAAAATTTATTTTTTTTTTCTTTTGCACACACTGTACAATTTTAATATATTTTAATCAAAGTCATGGCAGGCACTGCTCGCTTTTTAAATGGTGGAAGGTCTTTACCTTTTCATTCTTATCGTATCCTATTATTTAAGAAATTGTTAAATTATATTTGTATAGATCTCTAATTGTCACTGCATAATAAACCTGCTTAAGTAAGAAAGTCAGTAAACTTGTTTCATAATAATTCTCGATTTCACAATTTAGCACTTTTTGAAAATCTCTGTTATTCAAAACCTGAATAAATCAGTTGAAACCCTTTTGCACTATAGTCACAGATATCAGAATCAGAATCAGAAGACTTTTATTGCCATCGTTTGTGAACACAGTTCACAAACTAGGAACTTACTTCAGTGATAAAGTGCAACATAAAACACATTGAATAAATACAAATACAAATAAGGGAAAATAATGTGAAAGCACAAGATATGAGGAAACAAGATGGAATGTTCTTGGGCATATTTGATGTAAAATACCATCAAGACCATCAGGTGGATTTAACAAGGCTGTGTTTTTAAAATGAATGATATAGAAATTGTCCAAAGCAAAAACTAGAATGGCACTGCTCTAGGAATGTTTGACTATCCAATTTTCTTGCAAAATGATGTAAGATTTTTTTTACTTAAGATGCACACACTCCCTAAAGGCATGAACTTCAACATTTGATTCAATCCTTTTGTGATAACTGAAGACTCTCTTAAATGTTTAATAAGCAGAACTTAAAGAAATGCATGTTGCTTTGAAGAGTGTGTTTTTAAAGTTGAACTGAAAAACACACATACAGTACATCGGGTTAAGTCGAGTATATTTATATTAGAGCAGCATTACAAGCAGTTTACAGTTGCCTAATGCAATCATTCATGCGGCCTTGTAAAAATAAACAGTAATTTTTCTCTCATGCTAGTTCCTGATGTGCTTCCATCAAATGAGTTGTGTTGTACAAATGCACCTTAAAGCACTCCACAGTGTCACATAGCAGAGCAGTGAGTGTGTGCGATGGAGAGAGGGCAGTGATCCGTCCGGCTCCAGCTCCTATTTACCTGTCTGTTTCTCTCATATTTGGTGAGTTGATCCTTGGTCTTAGTATCTCCACACATGGCTGTGGTGCACACAAACGCACACAGAGACCCATAATGAGTGCGTCTGACATTAATCCTGAAGGCTTTTGGTCCTCAGCAGGACAAAGCTTGAAGATGAAGCAGTGATGATCATGTGTGATATAACACCAGAGAGCAGGAATGTGAGAGAAAAATGGCGTGTGTTAGCAAGAGTTACCTTTGTTTTCAGGGCCTACGTATTTGGACGTGTGTGTATTGTCAACAGCATGGACATGTCCTACATGTCTGTTTGTGTAGACACTGTCTATGTCGGAGTGGAATGTCTCAGGACATTGTGAATCCTATGATCAACATTGTGGTCTTGTGTTATCTGAGGCTCCACTAAAAAGAAGACGTGTCTGCTGCTATATTCCATGATATAGAGCCTAGTATGGAGGTAATATTGACCAAATGGAAGACTTGTCTTGGTTGATTGATGCAGTTTCCATCATATCTGATTGAGCTGTGAAACAGCGCTGAAAAATTGGTTAAATAGTTGATATTCTGCCTGTTTATCATTTTTATAGCATAATTAATAATTTAAGCGCCTTTTCTTATGGGCCTGAGCATTCTCAATGGATTATTTCTCTCTATGGCTGCAGTCATAAGTTTGTCGACAGACTGAAATATTCTGATCTAAAATCGTAAAATGTTTACATTTAGTTATGCAATTGGATTTATTGTTGGTTAGCTCACTGCCCATGTGTTTGTGCATGTTTTTACATATGAGTGTAAACAGAGATGCATCAGGTAAACAACCTGTGTGTGCCAGAATGTGCCTCCGAGCTCCCCTCTCTCAGTGTGTCCGTGGGGATTTATTTGACCCCTTATTGCCAGCGGTGAGCCTGTGGTGGAGATGAAAGCATGCCTTCACCGTGTGGCCCCAGTTTCTATAGCTATGGACACAGACTCACACTGGTCTGGGACAATAGAGGGGCCCTGCCACTCGCCCCTGCCAAAGCCCGCTGCTTTCCCCACCCCATCCGTCACCGCAATCATATTTTCAAAACAAAAACACAGCTGGGGGGGTGTGGGGATGATTGAAGTGTTGGTATGTCACTGTGTGTGGAGGCACAGAGTTATTTTTAGGCACGCGTTTGTTGGGACTGTTAACATGCTCGTTTGACTGGGCTCTGAACATGGATGCCTGTCTTACTGTGTGCTGATGCAAGTGGGAGCCTTTGATTTGGTGGCCGGAGCGTGCCTAATGTGACTGCTGGCTGGGTGGGGTTGGAGAGGGATGGGGGTGGCATGGTTGAGCCTCTTGCCCTCATACTGTCTACCCCACAGCGGCCCAAGGCTCCCCCTGCAAACTTGAAAGGCACCAAAGGAATCCCCCCCTCTAGACCCCCCCAACCCACATGTTTTCAGAAAGCATGACATCATCTTTTGGCACAAAGAAGGCTGGAGCTGGGGTCTGCATCAATGTGTGTACAAGCACATCACACAATGTTTAACTAAGCTTGTTTCACTCTAGTGAATCATAATATAGATTTCTGTAGATTCAGAGCAATCAATCATATTGTATATTTATTAGTTATCTTGTTACTAAACAGAGTAACAAATGATCAAATGACTTTGGGCCATGGACAATTGAGATATAAACGAGATGAACCATAGCAAAAACATTCCAGCAGACCTGTATTATTGTATAAAATGGAAATTACATTGTCAGCACAAATATTGAGGCATTCGGTGTTACTGGATCTTGTTCACATACTATCTAAGAACTGAAAGCTCAAAATCACATGAAAAGATATTTAAAACTGATCATTTGATAATGAAATTGCTGGGTTTATGATGACATCTCAACATTCTTTAATAGAGATGGGCTCAGCTAAAAATAATATTGTTAAAATAGTGGTTTTTTTATTGTAATATAGGCTCTAGGCTCACTAACAGAAAAGATTAAGATCAGATTTGTGACTTTGCCTTATATGAGAATCAACTGTAAATAAGCAAGGCAAGTTTATTTGTATAGAACAATTTGCTAGTGCTTTACAGAATAAGAAGGACATTAAAATCACACAAATCAAAACATAAACAATCACAAATAATCATCATAACATTAACATTAAAACAGAAGAAATAATTCAGAATACTGCTCTTGCCCTAATCTGGGAATGTGATTTTCTGTAATATGAAAAGCATGTCTAATAATATCCATAAGATTGTAGTTCAATCCTGTCTCCAACCAGCATTTCCAAGGCCATTCAGTTGTGTCCTTGGGCTTGTGATTGATGCTTTTAATGAGTGTCATTACTTAAGGGATCATATTATGTAATCATGTAAAACTGACTTTTAACCATGCCATTAGTTTTCTCACAGTTGTTTTTTGATTGATTTGTGCATGTTTGAGTAATTTTGAATTATCCTGCTTTTGAGGCTTGAGCGGACAGAAAATGTCTACTTTGACCTACCGCCTGTTCACCCAGCGGCTGGGTCCCAGCCCTTCATGGGGAGTCTCAGTTTGCAGTTTTGAACAGGAAGTCAATGAACCTGTTTTAGATCAAAATATAAAAATAATGATCTACATATGTTATAGCTTAATACCAAATACCCCTGAAAAAACATAATATGTCTTCTAGACTAAAAAACTTCTCTTGAATATTTTCTACATGACCCTGTCTTTGGATCAGTATGTAGCTCCTCTGCGTGTGAGGGAACCAGACTCTGAGACACAGGTGGGCACAGTCTGCAGAACTTCAGAGCACAGCACAGGATGACAAATATCTGACACAGAGACGGGCGCTTCTGATCCTCCAGGACAATGAAAACTTGTATTTAGTTGACTCATAACAAAAGGATTCAGATAAACACTTGAATCATTTGAAGTATGTGTTTCACCAGAAAGAATGGTATGGTAAAATTATACAGTTATCACTGTTTTATTAACTTCTTAAGTTATGGCTGGGTTGGCTGGACTTAGATGACGAGACACCAGCCCCGCTCATGTCCGAGCAACCAGCCCCGCTCATGTCCGAGCAACCAGCCCCGCTCATGTCCGAGCAACCAGCCCCACTTATGTCCGAGCCACCAAACATGCTCATGTTAGAGCCAGGGCCACCAGCCCCGCTCATGTCAGAGCTAGGGATGGACAGATCTGATACTGGTATCAGGAATTGGTGCCGATAATGAAAAATTTGCTGGCTCAGATATCAGCTTCCAAGTATTGGTTCCGCTGTTATCCTTTATACATTAATGTAATAAGACTATCTACTGGTCTTAGTTGGCCTAAAAAGTCTCATAAACTTCAGTGGTTACATGATAAATAAATACCAGCTGCATAACACATATGGATCGGTTTTGACTTATTTTATTTGTAAGGTAATAAATGCTGTGATCAGTCTCTGCGCTGTTATCAGATGATATCTGGTATCAGCAGATACTTAAAATCTTATTATCGAAATTGGTATCGGAACTGAAAAAGCTTGATTGGTTCATCTCAGTCTGAACCAGAGCAATCAGCCCCGTCCATGCCAGATCCACCAGCCCCACTCATCTTGGTGCCACCGCTCCCACTCATACTTAAGCCATCAGCCTTGCTTATCTCAGAGTAACCAGCCCGGCTCAGTGCAGTTCATGTCAGCCACTGAGCTGCAGACGTACTAATTAATGCACACACAGGTGGCAATTAGCAGCTCTCTCCCACATGGATCTGTATAGACTCATATAAGGCACACTTTTTTCTTTTATCTTCTATCCATCACACTCCTATGAGGTGAGGGCTCGTGGGCTTGGCCTGTTTAATAGGCCGTCTCGTTTGCCAACTGTTCCTGTGAGGGGCCGGTGCGCCGGGCGTCGGAGCTGGGATTTGGAGAGGGAGGGTGCTGGTGCCGCTGGATCAGACAGATGGGGGGGTCCGGCTCGAGGAGAACAACAGAGTCCCACTTCAAACAACAAGGATGCAACCTGCTGGCCCTATCGTCTGCCAGAGCACAGACCCAGCCTTACGCTGACACACAGGCTGCAACATATGTGCTTTGAACTCCTGTTTTAAACATCTTAGATAAAGTTGTCAGCGGTCATGTTCACACTATATCTGGATTATCTTCAATGCATAGATTATACACATAAAAGTCCAGCGTGATGCCCTGGGACTCCCTATTCTCTGCCACCAGCCGAACGCCCTACAACCAGCCCCCTCCTCCTGAATTCACTGGCACTTCCAGAAAGCTCTGAGGCGCCAGTGGAGCAGGGCTCATCTCTTGGGAACAATAAAGCCAGATCTTCATAAAAACTTCAAAAAGGCCTCGCCAAGTGTTTTATAGGTGCTTTAAAGGTTTATGGGCCCTGGGGAGGGAGGGAGAGAATGGGAGAGAGAGAAATGAGTGATGCAGTAGTAGTTGCAGGCTTCACTTTCTCACCCAGCCCAAAAACAAACCACACATTATATGTTGGCCATGGATAATCTGCGTGAGGGCCAGTGGCAGAGGCATAGGGGGTATAAGCACTGTGGGCGAGGGGGGTGTGTGATTAGATCTGGTGACCGGGACAGGTGGGCAGTCAAATGTAAAAGCAACAAGCGCATAGAGGGATGAGAGAGGGGTGTCACAAAGAGACTCGAGAGGGAATTTACACTTTAATCCTAGTCCTAACACCAAGCTATAGCTGTGAAGGTTTGTGAAACATAGAAATACACTGCAGTTACATGATGCAGATAAAAGACCAAGTGGAAGGATGTGTCAGTGTGGTTAGGTGGCCAGGCTTCCCAAAGAGTTAATCTGGCCTTTTAATATTAATAAACTTCATGCATGTTGTGCCTTTTTCTAAAAGCTGACTATTTGCTTGCCTCTATTGTCTTTGAAACTTTGGTGTAATTGGTTTAAGAAAAAAATGATATAATTTCATTACAACAAAGAAGAATACAGTCTGATTTTTTTTTACAGATCACTCAAAAAATATTAGAAGTAAAAAAAGATTACATAGTAGTATGACTGTGATGTTCTAGCTTCTGCTGTTATTATCACTACTTCCTATCTCAATCGCGTGCCGCTATGCAACTGCTTTTCTGTGACAGCTGCACCTTGGATTGCTCTGAAAATCAAATATTGCACTTTAACATTTGACTTACAAGTGCATGTTTCTAACAAAGTTGAACTATTCTTGACCTCGTTTGCCCCTGTCCACAGTAGATCTCCAAACAAACTTTTGAGATGACTCTCCAGAAGTCAGTTTAATACCATTTAGTGTCTTTTCCCACCATGTTTTTCCCATTCTCAAGCAGCCCCTTCACTTGTGCTTACCCTCTATAGCCCTGTGTGTAAAATCAGGCCAAGGCTCTGGCTGCTAATCTCCCATAACCTGAGAAGAGGTCAGGCCTGGGAGCCAGAGGTGGGTCACGGTGAGTCCACGGAGATTAGGTCCTGGAGCCTGCTCACTTTCTGACGCCGCAGCTTCTGCAGCATCGTGCGGCTTTAGAGGAAACAAAGTGGAGTGTGGCCTTGAGCAATTAACAGATGACTGTGGCAGTAAGCAGCCTAGCAGTCACAGAGCTGAGCATGTACACCCTATCTCTCATATTATGATGAGTCACACGTCTGGCCACATGAACCCAGTGCACACATATCCAATGTTCTTAGGAGCATGAATAGCCACTATTCACGGTGTTTGAGGAATGTTTTCTTTGTAGGGATTCAGATATATACCAACAGTTAATTTTAGATCAGGTCCTCTTGGAGTCGCACAGTTTAAAATTAGGAGGTGTCAAAATTCCAGTACAATTATTAAGTTACTGTCAATAAACGTAAAGGGCGGCTCTCAAAGTATGAGTGTTACCAAGGATGTGAAGTCCATGTGATAAGCCTCAGTATAGTTCAAAAGTGTAAATCTTTGACACTGTATGTACCTACTCACACATTTGGACCGTAGGATTTCAGAGTGCGTGGCATTTTTGCGAATGTGTTTGTGCGTCCATTTGCGACTTAGTGTTTGCAGAATCTGTTGACAGGAGAGCATGCCGCATTTTATTTGCTCACGGGCTGAAAAAACACACGGGCTGGAGAGAGAGCACAGATAGGAGTCCGCTGAAAGCAAGGCCAGTCAGTTGAAATTTGACACTGGCATCATGAGTCAACTCAACATGGTTCAACTGGTTGAAGATAGTGTAAAATAAAAGCAGTGTAAGTGCTGCCACTGTAAATACTCATGCCCAATGTCAACAATGTACACCTCATTTTACAATCTGGACACTCACATTCATACATACGTAAAGTGTCTTGACCAAGGATACAACTGCAGTATGCATTTGTCTTAGCAGAGATCAAACTGCCAAACTTTGAGTTAGTAACACGTTTTAGTGTCAGCTAAAGGCATGAAAAGGTTTGGTGTAGTAAGTAGTAAAGTAAAGTAAAGTATTATTTAAATATAAATTCCCACTGTATGCCTGGAATTGGATGGAGATGTTCTAATAAAAGAACATTTTCCTGATCTTTATAGTGTGGAACTGTGCCTTTGGGCATCAAACGTCTCAGTCTTAAGGCGAGCAGAATGTCAGTCTTGGAAACACATTTTATGTTGAGGTTTTCAATTGATTTATACACTACAAATTACAAGTAGCACAGTAGCAAAAAATAACTTCACATTTCACAAATGAGTCACTAAACCTGCATTAGATGTGACGTTAACATAAGGAACTCCCCGTCCTATAGAATAGTAGTGTTACTGTTGGTGGTGCCCCACTTGCAGCTGCCCACTGCTGTTGTCATCGGCTGGGTGTCAAACACTCATGAGGTCATTGCAGTATAGCATCTGTAGAAACAAGTGCCCACTATTTGTCATTTATTTCCATTTCTATTGGCCCCATGGCTGACTTCTGGGAATATATCATAAGTAAAGATGGAGCCCCATAGCAAAGGCATAAGCCCCTATGAAAATTCAATCTGCAGCTTGAAATGAAGGCTTGTTCTGGTCCTTATGGTCAAAGAGGTGTGCCAAGAAATCCATCTGATAGTAAAGTTGAGGGCTTTCTCCAAACAGGACGTGTAAAACGGTCATTTAAAGATCGTGTTGTTTTGGTGGGATAAATTAGTAGCTTCCTCGAGTGGTGTGTAGCAAAGAGAAAAGAAGCCACATAAACAGCCGAGCCTTTTATTTTTTTTAATATCCATTTATTGTTCCATAAAAATAGATTTTAAAAAAGTGACGTGATGTCTCCTTCATGACTGGGCCTGATGGATGTGCCAACAGCTCCTTGTAAACATGGGGCTAAGATTTTTTCACTGGAAACCTGAAATCCCTCAGCTCCAGCTCCGGCTGCAGCATAAACTCCCCTGACCTTTGACCCCACATTCATTTACCTTCACATTATGGGCCTTTACAGTACATTCAATCCCTGCTATGCTCTGGCGCTGTATGTACACAAAAGTATTTTTTGGTCATCATAAAAAAAACAGAATTACATCCAAGCACTAACACTTTTACAGTTTTTCTCAGTAGATTTTTTTTTTTTTACAGTAGGTGCACGTAAACACATTGTGGAGGTTTAGGAACAGGGCTCTTTGTAAACACTTATAAAGTGGGTTGTAATCCAGCAGACGCATGTTCTCCATCATTCTGAACCTGGAATGCTACAGTACTGGAGGCCAGGTCCACTGACGTCACCCTCTCCTTTCAGTCGCTACATATGTCAGCTAATGTAAGCTCAACACTAGATCTGAAAATATTGCAAGTCTCTTAAAAATGAGCTTGATGAATTAAATCAATGAAGTGATTTTGCCTGCAATGACAATTTGAACCTTGGCCAAATGCTGCCATTGCTTTCAGTAAATATGCCATAAATAAAGGATGGTTTTAGGCCTGTAAGACCATGACTGACACAACGGCGCTATATCAGAGTCACTTCATAAATAACTTTTCGAAAGCAGTTCAAGAATCCATTTGGAATATATGGTATGCAAGTTTGTTTACAAACGCTGGGCCTCTTGACAACTTAAGTCATCCCTTTCACACCAGAATCCTCGGGGAGACTCGGCTCTAGACTGACAGGCACCGCTTCCTGACGCATCTGGGAATACCACGAAACGAAGCACAACTAAAATACTTAACTGGTTAAGTTCTAGCACGGCATGACTCCAGTCCTCTGGATGTTGTACAACAGGGCCACATGCGTTTTCAAGTATTGCTTGTGTTCTCTTTTTTGTGAATCGGAATGAGCTGGTTTGAATTCACAACATAGTGGTTTTATTAGTGAGCTACACTACTACTGACTACTGACTGTACAGAGGAAAGAGATCGCAGTATCTACTTGCTATCAGACAGCACCAAAATACTTGTACAACATCTGGACCTGTACTGCCCTATTCGCTGGTGACACCACAAGTAGTACTGTGTCATTCTGACTGACACTGGGGAGAGCGCTGTTTTCTGTTATTTACTGTTCATTTGGTGTCCATATGAGCTTTTGCGAAGTATATAAAATGTTGTTGGAGACATTTCATAGAATTCTCCTGAAGTTTTTCAGATAAGAGTGTTTTATAGCTGCAGTTGTAAGAAGGAGAATGATGCTGTGTATTGTGTGCATGTGCTGTCACACAGTGGTGGCACGGCTCTGCGTCAGAGCCAGAGGAGAGTACTCTTTGATTCTGACGCACAGTTTCCCTCGAAGCCAGGGGTTCTGCAGCTCTAGGGGACAGAAGTCATCCTGCAGCCACTTCTCTCTGTTGTCCAGGACCAGGACCAGTCCAAAGTGCTTTAACTGTTCAGGGCTGTAGTAGACACATTTGCCGTCTGCACATGGCTCACTGTCCCCTCCATCACTGTTGCTGCCCAACAGTCGCCGAGCAACACTGTTCATCTCCTGCACCACCAGCTGCACCATCTCCCGTGCCGACGTGCCCGGCGTCACGCACAGCTGAGGGACGAACAGCACTATTAGACACCAGAAACACAATTATATATTTAGAGTAAATGGAACAATGCACACTGAGATGTACCTTAACACATGTGTCTTTGGGCAGACCAGTGCAGTATTGTGGATACACTCGGAGTGTAACATGGCACCCTTTCCTGAGAGTAGTGGGTGAAGGTGATGTGAGCCGTTGTGTGCCGCTGTCCTCTGATAAGGTGCGTGTGGGCGGTAGAAGTGGGGGGCGCTCAGCAGGACAGGAGCGGTCCACTGAGGAGGGCCTGTGCAAGCGTTTGTGTGGGGGTGTAGAGGGGGAGAGGCGGCTGGTGGGCAAGGGGTAAGGCTGTGGGTGGGATGAGGTAGGAGAGGGAAACTCTAGGCTGCTGGTCCTCACACAGAAGGCCTGTCTCTTCTCTGTTATGTGCAACAGTTCTATCTGTCGGCTGGGCAGAATAAAGTCACTGTCAAACAGCTCTGGTGCTCCTCTCCTCCGCACCCCCAGACCCACTCCTCCACAGCGCTCTCCCTCCCGGCTGTGTTCGGAGGCCTGCAGCACATCCGGTGTGGAGTCTCTGAGTGGTCCTCGCCCCCCGCTGCTCATGCACCCTCCTGAGCTACTCCCATCACTACGGAGGAGGCCCCGAGACTCTAGGGGGGCAGTGCAGGACAGAGGGGAGGGGGGCAGCAAATCCAGCTCACGAGGACTCTGAGCGCGACTTGAGTCATAGTCACTGTCTGTGGTCAGGAAGACCTCTGAGGAGCCCTCCTCATCAGACAGGCCTGCGAAATCTGAAAGAGCAATAGCAATACCTAGTTAAATAGCATAATAACATTGAAATACTGGTACTTACTGACTGATTATTAGTGATTATTGCACTAGGTGGATTTGGCAATACGCCAATAGCAGGACTGGGTGGACTAAATGTCTGGGTTTGAGCATTAGCACTACATAAAGAAGCACTGAAACAATATGACAATGTCACAAGGATCAGATCATGAATAGATTCTTTTGTGATATGGCCCAGCCCTTATTGTAAGTTTGCCCATCACTCAACAAATAGACATTCATTTATTGTCTTACTTGGACGTTTGATCGCGTTTGGTCTTACCGGAATGTTTGCGACAGGGCTCCGGAGAGGGAAGGGGTGAGGGCATGAAGTCTGTCTGAGAAGAGGTGGATAGGGGCTTTTCGGGCAGCACTTCTTTGGAGAAGTCTATGATCCAGCTGATGGAGATGCCTCCTGTGGGCTGCTTGTAGCGCGCGTACTGCAGTGCATCCATGATCCAGCGCACATCTCGCCACACCTCCTCCATTTGCTGTGGGGATGTCAGGGATAGTACTGATTAATTTCAGTCTGTGAGTAGAACTCTTTGTTTGTGTCTGTGCAGTACCTGTATGTGCTCTTGGATCTGCTGGTGCTTCTTTTTGGCCTGCAGCAGCTCAGCCTCCGAGAAGGCCTCTCTCAGAGCCTGTTGAGACATGAGCGACTCAAGCTCCAGCAAGGCCGATACCCTGCAGTACTGGCCAATGAAACTGGGGGAATAGGCATTGAAATGCACTGCAAAGACAATTTAAAAACAATTCACATCAAATCCAAAGTATAACAGAATAATATAATAGACGGTTCATAATGTGGGAGACTGCATAAAAAGGAAATGATTTTGGCCAAAGACTTACCCAGTTCAAAGATCTGCAGGGGTAGTGTGAGGAAGCCCGAGCGAGGAGAATAGGGGTTGTTCTGTCCAGGAGCTGTGCACACTTCATCTGAAGGAGGCAGCAAGAGCAGGAAAGACACCTTCTCCCCAAACTCCACCACCTCCTGACTGTAGATACGGAAGTCCTGCACCTGAGCACACACAAGGACAAAAGGAATTTGGTTACTATTATTTTGTTTTTTATTGCCATGTATATGTTTCTACATAAAAGCTCTGCAAAACCGAGCCATGTCCACCTCCTCCTGCTCAAGATGCAACAAGAGGCCAGTCTGACCTGGTTGCCAGGGACATTGATGTGGGCCATGAGGTCTTTAATGGCACTACGTAGATCCTGTACAAGTCTGTGAGGAGCGCTTTGCACGTCATGGTCCATCTCTATCGTCTCATCCAGCGAAGAGAGGGCCTGTAGCCACTGCCACTCCTCCCTGCACACCAGACATTTGAAGCTTTTAGCTGAATTGTATGTATAGGTTTTACTACATTACTTGGCTTTATGACACTTTTTATTAATTTGCAAAAAAGGTACAGAGCTTGTCACTAAATTACTCAAATTAACTCAATGGTCAGAACCCTTATTTTAGAAGTAGAATATGATTTCAGTAGTCCTGCTCCAGGGCAGCTATGGCTACGCAAGTGTTCAGAGTGAGAGAATAACGTATTGTTAGAGAAGCTGCACTGCTCTGCTGTACCGAAAGCACTCATTGCCAGGTCAGTACAACACAGCAGTGCAATTTCTTTAACATGTATAATATTGTGGATACCAGTATGTACTGAGGCTTGTACACCTGAGCCATATGGTAACTTACTATGCAGCCATTTGAACCAAAATATTCTTTGTACAATTTTACGAATAAACTATACATATTAAAATCAAGCAGTTTTTGTTCAAATGTACAGTGAAAAAGACTGATCTGAAGAATGTTGGTCTAAATTCTTCATTGCCATTTCAAACTGTGCAATAATATCAGATTCCAGCAGTAAACATGTGGAAGTGGGTTCAGAAAGATTCTATTCATTGTGGCTTGGCCTTTGGGCTCAGAGAGAAAATCACATTTAAAGTGAGCAGCCTTGCACCAGCCCGCACTATGGATCTGACCTGGACACGTTGCAGTTGTCCCGTATCTTGGTGTGACAAAGGACGTTGGGCAGTTTCTGTGGCACCAGTGCTCTGATCTGCTCCACAGAGGTGCATAGCTTCAGGTAACCCAGATACAGGCCAGGAGACAGGACCTTTTGACTCCTGCGGTGGTACGCTAACTTCTCCTGGGAATTACACAACATAGTTAGCTAAAATCTATAGTGTGTTTAAAATGTGTATCTATCTCTTAAAATTCTCTTAAATTTCATTATACAATTTGCTCTTAACTGGCCACAAAAAAATATTTCAGTGATCTGTGGTTTTGCCAGCGGCAGACTCCACCATTGTTTAGGAACCACAAGGCCAAAAAGGTTTATACTGGAGACAAAACAGCCCTTCAACAATGAGAAGAGCATATTTAGGATATGTAGACAAAAATCAACGTGTGGTTTTGATCAAAATGGTGCCCCTCCAGTTTGGATACATAGCATTACTATAGTTGGATTATAATAACAAAGCATTTCAAAAACATAATATCATAGGGATCATTATGTTCTAACTAATTCTAACTAAAGTTTCTGAAACGAAATAACAAATGACTAGCTAAAGTGAAGATAAATAAATCAATTACAAGTGGATCTCTACAGAAAAAACAACAGACCAAAGGGTGCTAAATGAATAATGCTTGTTTAACACAAGTGTCTGAATGAGCAATTCTCATAATTGCAAACACATTTCCCTTTACAATCCTATTGTTTAGAGGTTTATCTCTTTAAAAGCATTACACACATGTTTTCTAGAAGTTAGGGTGCACTGTTGATCACAAAATTTTGTTCTGTTTCATTCAGTAAAATTTCTAGGTTACAAAGAATCGTTTTGAAAAAAACAAAAACACAACCACTGCTGACAAACACTACTTTGAGAGGTCTGGTCCTCTATCAGGTTAATAGCTAAAAATCCATATTCATACAAATTGCCTGAGTTCCTCACATGGAGCGTGATGAGGAGCATATCCAGGGCAGTTGGCTCCTCGGGGGAGGAGATGGATTTGCGTTGGAGTTGCAGTTTACAAAGCTGCATCCAGCGAACTCCATCTAGGTTGGGACATGCGCTCATGTCCTTTAGAAGAACCAGCAGCGCATTTCCGTGTTTGTCCTTGATGGGCTCAAAATATACCTGACCAAGATCCTGGGTCCCCAGCATTCCCTAAGGAACACACAAGATATTTAGATAACATGTTAAGCACTGCATTAGCATTAGCATGCTAATGCGTGAGAGTGAAGTCACCACCTGAAGATGTGAGATGGCCTGGAGCATCTTGAGGCGTGTCTGTAGTGTGCAGGAGCAGGACGTCTGGGTGGGACTGAGACACTGCTGCAGCCAGGGGATCTCCTCCCACAGATAAGACACCTGCAACAAACCTGCACTGTCACATCATATACACATTTACAACAGCACTGGAGGAGGCTCACACTCCAGTGTGTCTCAGGACAGTTAAACACTATGCACCTTATAGAACTCAGATCCCCACTTCTTCACGACTAGAGTCTCCACATAACTTCATTGACACACATTTTGATGTGATCACACATTTTAAGTTTTTTGTTGACTGTACCTTAGTGAACCACAGGAAGTCCTGCATCAGTGAGTTGGAGTAGGAATCCTCCATCTCCACTATTGGAATCTGGTCCTCAGGTGTCACCAGCACATTGTCATCTCTGTACATTATTGTTGTCAAGTAGAGCCCTCTAAATTAATCAATCAATCAAACAAACGAACAAAAACTTGTTTTAAACCAAAGTAACATTTAAAATCCATACATTTGTTATGAAAAATTATATACCTTTTTAAACTTTTGACAAACTTGCTGGTGGATTGGAAGAGGTGTCTGATGCTTTTTGAAACTGAGTGTTTTCTTCCTTGTTGTGGAGCCTTGCATTGTTCTGTGCAAAAGGCAGAAGAAGAAAATTGGTAAATTAACAAATCAGCATGAGCTTTATGTGATAATCTCTTTTTCAGATTTTTTTTTGTCTATCCAACTGCACTTTGTTTCATCTTATTGATTCTCCAAGTCTTTCTTTATTGCTTCATTTGAACATGTATAAACTTTCCCACACACACACCAAGCTCTGACCTGTCTGTAGAAACATGGCGGGTGGTGACAGGCCGTTACTTAATTGACAACAAACCTGACACGTTCAACAACACATTGAGGGTGGAATGTTTTTGGACATTTCAAGCGCTCCAGTGGCGTGGCACCATTTGACAGTGGCTCTGACGGCCAGTGGCAAACTATGGGCCTTGGGAGAACCACTAGCCCTGCTCCCCCCAGAGACACCAGACCTAAAGAGTGTGTGTGTGTACTCCTGTTTGTTTACCTGCACATACTATAGTCGATGGAGCATGGCACGTCTTGAGCTGTGGAGCCAAGGAGCTGCGCTAATGTATATGTATGTGTCGTATATGTCTTAACCCTTTGCCACTCGCTGACAGGGAGGTCAGTGAAGTCTATGGGGACGTGTTTATTTTTAGTGGACCTGGAGGGGGCTGGCGGCAGAGGAGCACACGTGTGGAAGCAGAGGTGTGTGCGTTGCCCAAGATAGCGTGTCTCCCGACTCATTAGACAGTGCCAGATGCCCTCCCAGGTGATAGCACTCCATGTAAAGTCAATACATCCCTCCATTCAGAACACAGAACAGGACTAATTTTCTACAGAGGAGCCGAGGTGAAGAGAAAACACAGCGCTTTCTCACCTCCTGAGTGTGTTTAGCGCTCCTGGCCGGCTCCCTGTTTGACATTGAGTAAGATAGACAAGTTGGTTCAACTGCTGGGCTGCCTGTGTTAGTCAAGGCCTCTTTCACAGTTTAATTAATAGTGTTTGGATAAGAGCAAGAAGGTGGTGCGAAAAATAAGCTGCACTCAAGACGGGGGTGGGGGTCTCAACATGGACATGCGACTCACTGAAAAAGAACATGTTCTTAATTACTGCAGCGCGTCCATTTGCGTACAAGTGTCTCTATGTGAGCGCCTGTCTATCTGTATGTATTTATATGTACGGACAGTAGACAGGGCGACAGGCGGGCTGCTGGGGGCCGCGCAGAGGGGCCGCACCAGCAGTCAGTGTTAATTTATGCCCTCTCTCGACTCCAGCCCAAGACTCGTCTCTTACAGGAATAACAAACATGACCCCGGGACACGGCACCTTAGCTACCGTGCCTGAACTCTCAAACTCAATCACTTGCCCGTCTGAAGAAGCAGGCCCACTCAATACCCACTATTATACCACAGCCCAGACCCTACTGCAAATACCCCGCGGCCAACACTGGACAATAGTAAGTGTGTGTCTCTGTTTGAGCCATGGGACAAGTGGCTAATGCTAACTGCAGTTCCTCACTATGTGAAGCAGTCAGTGTGGACAGCTCCTGACACTTGTGGGACCAGTAGTGTTTGGGCTTATAAACAGCTCCAGAGTCGATCTGCATTTTGTCTCAGGCAGAAAGAGAGGGCCGTATTAAGCCGAGGAAGGCCTGAGTCATGGAAAGATGCTTATGGGCTGTGGTGGTCGAGACATAGTAGACGGGACAGACCTGGGTGCTGCACTTGGTGTTATTTTTTATGGTGGCATGTCGCCTTCGGTTGGATGGGCCCCCAAAGTACTTGCCTGCCCTGAGATTGTAAAGTGTCTGTCAAAATGAGATGAAACACAGTAGTGTGTATGACTGGTTGCACCTGCCAAAGGTAGGGCTTCTGTTCATTTACAGCACCACCAAATCTACATGTATTAAACTTAACTAAACAAACTGCAACTCCCTGCAGTCACTTTACACTAGCCCACTGTATATTTTACTATGGTAGTAAGGAGAGCAGTTTGGTATGTGGTAATATTTAGTCTAGTAGTTTTGTTTTAAATGCTTCCAGCATGTCATGATGAACATATTGTATTCTTTGTCCACTAAAATACGAAACAATAATCCATATTGTAGAGCAAGTTCTTGCTATCCTCTGCAGTCTCTGACAAATACATGGTACAATAACCAATTTACTGTACCATGCCTGAAATACACTGCAAACTTTACACGACTTATGCAATGGTGTGAGGTAAACTTAACCCCTCGTTTCACCTGACACTGCACTAAAACTGATCTGGAAGTGAAGGTCAAGTGTACTTGTACTCATCTAGTTTCAGGTTGTTATTGTACCCAAGAATTTACTGCATGTAATTCCATATTCATAATGACTCAGGAATCAGGTGCACACTTCCCTGTATTAGGTTAGCAGGCACCACTAAAAACTGTAAGACTGAGGAATTACACATTGAGTAGATGAGGGAACAGTAGTGGATACCGTGGCAAATGCAGTGACGATGAGCTTCTTTTATCTGCTCCAAGAGTTGGTCCAGTGTCTCCGTGTGTTTGACCCGCGGGGTTCGGCCATCAACATCCCGCCAGCCTGCAGACAAAAACTACAATGTAATATATAGAGGGAGATGGACATCTAAATACACATATATGCTATTATAGTTAGCTCAACAATGGTCATGTAAAAGCATTATAGAAGTGCTGTACTGTAGGATTAAGCTGTAGTGACAGCAGTGGAATATTTCAGCAGTATTTGGTTTATTTGAAACAAGTGAACCAGGATTAAGAAAAGATTGAGTAACAACTTTTGTCGAATAAAAATAAGCTGGACAGGTTTGTGTTTCAGTTTAGTGGAAAACATTGTGCAGTCAGAAGTAGGTCCAGGAGCTGCAGCAATGACGTCCTCTGGAGATATATTTGTCTA
Organism: Periophthalmus magnuspinnatus; assembly: GCF_009829125.3. Lineage (NCBI taxonomy): Eukaryota > Metazoa > Chordata > Actinopteri > Gobiiformes > Gobiidae > Periophthalmus > Periophthalmus magnuspinnatus. Next base: position 6,433,557 of record NC_047144.1, read on the forward strand.
ATGCTTTATTGTAAACACGCCGATGAGACTAATAGACTGGCTCAGTCCAAGTATGTGAAGGGAGATGGTCTGTATCTTTGTCCCAAACATTCAGGACTGGTCCTGGACTGGTCTAAAAGTGGAGTGTGTGTGTGCAGTAGAAAGCTGAGGTTGGCTCACATACACCTTCATATACATGGATACTTTCAGATAAATACTGATGTTCTGTATGTCACTGTGATGAGGACATTGGACTAAAGCAGCAGAAAGCCCCTCCTGAGCCTGACAGCATCCATGCCCCCCCTCATCCCAATCCCATCAGCCGACTCCCCAGGCCCTCACCCCCGGAGGGTGCGCGCCTCACAAACACGGTGAGCTCTATTCCCGGAAAGGTGCCTGTCCCAGCAGGACAAGTGGGCCCTTTAATGGGCGTCCATGGCCCGGCATAAGGCCCCCACTGTTGGGGCCGCGCTGCGCGCTACAGCACAGACATGCAAATATTTCCAGTGGTAGGCCCAAATGGAAAACACAAACATGCAACATCAAAATTAGCTCTGAGAGAGGTGGGGGAGGGGGACCATCACAAAAAGTCAAAAAAGAGGGAAAGCCCAGTCTTAAAAGAAATCTCTTACAGTTAACTGAAAAACATGGTGCTGATGAGGACAAATATGCTCATGTGTTCTCCAGATGTGCCATGAGAGTGCCAGCACATCCACTGCTATCAGTAGACCACTAATACTACTTACTACACTAGTACACTACTACAACTACCATTACAGAACTAATACTACACTGCTGCCACAACTACAAATATCAACACTGCTGTCCATTGAGGCGCCATAGTTAAGCTTTCTATTGGCTAACTGTAACCATGTTTGAGTACCATCTTTATTGCTAGAATGATTTACAAATAGACCTGACTATTAGCATAAAATTTGTTCAGACTTTAACTGTATATAAAACACTTGTGACTGGCCTGGAGCCAGGCACATAAAGTGCTGACTATAATTAGTGCTGAATTGCTATATTCACACACTAATCACATAGTTTCAAATGCAGTGTTTACACTTGACACTCACACTTATGAACTGCCCTGAACTCCCTGGGCTTATGTCCTGTGTGTGTGGGTGCTGAATGTGATCAGTGTGGAGATAGATTAATCGACAGAAAAAAGAAGGGCCAGCGCTGCAGCAGTGAGTCAACACCTCAGCTGTTGTGGTGAATGACTTCACGGTTAACTTCTTGGCTGAACCCGGGCAGCCTCTGGTGCCAGCCAAGCCCCAACATCACCCCAGGCTACAGTTACATGGACTGACGTCTGCAGCGGGGGTCCCAAAGCCCACGTAGCACTCTGGCCAAGGAGAGTCCAGCTGTCACCCCTGGGATGATGTCAAGGCAACCTCCAATGACGTGGGACTCGCACAATCAAATGGATGTGAAAGGAATGATGCAATGTTCTGTTTTATGTGTGGGAAACCTGCAAGGGCTTTTGTGTTCATACAGAGCACACATCCTAATCCTGCTGTATAATCATGTGAGATCATCCACTACCAGGGATTCCCATGTCAAACAACTGCACTGACACAGTGGAGACTTACTGGAAGGAGCAGCACTAGCTGGAGTGGACACAAGCGGGGGACCCCATCCTTTCATGTTGTATGCGCACACTCGAATGTAGTAATATGTCCCCTGAAAGAATAGAACACAATATCACTTACACACAACAAGTGATACATGCATCTCAGGCCTGATGTAAAACAGTTATAAGGCTGTCCCTATGGTCAGAGCAGACAGCTCTCCTTTCTCAGCCAGATCAATCAAAGTGGCTGCCGACATTTCCTGACCTTGCCTTGACCCCTGTCATTTGACAGGAGTGGGTCTCACTGGGGGAAGGGGTTTCTCACAACTACAAACAACCAGTGGATCCTCCATTTGTCTATACGCCCACTGCAGAAAATGCCACACATAAATCAGGTGACTGGCTGCCACACTGCTCTTTATATCAGTTTGGGGACGCACAAATGATCAGGAGCTCCTCAAAAGTAAATAAATGCTTTCAGTTTTTTTCTTAAAGGCCATGTGTCTCTGGCCCCATGGAGCTGGGCTGACCGGGGCCATGAATATGACAGATGTAATAATGAAGAACCACTGGGTAGATGGCTGGATATGTTGCCACCAAATGCTTTACTCTCATGTCTAAATAATAGTCAAAGTTCTCTGCTGGAGAACTCTCTCTTTGTGTGACTTTGTCACGAAAGTACCTTAGGGTGAGCAACCTTTGATCTGGAGCTTATGAGGGAACACTGTGGGAACTGAACAATATTGACATGAACATTAACCAATCAGATGTAGTTTCTCTTATTGTTAAAGCTCAAAGCATCAGTGTAGTATAATGGTATTGTGGTATTCATCATATGTAAGTGGAACCTACACAAGTGAGTCCTGTGATGTCGCAGTGGAGCTGAGTTGTGTCATCTACCACTATCTCTCCCAGCAGTGGGCTGCCCGACGGCGAGTTACTCCAGCTCACTGCAGCGCACATGGAACAGTAGTTATTATTATTAAATAATAAGTACATGCATTATTGTGTCTACTCATTTGAATACAACACCTTTGTACTTGGTGACCACGGCAGAATTGACACAGACAGGCTCCTGGAAGTCCACCCTGAGACTGGTGCTGCTGCTGACTGACAGGCGGATCACACTTGGGGCATCTGGGGGATCTGCAGTCAACACAAAAATATCAGAAAGATTAACATAATAATGTCATATTGTAGCAAGGCACATGACTTACATAGTGCTATCTTTAAAATCTTGGAAATGCAAAAGCAGTACCATCCAGCACAAGCGTTGATATCTCTGCAGTGGCTGTAACAACAGTCTTGCTTTTGAGCCAGTGTCTAATTTCCATTCTCACAACTTGCCCATTAAATGACATGACTGTGTGGAATTATAAAGTGGGCACAGCTCTTTTAGCATTAAAGCACAGAATGGTTTGGGAGTGTGCGTGAGAGTGCGTCTGTGTTAAGGAGGCGGCTGTCTAGCACGCTGCTCACAGTGTCATGGAATGCCTATTAAAAATTAAAGCAGTAGTACGAGCATTCACGGTTTGAATGCTCTCAGTCAAATGCTTGGCAACTCAGCGTGGAAGCCATTAAGAGAGTGCCTAGACACGACGCCCAGCAGCCATTTAGAACGGGCGCAAAAATGAAAAGACGTGTTGCATTGATCCGAGCTGCCTCTGTGAAAAATGCCTGTGAAAACTCCTTTGTGACCAGAATCAAAGTGAGGGGGACAGACTTACTGGCGTGCTCAAAGCCGCTTTGCATTCGCCGGAAAAGCCGCAGCCGCCACTCCCAGGCCTTCAGCTGCCTCTCCCGGTCAGACATCTCGCGCTCGCTGGGCCCCTCGCTCCTCACCTGGGCCTGGAGCTCGGACACCCGCTGCTCAGCCTCCTGCACCAGGGTGGCTAAGTGGACCGCGCGTCCTTCAAGACTCACAACTGAAAAAAGAAAGATGAGTTAAAGTACATATGACAGCTTTTCATGTTTTTCTAATTATTGCCTGGTTTGGTAGGATCTGTGGTGAATATTTATCATAGTTTTACATCAGTTAAGTGGCAGTTTGAGGTAAAAAAAAAAAAAAAAAGTTGAAGAAAAGTACAAAAATATGGGATGCAGTAAAACAGAATGCCTTTGCCTGAAAAATGCATTGGCAAATTCATTTCAGTTCATTTAACAACAAATTTTGCCCCTTGTCAACATTATAGTTGCAAGGTAACGGTTATGGACTTACCTCTTCATATGTCACACCTTCAACCTGTATCCAACCAGGAAGTAAAATGATTTTTAAAAATAGACAAAAGTAGGCAATATTTTAGTGCAATCGTAACTAATTATGTTTTGAGTGAAAATAGTAGCCAACCTTCTCATTTGCACATTCAGGAGATTTTGAGAATATGCACAAATGACCTTACACAGTGATCAACCCCAAAAAACATGATTTCTGGGTACTTTGGAACGCACTGAACTAAATCCTGGATTGGTGCTAGGAATATTAAAGACTCAAGACTCATGGTAGCTGGAAAAAGATCACTGGAAAAAGAAAACAAATGTGTATAGCTGTACAAAGTAGTGTTGATAATGCGGTGATTGGACAATACGCACACCCACGGTGACACTCCACAGAAGCAGCAGCGAATGGCTTTTCCAGGCTTTCCTTTAATGTCTTTGTTTGCCAGAGGCTGCAGTGTATTTCTCAATAAAGTCAGTTTAACTAAGCAGGCCCTCTTTAAGGATGACATCAGCCCCAAATTGACACTGAAAATGGGCAATGAAAGTGAGAAGGGTGAGAGGGAGGAGCGCTGTGTAAATGTGCATATAAACCAGGACAAAATGATGGAAAGAAAAATAGGGAATTGTTTAAAATGCTGTTAGCGAGTAGCATTGTTAGACTCTTACACAGTAAGATGCTATACACCAACGTTTCTTAAACTGGTACGTGCGCCACTGGTGCTATGCCCTCTTCAGTTTGAGTATTTGTTTTATTTAGAGATAATTGTATTAGTGTCTCTGTCCTCCTTTGGGTCAATCATCATTTAGAACTGTCTTATCAATGGTAGTCTCATTTTAGATTATGTTTAGCCACAATTTAGGCCTGATATTGTCAGAGTTTAGCTTTAAGAAAGACAATATTTTCTAGATGTCAAAAGTTTGCTGTATACATTTGGTTAGTGTCTAAATAAAGCATCATTTCTGAAGAAAAGTGACTGTATTTGATGTATTGTATTGTAAAATATGGTCTCTGGATGTGTAGGTTTCCACATTCCCTACACTAGTTTAGGGGTAAATGCTTGTGCCAATCAACCACATTTCACTGAGTAAATAATTGACTAAAATGTCCACTGAATTAAGTTTATATCTTTAGTTTGTCTCCAAATACCAAAAAGCATTCTTATCCACATAATTCGTGCTGCGCACTGTACACGTCACAGGCCACTAGCGGTTGCTAACAGTGCCATAACAAATAAGTGTATGGTTGAAGTGCTGCTGCGGAGCGTTGCGCCACATACCAGCACATAGCAGGTAATGTAAAGCTCCAGTCCAGGTCACGGCGGACAGTAGCACACTGTAGTTCTTCTTTGGTGGCTGGTCACTCAGGCACTGTTTGGAGCTGGTGTGTGTCTGTGTTTAGTCTGACTCATCTGTGTTTGTTCATTGTAGATTCCACTGTTGACACCAAGTTTAAAGCTCCGTGTCAAAATGTCCATCTGGGTGTTGTTTCTCTCTCTCCCTGTCTCCCAGTCCCCCTTTGAATTCAACCTTCCTCCCATGTTCTCTACCTTGGAAGATTTGAAGTTAACTGACTGCTAGTGGATAATCAGATTTTTCATTTGGTACTGGGAAGAGGTGACGATTTTCCAGAAGTCAGTCGTGTCATTATAAGGCTAAGGCTTCACACTTGTCACGGATGGGACTTTAATGGGAGCCATTCATTTAAAAAACAATCAAATAACAAAATGTATCCAATAAACAGGCACTGGAACGAATGATGAAGACTAACATTTGTTTGAAATTATTCACTCCACTTGTGGTGGGACTGCAGTTACTGCAGTAAATGATGTTTAATCAAAATCAAATCTTGTATTTCGATAAAAAAAAAAAAGAAAAACTCACTTTGTGTTGCCTAATCTGCTTGCATGCTGTTTCTATTTTTACTCAAATCTGAACAAATTCAAGAAAGAAAAAGATCTGATTTGACTGTTTCACATTAAGGAGCTGTTTGATCATAAACGTCACATCACTAGTTTGGTCCAGGTTTGATCCCAGCCCGGATGTGGACTTGGTTTAGTCCTTTTCTAGTTCAGATATAGTTCTGGGTTTAGTCTCCATTTGGCCCCAACTTGATGAGGTCTGTGTGCAAGTGTGAATGTAGCACACTTGTTTTATCTCAGCCAGTTTATACATAAAATAAACAGTGGGATGAAATAAAACACAATTATCCCTATACAAAAAGTGAAATATGAAACTTTTTGATGTTGTATTTGTTACATCCAGTGTCCACGGGTGAACTGTCAACGGAGCCCTTGAAATAAGACAGACTCCAGTGGCTCTGACATGTATAGCTCACATCTTTTGTATCCAAAAGATTTACAAGTGCATCCATAAATCTCTTCTGTTGTCTTGGTCTGCCCCTGTCGCCTTGGAAACCACACACTGCACAGCCAAGCGCGGCAGTATCAATAAGCATCAATTCTTTTAAAAGCTGGAGGCGGGGAGCGCAGCATGTCTGAAGTCAATCCCTGCCTGCTGGAGTTAGATTAGTGCATGTGTGTAAATATACGTTTTCTGATCAGTTTTTTCAATGCAAACTTACACTCTCTTATGAGTTATTTGGGGGCACAATCAAAGTAAACAGCACTTAGCATTCAAGTGTTTTCCATTTAATGACACCTTTATAAGAAGCCTGGCTGACTCTTGGAAAGTCGTGGTGTGTGAGAGAGCGAGTACAAACACAAAGGAGTCTGACTGGCGTGTTCTAATCATTAGCAGAAGAGGAAAACCGAGGCGTCGCGCAGATCACAGACAGTGAAAAGTGCTTACCAAGATGACTAATATTACATCACAACTACCGCCCTTTCATCAGCATTAATATCATGGCAATAAACTCAATGTGCCTGTTTGTGAGCGGTGGGAAGAAGAAAGCTCGCCCGCATTATGTGAAATTATTTGGCTTTGGCTTTTTACAATGCCATAACTATACTCTTTTTTAAAGGGACATCAGTCATTATAGTTGTAAGTATGTAGGCCTCATAGTTCAGTGCCAGACTATTAATTGCCCTGGTTACATTCACTTGTAGACATGCCAAACTCTGGTAAACACAGATAAAAATATGTCAACAATTACTAGTGCAAATATGATTGTAAACAAGAGATCAAGCTAAGGCTGTTTCTCTTATTTATGCAGAGACATTCTGGCGGCGCAAGTGGAGATATTCCAGAAATATTTAGAGCCAATACAATGAGCTAAGACTACATTTTAATGCATTGATCATGTTTGTCGCGCTGCATAAGAACAAAACAAAAACAAACTTAACAATTTACTGTATGGAGTAATTCATAAAATGATTTCATTGGGAAACAGATTTTTTATGAGATGTGGGGAACTGGGGACATTTCAAAGCTATGAGTCAAGTATTTGTGTTTACAACCTAGTTACAGCCGAGAAATATAGAGCGGTTCACAAGTGACATTTGCAGACTCCACATGCAACTTGGAGACTGAACTTGTATTATAGACATTTTAAGTTTGTCAAGCCAATTTAAAGTTTGTTTTGCTGTGATTGTTGCTGTATGTGTACTATTATACACATACATTGTACACTATTTATTTCAACATATTTAGCATGATTATTTTTCAGATTTTTTTTTCCTGAAGTTTATAATTTGACTTCCTGATTAGTCATGGGCAGCAGATGTGACTGTGGTTACACATCAATTTAAAAAAAAGCCTTCCTTGTGAGTAAATTGTCACATTGGATGGAATTTTCAGTGCTGATGAAATAGGTATTTTATTTAGCGGTATCTCACTGCTACTTCCAGTAATTTTATACAAACTGCCTCTTGTACAATGATGATGGTGATGAACATTTACCACTGATACCATCCCACCAAACCAAGGAGTAAAACCCGTATATTTTTTATGTGTTCCATTGACATTTCTAGTGTAAAACTCACAGTGAGGACTCTCTTTGGCTCCAGCCCGCAGCAGCAGCTTGGCCATGGGCACATTGTTGGTCATGATGGCGATGTCCAGAGGCAGCAGGCCCTCACTGTTGGGTGTGTTTAGGTCCAGCTCCTCCAGACTGTACTGGGACAGAAGCAGCTGAACCAGGTCCAGCTCCTGGTGCTCCACTGCCTCAAACAGGGCTTCATTACTCTGGAACTAAGACACAGACAGACACACATTCACACTTTTTTGTTAATACAAAAATCCAAAAAGTGTTAATTTTGTTTACTAAAATATTTTCTTCATAGTGTTTGTCGATGTCATATTTCTGGAAAAAAAAAAATCTGAAAAAAAAAAAAATCATAAAATGAATAAAGTACATTGAGTAGAACTAAAAGTAGATATATTTTCATCTACTTAAGGTGCTGATATTTTAGTTGAATAATAAAAACAAAACATAAATGATTGAATGAATGGAACGAGTCAAGACTATATCCAAGTTTCACTTTTCAATCCCAGAACCCCAAACCAGACCATAAATAAACTCAAGGTCCAAAGAACACAACTTGTTCCATGAAGCAATGTGATACAATTTATCATAGTTAAAGTAGAAAATATATTTTCTGGTTGACAAAGACTATTATGGATTTAGTTGACTAAATACTTGCATGCCATTTTTGTTGAATAAAACCAAAAAAACTTAAAAAATGTACTAAAAAACAAAACAACACAAAAAAAAATATTTTAGTCAAAAGACAAAAAAAATTGAACACTGCCCCAAAATTCTATATTTTTCCTCCGACTATTTTTGGACTATGATGTCGGCAGCGTATTATTTTTTCCTTCTGTCTGAGTGTGACTTACGATGGTGGTTTTGCGCAGCCTCTCCTTGTCCCCGCCCCGTCCTGACACCACACTGTCCTCCAGGGAGGGGGGGTTGGTGCCCACGCGGAACTTTCCGGAGAGGTTACGGTAGAGACGGCGGGCGGCACTCGGCGAGGAGAGGCTGGAGGACTTGCGAGTCGAGATGGGCTGGTGTGCCTGGTCTGTCCTCATGGGTTGTGTCATCTTGGCAGAGTCAGCCCTGGAGAGAAAGGATCAAAGAAATACTTTTTAGAAACTCTTCCCTCATTCCATGCTTGAAATTTCATTGTCTAAGTGTCATTTACTTTCATAGGATTGAAGTTTATTGTCATTGAGAGTTGTTGCTCCTAATTTAATTCTTTTAGTATTTTTGACTGGCCCCAAAATAAGACGCGATATTTATGTGTGAGTGTTTTCTCCTTGTACTGGTTCTGCCCAGTTTTCTTGATTACTCTGTCAACGCAGTTAATCTGGCACTTAGTATGTATGTGTTGGTACTGCAAATCCAAATTGCAATCACCGAATCAGCCAAATTTATTCAATGGACTCGAAAAAGGTTAAGGCTAATTGGTCGTTTACAAGTTCCCTGCTCCTGCCTATTTCTTTTAGGAATCTTTGTGTATTTTTGTAAACAGCAGATCATTTTGTATAACATGAAACGTAAGTGTTTAAATAAAAATAAATGAATGAAAAAGCTAGTTTAGTGCAACGTCAACTCCATATTTTTAGCTTAAAAAGGATCTACAATGCTCATATGGGATTAAACTATCCACACTGTATGAAAACTGTCGGCTTTATATCCCATCTGTGAATCAAAAGTAGCTCCTTTAGGATTTACAAAGAGCTGGTGGCATCCAAAGCACTGAATGTGAACATGGTTTTAAGCACCGCGACATCAGAGTCTCACATGATTTACATTGCACTAAATTTCAGCCCTGCATTCCTCTTGTTGAAACATATCTACCGGTATGTAATGCTTTGTGTTACCATGACAGTAATGCAGTGCCTCTTTGGCTCTTTCGGACTGTGACCCTTTAAAACAGAGCAATACCATAATGTGACCCCTTGTCACTGGCCACATTTGTGAGATGCCCAACAGAGGACGACAGCTAACAAGAGCTAACCGTAGTAGCCCTGTTCATGAATTAGCTGCAGTTAGTATTACAATCCTATATATACCGCAAAGCTTTACAAAATCATCAGTTGGTGTGAGAAGAGGATGCTAATATCTGACCTATGGCATGGTGATACATTACACTGGGCTGCCAGATGGACTACATAATGGGATTGGCAGCTCGTAGTAGAGTGAGTCATTGTGTGCTGGTTATGCCAGTCTGTTCTCTCACCAACATGGCCAATGGATGTTCTGGTCCCACCATCAAACCCAGCAGATCCCTGGTTTGGCTCATAGTGTATGGTGACTCTGCATCTCCATTCTCTCATGAGAACAAGTGCACTCTAAAGTCATGTCTGTCCACCTGCCACTGTTTCCACCAAAGACTGCATACAAAATAGTTCATCATTTCGTGCTCATGGTGGCCAGCTACTCTGAACTCTGAAAAGACTTTCTAAATGTGGGCCACTCTGATAAATTGCCATAACAAATGCAGGGAATGTAAATGTTGTTGTAAAATGAAATGGTTTGTATAGCGGTAGAGAAAGGTAAATATAAGTCTACTTAAGTTGGCACACTGCACGGTGCCAAGAAGCTGCCAACAGGCCAAGATTTGTCAAGGTGAGAACATCTGTAGGAAAAATGTTATTTATACTTTACTGCAGTGTGGACGCACACACAGCTCCGGCCCCACACGCACCGTTACGACAGCTGACAACAGCAATCCACATTGTCCACTTAAAAGTGGGCCCATGTCCCCCGCAACAAGGCCTTTTCACATGGCCATACACCGAAAATACCCCAGATCCCTGTCCCTTCCCGCTCGCTCCTGTCCATCTCTACTCCATCCCGTAATAGAGGCCTTATTTTAGACATTCTCGTGTTCCCAGCCGGGCCGAACCTATTCCAGTGTTCCAGATAAAGCGCGGCAGGTATTTGGAATCATTTTTCCATGGGCCTGGCCCGGAAGATAAAACAAGAGATATATTTGTAATGTGTGTGCTGGGATCCCATTTCAAAGACAAGGCCGTCGGAATCCAGCACAGGCTTATTGTTATTTGACAGAGATGGAACAGAGGACTTTTTTCTGTCCAGCGTGTGGTGCCCCATCACTCTCTGGCCACACCGGGATGTGTCTACAGCCAAGACTTGAGAAGGGCTCTTCAATGACATGTCCTCTGCTACAGAGAAATACACACAGAACAAGTTCAAGCCATAGAACAAATCTTACAAGGTGTGTAATTCTTTTGAGAACAAGCAACCTTTCTTTCTGTCCTGGATTATGGAGATATAATAAACATGCAGACTTCAGCCTCTACTTTGAAACCTTCAGATACACAGTTTGACTCAGCCCTTCATTTCATAACAGGTGATGAATTTAAAACCCGTCACTGTATACTCTATGAAAAAGTAGGTTGGCCATCGCTGTCTGCCAGAAGAGAACAACACTGTATGAAATGTATTTATAGGGACTACTTGATAAACTGCCTAAATATCTCATTTGCTTGTTGAACTTTGATATGTGAACTTTTAATACAAGATCTCATTATTGTCTAAAAACTGTCTAAAGACTAAAAACTGGCAGCACCAGAATTGAAAATGGGAAAAAAGGTTTTAGTTATTTTGCTTTCCAAAAATGGAATATATTTCAAGGACATGCAAATCTGGAGACAATGGTGCCACAAATGCACTTTAATAATAGTGACAGACAGTGATAAACATGAATCCTCGCATCTGCACCTATGTGTAATGTTTTAATTGGAGTTGTATAGTTATTTTTGTTTTGTTTGTGTTTTGTTTATATTTTTCTGTATTTTAAACGAGGAGCAAAATGAAAAGGAGAGTCTGAGGCTCTCGTTGGGCGCTCCCTGCACAAATAAAGATAAATGAAATAAATGCATGGGATTTCTAATAATCTGGATTATGTACTTTACAATTTCCAGACAGTGTTTTACTGTAATTATATAGGTGTTCTACCCACAAACACTTGTAATAATTAAAATAGAGATCTTCTCAGTTTGAGATTGGTGGAGAGATTGGTCCTGTACTTTGCCAGCCAAGACCATACATGCTTTTTCCATTTCAACATATATAGAGTCTGGGACTCCCAAGAGTCACAGACACTCCCAGTGGGAATGACAGGTGGGGTAACCAAACAAAGAAAACACATGATCCATTTATGACTAAACAAACATGAAAGCTTAATATGATTAAAAAGAAAGAAAAAAGTAAGAGAACTAAGAAAAACTGCAGACATCTGCAGAATTAAAGGCACTGAACCTGATTTTTTACTGTGAAATGTGAAAAAAACAGAACAAGTTGATTTTAAATGGTTTGCAGTGGTTCAAATAGCATTCTTTCTAATTAGATACAGCGTATTACAGATTGCAACTTACACATCAAGAGCTGCTTATACAATATATCTGTCCTGGGGCAAGACACGTTTTGCTCCAATACATGAGAATCTGGTACAGGGCCTTTAAGGAAAAGCACTAAACATTCTGTTAATCACAGGTGAATAATCTTTTTGCGGACTCTAAACAGTTCTCACTCTGAAACTACAGCTCTGAGCCTTATCAGTGTCTGCTCACTGTTAGTCCATTTACAGGACTTTTACCACATTTTCAGAAACAGGAAGTAGTTGTTCTGGGGAAACCTACAAAGAACCCAGGCCCCATGTTTGGCCCCTGATCAACCCCACATCAAATAGACGCAGCCTCTTAACATGGGCATAAACCTCCACACACACATCCCTTTTATTAGTTATATTAGCCTGTTTACACAAACAGCTCAGGGCTGCAGACAGTGAATCATGTGTAAACAAAGTACGCAACTATTGCATGCCGAGACATTGACTTATTGTTTGACAAAATCTGAGGAAGTGATTAAGGAGAAGGTGTTGAAGAAAAAAGGGAAAGTCTAAGTGAAAAGACAGTTGGTCACAAAAGCCGCTGGTTGATTTCTGATTCAGACAACAAGACTCCTCTCTCCATCATGACTAAACTCAGTAAACAAGGTGATGCAGCCCATACAGTCACGTATACATTATACACTATTGTCATTATATTGTAATTATATATAATTATATATTGTCGGGGCATGCTAGATCCCTTTACTGAACTTACCAAATCCAAAGAGGATCAGTTGAGGAAACGTATGACTCATGTAAGAAGACGCCATTTCACATGTTGAAAATGTGAACAATCCAAACACTTTGTAGTGGTTATGAAGCTGTTTAAAGTTGATAACAACTTTGATTCTTCTGCTTTCTTTTGGCATGTCCCCTCAGGATCCATCCCAATAAGTTTGTGGGTCACGGAGGTCATCTGCCTGCTGGCTGGAACCCCCACTGTTCCCCAATGCCTTTGGCCCTACACTACCAGTACCACATAAATCTCTACTACACACTAGTGTGTGTCTAATTATATTTATTACACAAAGTCACAAGTGGCCATTCATGCTATCGGACTTGTATGGCATCAGTTGTGTGCTTAGGTCAAGGTCCCACAGAATAAACAAAAGAAGTGAAGGTAGGTAGATGGATCGAGGCACAGGGGCACGGCCAGAGAGACAGTGATCAGTAAAAACAGAGAGGCGGGGGTCAGGGGGGCAGACAGTCAGAGGAGAAAGTTGCATAAACTCACACACACACACACACACACGCATACACGCACACACATATACGCACACACGGAGCACGGGCTGCTCTAAATGTGGCTTGTAGAAGGAAATTCTGAAATCTGAGTCTTGGCACCAGACAGGCTGGAAGCAGGCAGGCTGTTGGACGCATAGAGGGAGAGAGGAGAGGGGCAGCGCGAGAATTCATATAGTTGTTCCCTCTGCGCGCCTCTTATCGGCTTATAGGCAACATTCATCTCAACAGCACTGTGACCTGCGGCCCTCACTCTGACGGAGTCGGCATGGCAACCGCCACAACGCCACAAATGAGAAACTGTATTTTTATACAGACACTACCAGTCAAAAGTTTGGCAGCACTTTTTCACTTTTGTTTCTCTTTTATTTTCATGATTATTTACATTGTAGACGTTCACTGAAGGCACCAAAACTATTAATGGACACATATGACACATATGTAATGTAGCAAACAAAGTTTACTCTCAAAATAAGGCAAGTAGCCACCCTTTGTTTTGACCACCGCTTTACACTTTTGGCATTTGCACCCTGACACAGAAAACCATTTCATGTGACTTCATCAAAAAGCTAATTGAGAGAAGGCCAAGGGTTTCCTGCGCTGTCAACAACGCAAAGGGTGGCAGCTCTGAGGATTTGAATTAAAAATATTTTTTAAAAGTGATTTCTTTTTTTTTTTCTTTGCTACATAATTCTATATAAGACGTCATATATTTGATGTTTTCTGTGTGTATAGAAATGATAGAAAGTGGTAAACTTAAAGAAAAAAATGCAAAAGAAGGTGTGTCCAAACTTTTGACTGGTAGTGTAGGTCCTCAACATTTTCCCACTGCAATAATCAATTTCACTTCCACAACTTGTGGTTGTGGTTCAGAGCTGTGTGCAGGTAGCCCAAGTTACATGGTGTTAATGACATTGCTTTTCTATACCCCCTCTATATGAGAAATATTATAGTTCTAAACTCTCCCACTGCCCCAATGCATTTCCTTTCCCCTTGTTGATATTTAGGTGAAGTCCTTACAGTCTTGATGCTTTCTTACTGTCACTGGCATAAAAATGGCCACCATAACAGGGTAGGTGATTTTTATCAAATAGAGCATAGCATGCATTTATAACACTGTAATGGAAAGGGCATTGTCAGACAGATGTGCTCACCAAAGCCAATTTCCAGTCTTTAAACTAAATCTATAATGTCTACATAATTACTTTCCACTGTTGAGCCTCTTTGTCCATCCACTGTCTCATCTTCCTATTTTTAAACGGCCAGCTGAAGGTTGGGATGTTCCAGTGAGACATGACATCTCTGATATGTGTGATCCAAATGTGTTTTATTGTCCCAACATCAGCTCCAGGGCTGCATTGGTGAAGTTACAGTTGAGTATAGGTTGGTTGGTTGACATGTATTGAGTAAGGCCCTGTGCTTCATTAGAGTCAGTGACAGCCTTGTGTGTGCTGTTTTCATAATTAGGAGCAGGAACAAACTGTTCATAGTGACTGTGTTATTCTTAGCCGTGAGTCCAAATCAGAGCTGTGGACACGCTCGGAGCGCCTTTAATGCTCATGTTTACACAGTGTTCTTTCTTCTGTCTCTTTTTATCTTGTCCTCATCTCCTCACTTTCCTCTGTCCCCCGGGAAAGGCAGAGAAAGAGTGGGCGGGCCGCTGTATGTTTAACCTTTGAAGGGGCCTGCTGTGCTGAGCAAGGCTTGCCACCTGTTGGTGATGTGTGTGCACTCACAGAGGTAAATCTCTGCAGTTTTGATGAGCAGAGACAACAGTGCAGTCGCCATAGCGATGTGGCAGTGGGCACTGGACGTGGTTCTCAGGAGGGGGTGCTGAAGGTGGGGCGGGGCCCCTCCTCTATGGGGCCTGGTGACACCATGTCTCCCAGGGAGAACGTGGGCCAGCCTGGGTGGCTCCAGACCTTCTGTGAGCCTCAGTGTGTGAGTGTCCCTGCCTGGGCCGCCATATGCCACCCACCAGCCCAGTAGAGAGGGGCGGGCGGGGCGACCCCTGGCTACCACACTCACCAGTTGGCCCATTCTCTCAGTCACACGCCGGCCGGGCGCCATGTTTAAAGTCCCACGGCTGTTTATCTGGGATAGAGCAGTGTCCGGGTGGGGCCGCAGCGGGGGCTTCATTATTGTTCATGATACTAATGAGGCCTTGGAGAAAAACGTGTATATTCTATACTGTAAATGACATACTGGTGTTGATATGATGGTGGCTTTTTGTCTTCCAGATCATGAGAAAATATGAGTATATATTTTTCCCATTCCCAAGTTCTAATTGGCCTCAAGATGGTTGTAACATTCATTGTGGTGGTTGTATCAACTTCTGACTAATAAGGGCTATGGCTGGTGTTCTCACACCTACCAAAGTGTGTCTCTTAAATGTAATTTTTATAGCATTTATCGTTTTACCGCTTTTTGTCAAAAAATTTTGAAAAGTGCATGTAAAAACAGATGTGTAGTCCTGGCAGAGCTTTGTTTGACGGTTGACTAATGTGGGCGAGGAGAAACACTACCTGAGCTTCCTATCTCAATCTGTAAACTATTTTCCGAAACTGGTTTCAAACCGCAGGCCTCCTGAGTCTCCATCTGATTTTCTCTTTGCCTCTGACCCTGAAAGCACACATACACGACACGTAAAACAGGGCTGTAGTCTTCCAGGCCGTCTTGTCTTTTATCAGCTTATAAGCAACACATGGAGCCAAGCTAACCCGCTGACCCACGCACACCACCCTCGCTTTTCCCCAACATTAGATTTGGAAACTCCCCCCTTCCCCCTCTTTATCAAATGCTTTAGCTGTCTCATCCCATCACCTTTTCAATCTGTCTCTTCTCCGCCTGTCTCCATCGTTTCCTGGGACGTCCCGTGGCCCGCAGCCCCCGGACCTCCTGGTGTGTGCGTGCTGAGTGCTTACTCTATCAGTGTGTTTGTGTACAGTCACATCTTGTCTTCTAGTCTTGTTTGTGTGTATATACATATTTGTGAATGAGCTTGTATTTCTATATCGGTCTATAGTGTGTGTTTAGGTTTGTGGTGTTTAAGAAAAGCCTATGGTCGCTCCAAAAGCAGAGAGGTAAGTAAACTTCCTCAGTCCCATGGGAATCTGGTGAACAAACTGTTTGGCAGCAACATGAGGAAGACGGTTCATGGAATGACATTTACGTTTTGGTGAAATACATTATAACTCATTATACAACACCCAAATATTCACTAGCAAAAAAATAGAACTTTGATTTTTGACCCCAACTCAAATGTAGGTGTTTTGGCTTGATTTATGGTATATTTCTGTTATTATTAGGCCTTTGACCAAATGCTAGAGAGTGAACGCACCCAGTAGGTTTCAAAAAACGTCACTTTACGTCACTGTAGTGTTTAAATAGTATAATAAAAAATATGCTATTTAGTATAATAGCATATTTTTTCTTCATCTTACAAAAAAACCTGAAAACCCCTCTCTATACTTGGAACATGCCCATATGTGTCTTCCACAGCGGACTTTTGGACAGCAGACCAAGCAATTAATGACAATCCAGCGAGCTAGAACTTTGCAGCCGTTTTAACACAATGTTCTGATTTGAACCACATAAAACTTGGCCTTTACTGTATGTGTTCCTGTCTGCCTGTCGCTTTTGTTTGAACTACCAGCCCCAGCACATGAAAAGAGAAAGTGAGAAATACAAAATCAAATCAAAACCAAATGAGTCGAGTGCCACTTCGTCCAACAGCACTTTACACAGCAGCCATCTTTTTTCCACTAAAACTTAAGTGATTAAAGAGAAAAAACGCCCGCTCACCACCCCCTTCTGTCCCTTTGTACACACTTCATACAGATTAACACTTAGTAACTCTTATTTCCCAGACCGGCTCGCTGCTTACTCCATCGCAATGTGGATTCGTTGGCGGATGCGTGCGAAGAACAAGGACACGCGGTAAAGACAGAGGTGTTTAAATATAGGAGGGAGTCTGTTTTTTCTCTGCACTAGTGAAAATAATATTGTCAGCTCTGAATTATCCCTGAAGCCCGGTTGGCACCAGGTGAAGGAGAAGGCCTTTAGAGGATGGAGGGGATTTGACACAGCACAGCGAATTTTGCGTAGATTTATTTTACCTTTGCTCAATTTAGAAACCTGTAATACAGTTCTACAACAACTACATCAAGAAGTGCCTCCAACTGCAGAAAGTTCAGCTGCAAAGAGAGTGGGAGGTCACTTAATGTCCCTATGCAAATGAAGGGCAGTGTAAGTTAGTCGACCTGTCACGATCACACATTTTAAAGTGCAATATACTGATTAAGAAAATATAGACAATAAATGATAATATTGAAACAAATTGTAATAAATAAATAGCAGAATGAAACACTTTAATACTTAGTTTGTGTCTATAATGAGTTACAGAAGTGATTTATTCAAGCTTTTATGGCTTAAATCTTAACATATTACCAAAAAATTACCAAAAATTGACTCCAAAACATGTTCCAGCTTTCATATATTGAACGATAAGTTGATATAGTAATTATTGTGAAGGGCCTAATAGTTAGTATTTGAAATCTGAAACCTCTATAGTAAGAAGAAGGCTGAGATACCTATTTGGCCTAATTTTAACAGCTCATTGCCTGTTTTTCTAACTTGACCTTTTACTAAATCAAGCAAATATATTTTGCTATAGTCCACTTCATTCCAACACTCACTTTCTTCACCATGCCCCAAGAGCCCATTTACAATTATTACCAATAACAATAATGCTGCTATTATCTTTTATTATTGCATTTTCCTAAGGTTCAGCCAGCAGCTGTTGGAGATTTTGATAAATCTTACAAAATAGGTCCTGGCACCAAGTTTCTTTGGTTTCATGTACGGCCTCACGGCATGGGTGGGTATCTGAAATCTGGACTAACGGAGCATGCAGCAGATTGGTGTAACCGTGTTAAACAGCTCTCAGCTAATTTACTACAGTGGGTTCGAAAAAAACAGTGACAGTGAGTAGAAAACACAATAAATGTGGACTATTTGAAATATGCAAGTGACTCAATGGGATGTTTTATAAAGATTCTCCCTTCACACGTGTTTCCCAGTGAGTGTGATGATGACGGTGCATTCCTCGACCTGGTTTCACCTCCTCGTAGCATGACTCAGCCCTGTGCCTTGACTCCGGCCTTGTTTATTATGTCACAAAAGACCGGTGGTGCATTCGGGGTGCGAGAAAGTCCGAGAATCCAGCTGTAAGCGAAGGTCCCCCCCCTCCTCCTCCCATAAATGAGCATGTCCAATGTACCCACTGTGTTTCATTAAAACCAGACCACATCAATCAGAGCCTGAACTTTAAAGACCATGTCCTCCTTCTCCACCAACACCAGAGGAAAACATAGAGCTGTTAAAGCGGAGGACCTCACAGTAGAAATACACCCCGATGGTCCAACACTTAACACCAGGATACTCTCACTGCCCCCGGACCACACAACCTCCACGAGTCCAAGACCACACAAATGCTCCAATGACGAAAAAGCCCTCGCAAGACCTCACACTGAAGGTGAAGTGAAAAATTCTAGAGCATTCAACATCTGCGGCTATGCAAAATACTGACTAACTAACAGAATCACAACTGTAGCGTCTTACTCCGCAAACACGAACCTGAAAGATGTTTTCGCACGTGACACCGCAGGCATTTTCACTTGACAGGAACTTTGGTTAGGGTGGTGCAATGAATTGAATTTTAATCATGATTCATTGTCAAGGATCAGCTTGGTTAATCAAGTGGTCCACAGCCAGTGCAGTCAGTAAAAGCATGTGTTTTGGAGTTCAGACTTTGGAGGAAGAAATACAAATATGTTCTGGGGCAAATGGCAATGATTAGGTGTTGGTATTGTTTATGTCCAAGGAATTGATATTGCAATTGTTATGAGACTATAATGAGACTAAATAAATATCTAACTAAGTATCAGAATTGCTAAATAATTATTCTTTTTTTTTCTTTTCTGTCATATCGCCTAGCCCTTAACTAAGTACAAGGGAAGTGCAAGATTCACTGCACCCCAGCTGATGAGAGAAGAATTGGAGAAGTCAGGAGTACATAGCTGGAAGGTCAACAGGGGGTATGCCAGAACGATGGATGAGTAGATAAATTAGCGGAAGAGGGCTGAGCAGAGGGAGAGCAAGAGGCTGGGAAGGAGTCCCATGGGTGTGGACGGGAAGGCAGCCCCAGTGATGGAACGCTTTCAAAGTCCTTTCATCGGCTGCCTGAGGACTGGAGCTTTACAAGAGCAAGATGAGCCGGCGCCACTAGAGCTGCTTGGCTCTCTCCAACCAAACCCAGACGCTGAGACGGAGCAGGAGCCTATCAGAACTCCACCCACTGCACAGACCCCGCCCACTACACAGGCCCCGCCCACTCAGCCCCTCAGCCGACCCCAGTCTCAACCAAATGTGTGAGCATCTGTGGAGGGCTCATTCAAAGCTACAGGATTGAGAGAACATATTTCTAAAACTTAGCTTTGACAAGAGCTCACATATGATCGCACTTTTGAGCTGACAAATGCACTTTACAGAACATTCACTGATGTAATCTTCTCCATAAAATACAGATACCTTACATGGTTTTGGCATAATGGTCACAAACTAGAGATGCATTGATACAGCTGTTTCAGTACCATACCAGTACTAATGCTTTGGCTTCAAGTACTTGTTGATACCCAAACAATCACAGCAGACTGACAGTAGATACTTTAAACTCTAGGATTTCACAAAACACATTTAAATATCCAATCTAAATGTAATTCATTATTTAAGTAATAGGGAATGGGAACCACAATCTACGCATAAAAGTTCAAATAATATGAGATATTTTGGGCCAACAACTACAAATTAATTGTCTTATTACATTTACTGCTTGGCCTAACACTAAACACGATATCGGGAAACCTCTATTTTTAATTACAATTTCTTTGTGGATCTGGCCCATGTCCATATCATTGCATCACAAGCCTGAACTTAATTTGAAAAGCTGTTCTTACCAGTCCACACTGAGGGATCGTCTCCGGTAGGACACAGGTCTGTCCTGGTTCTTCTCTGCTTTGGATGGACGCTCCTTCAGGGACAAGCGATGTGTAAATTTGGAAATCCCAGACTCTGACCTGATGGAAAAAACAATTACAACATTTTTCAATATCATTTTCTATTCAAACTGGAAACTGCAATGTTGCTGGAAGACTTATCTGTGTACATTCCCAACTAGAGTCAACAGTTTGGCATGAATTTTAATTGAATTGCAGCCCAAGAAGTTGATAAACAGGCTAACAATGCAGCAGTTCCCACTGGAGACATTGGGTTTTTGGGGAAAGCTACATACTTCCTGCCCAATTTTCTCCAAATCTTTTCTGCACACAAGTCACACACATTTTAATCTCCTATTAGGCTGCCAATGTCCCAGTTCAACTTTTTACTCGAAATTAAAAAGAGGAAATGTAATACTTCGCCCATAATGGCTCGGGACGCATTTGATGGGACTCAGCACTGCTCTCATATTGCGGTGGTAACAGTGGGGAGTAATCAAAATGTAATATTTTCAATCTAAGAGACAGGCCACAGTACACGGAGCAGGAAAAACTCAGAAACATGAAACTATCAAAGAGGGACTTTTCCACCGACTGAGTAAAGTTATATAAAGTTATGCTTAAGTGGCCCCCTCCTTACCTGATCTCATACCCCACTGTTTCCATTTTACTTCATAATGATAAAGCATCTCTACTAATACACATATCTGCAACAACCGGAGCCAAAAAGTGTTTTAGCCCCTCTACGGTTCGCTCTGCTGGAGACAAATGGCTCGGGCACCCTCTTCACCGCGACCAAGTACGTGGCAGTATTGTTGTTCACATACGGCCTTAATAAACCCGGAGGATGGGTGATTTCTGAGCTGTGACATGGATGAATGACAAAGCAACAGTGCATCCAGTTGTGTCTAATTCAATAGCCTCATTGGCACGACGACAAGTGGAATGGAGTCGAGCTATGACAGCATCCCAAATGAGTGATTTTAATAGGACAGAAGACATTGTGTCCAGCGTGCTGAGTGCTCCAATGGGACAGTATTAAAAATGAAATAATAACTGCTCAGATTCAATTGGATCAAGACATGCACTTCTTGTTTGGCTTGTGAGGCTGGTTTCCCCAAGTACTAAGCCAATACAATATGACCATTTGAGATTTGCAAAACCTGCTCTATCCAGGAGTCATATTCATAGTTAGATAGACATTTTGAGAATTATATACACAATATAGATCTAAATATCTCACCTCCAGTTGTCGAAAAATGGATATGCAATATTTTGAGTCGGAATATTGTAAACAATCCCAAGTATAGAGTGACAGGTGGAGACAGGGGGTTGGTGAAAACACAACAACATTTCTAAGCACACAAGCCCCATACTGGATTATTCAAACATTTATTAATCAAGCGACAACTCTGAACAAGCCTAATACATAAATGGACTGGGGACTACTATATTTTCAATTTCTAAAAAGAATTAATAGCTTTGCAGAGGTCAATGCTCTCCCAGCGCTTTCACAAATTGTGCAGCCTTTATGTAAATCATATAGAGGGCCTGTAGGACCAGCTGCCACTCTGATCAAAGTTGACCCGTTGAGAATGACCTCATGCTTGGGCTTATCTGCGAGCGGAGCCCCCAGTCCCAGTGCGGCGGTTCCCACTCTTCCAGCACCACTACTGTTTCCTAAAGCCACGCCAGCTCCTCCAGAGAGCCCATGACCTCCAAGACAAAGAGGCATATTTTCCCTTATGAATCATTCAAAGGGTGTGGGATTTTGGTCAGATGGCAAAGGAGCCTCTAATTGATGGTATTAGGCAAGGATGAAATGTGACTTCTTCAAGGGCTTTTAATTGAATTAGTAGCACTGCTGTATACGCGCCAGGCCTCACGATGCATCACTGTTCACGTTCTTTCATATAAACAGTGAGCTCCACTTTGATTTGCATAGTTTCATTCCTAAAAGTCCCTCTCAAAAGGCTGATAGGAATCATCAGTGGGTGTAAATAAAGCATTACGTGTCATTTTGGAGTCTGATCTGTGACCAATGAAGGAGCCCCCTCTTTTAAACTTCAAACAGAACCTTTGGCTCAAACACTTGACACAACATGACAATAGGATAATGACTTCAATGCCGTGAAAACATACATGGGATCAGGAGTTCAAAGAATGGGGGCCAGCAGACCTAGCCGGGGACTCAGGGAATCCCTTTGAGGGCTTTAGACACAAGTGGACATGAGAAGCAGGTGCCTGTTGGCTCCTTAAGAGCGTCCAGTCTGGCTCTTACCCCACGCAGCTGTCCCACGATAACATCATCACTGCGGGCACACACTGATGATGCAATCCCCCTCAGAGGCCCTTAGGATCTCCCACTCAATTATCCTCTCATCACACATGGATTCTTACACTGGGTCTGCGCGTGTCCGCTACTGATTCACAGTCATTTTATTCAATCTTGGGTTTCTTGAAAAGTCTGTTGAGTTTAAAATAAAGGGTCAGAATGAGTTTGCCTTTTGTCTGTTGCATGGGAGGTAAATTGGTCTGAAATATGCAGCAACGCAGCTGGTGGTGACAACATTTTTATGATGTGAAAAAGAAAGATATAATGAGCATAATAAATAGCTTATTTACTGACCACTGAAGTAATTTACAAAGTTTTTTGTCCAGTTAACAGAATTATTTTTTCTTTTGCAATGGAACCTAGCTGGATGACTGAGGGATTACACAGACATCTAAGATTTGTTTTATTGGCATCTTTATTTGAGTTTGTTCAAACCACTAGAATTTTCTCTGCTTGCTGCCTGTTTCTGTGAATACACGATCATGTCACCATACTTACATATTTGCAATCTGCATGATGCATTTGAAGTCTACAATGCCTTGTTTCGTATTAAATCATTGACTTTACAATAGTATATTACATACAAACACCTTTCTTTTTTCACACGAGATGATCCATCTATGTACTGGTTGTTTGCTCCATGTTGGGTGTCCGGAGTCGCTCTCTGATGTTTCTGTAATGGTTTTTATCTTCTTGTCATCTGCATAAGGCTCCACAGTGCTCACAGGGTTGCGCTTCTATCTGCGTTCCACATTGTTGCACCAGTGACTCCCACAAAGCATTACAACAGACCGTAATATGCGTCTTATGTGCAGTCGCCTCTCTGCAATGTGACTGATTAGGATCTTGCCAGTAACTTTCCCCCTGAGCTAGAAACTCAAAATCGTTGTTGTCACCTCTATTCCGTTACCCTGGCAGAAATAGCTGTCAGATATTCATGGTAAAAGAATTTGAAAGTACTGGTTGTTCTTGTAGTAAACAAAGCTATCAACTGTGACCCTTTTCACAGCCCCACTAACCTACTGTTATATGAGAGCCAGTTAAGACTGTCAGGAATTTTAGCAGTTTTCCAAGACCAAGTGTGCTGCTTAGAGAACTTTATAAATCATATGATCACGTTTAGGGCAAAGCTGCAATGTAGAAAAGACATTAGAATTTTGAATTTTATCTTTTGTGGTGTATTTTATACCTTGCCTGGGGTCTAGAGTTGGAAACTAGCTGGATACTGGCTCACAGAAATGTTTACTCATGTTCATAGTGCCCATTCAAACAAACTAAAAAATAAATTAATACACTAAAAAGTTCCCTAGGCTTTATTATATAGAGAGAGTATGCATTATAATTTAAATAAAAAGGCACATCCCAATAGGTTATGTTCACATTCACAAATTTGATAATGTTGTCATTTCAAATATCAATATACGTCTATGCGTCTATGAGAGATTTATTGTTTTTGAAGGAATCTTATGATAAACAAATGGCCTTATCTTAATTTGCTAGGAATCATGGTTCATTTATTTATTAATCATATATTTAAACCAAATGATTCCATTCTATATGTATTAGAGCATCAATGCCGCACACTTTTTCTCCAAGAAGTGTTTATAAAGTGATCCCAGTGAAAGCTATGCATTACTCAATCTATGCGGTCCGCCTGTGGTTAGGTCGGCTTAACCACAGATCATATTGCAGATTACTAAGTAACAGACACTACAGTAAATCATATGCGGGGCAGACAAATACCTGACCCCGTCTCGGTAATTATGGCCAATGGCTGCCTACCTAAAACAACTATCTTCAATGGGAGAGAAAACAACGCTCTGGACTTCTTTCATCTCCCTCAAACTGCTATGGCTTCTGCTCCTGCCAATGGAACAGCAGCAATGTACACGGGCACCAACCCATGTAAGAGATACAAATGCACAAACTGCTCTAAATGTGTTTCATTAGCAAACAAAACCTCTTTCAGTGGGCCAATCATAAAAGAACCCAGCCAGGCTACGAACGCCGCTAATTAAAATGTGCTCAAAGAAAGCCTTGTTTTCCACTCGGCATCGCTGTCCAAACCCGTGTCTGTGCTGTGTGTCTACAGATTGCGGAGGCTGCATTTATTTCTCTTGGAGTCACATCTCGCCAGTAAAATAAGAAACAGTGATATTTCTAAGTGCGATAGCTTTATTGTGTAATGCATGATTAGTCAAGGCACTAGGTCAATTAAGTTTCAGCTTGGCAATGAAAGTGGGAGGGGAGCTGGCTATTTTAAGTGGTTGAAATTTTTTAAACCATATCTTTAAAGGTTGTTCTGAACAAATATATGACACTTTTTTGAAGTTCCAGTATAACTTTGAAGCTAGATTTCATTTTGTCCATCCCAAAAGCAAACTAACTGACATATCTATCTACCTTTACAGATGGGTTATTAGATATTTGCAGTATCTGGATATCGTTTTGACCACCCTGAGTTGGATAGGATTGGAAATATGGCATGATCTAACAGAGTAAAGTTGCATTCTGTCATACTTACTCCTGCCTTAACCACCATAAATCCCTATTACACAAACTTTGTAGCTTAACGCATTGCAAATTCAAGGCCAAGCGAAAATATGTTGATGATGAGAAGTGTTAATAAAAGAAGCAGCTTAACAACCAGCATCGCTTTAACAAACACTTGATCGTAACAATAACTCCTTCCACTTGAAGTGCTAATGATCTAATCTCAGTGCTCCGTGCCAAAGCAAGACATCATCATATGCTGCCCATCCGCCCACTACTGTAAACACACTGATATTTCCAGCCTATTTTTCCCTTCTCAACCTTCATTTGAGTCACTTGCAACGTTTCATCTTCTTTTATTACTCCCGCGCTCTGGCTCCTGTTTTCCGCAGACTCGGCACTAGCAGAATTTGTCAGGGATACAAAAATTAAGACAGGAATTCAATGTTTTTTTTTTTCACTTTGGTTGGTTCCCTGCAGTGAAGAGGTTTGATACTGTGTCTGTGAGCGTTTGAAGTCGGACAGCTCAGATAAAAGATGGATACGGCGTCAGATGATGTTTGAGTTGAGATGATGAGAGAAGGATGCCAGCGACCTATTACACAGTGTATTCTAGGTACTGATTTCTCTTTAAACCGTGTCAGTGAGGTGGGAAACACATAATAGTATGAGTGTGACTTGGAGAAATCTGTACTGCATTGTGATGATATCAGTTTAACAGACTAAGTGAATAAAAAATGAGGCAGTGTATGGTTTTCTTATCATAGTGTGCTTTTCAAAGGACCAGTTTATTCATTATTCAACCTTACAGATTGGTGAAAGGCACTTCTGTAGCGTCTATGGCGAGTCTGACCACCAATCTAACACAAGATGCTTACTTTTTATCGGCTACAACGGGAATCATGAAATTCCTGGTACAACATCTATCAGACCTTTTTCTTCACGTCAAGATACACAAATCACTTTTTCCCCAACTGCTTTTCGCATTGATAAATCTCTTTGGGCTTTTTCTACCTTGGCAAGGCAAAGTAAAGTGAGTTTATTTGTATAGCACACATCGTACACAAAGTAGTTCAGAGTACTTTACAGAATTAGAACATTAAAATCACAATACAAACAAATCAAAACATAAATAATCATCATAAAATTCACATTAAAACAGAAGAGTGCAGAATACAAACCTTTCAGTCATATGCACAGCTAAACAGAACCATTTTGAGTCTGGATTTAAGCATTGTCAAAGTAGAGGCCTGTCTCACATCTTTGGAAAGACTGTTCCAGATTTTAGTTGCAGAAAACTGAAACACTGATTCCCCATGTTTAGTCCTGACTCTGGGCAACAGTGGGAAGCCATTCCCTGAAGTCCAAGATGGTTCATATGGCACTAACATGTGGGAGATGTACTTTGGTGCTTGGCCATGGAGAGACTTGTTCACAAGCAGCTTTAAAGCTTTAAAGTCTGTTCTCTGAGCCACAGGAGCCAGTGCAGAAACCTCAGCACACGCTCTAGACTTCTGTTACTTCAGCATCCATCTATAGTAATATATATGGTTTACAGCTCTTCTCTAAATGGACTTCCTCTGATTTATATTGTATAGAATATATAATACAGGCAATCCCACCTTCCTATGCTCATGAAAGAGTCTATATCCCCTGATAGTTCCCCAGAAGCAGACAAAGCAACTAAGAGGCGTCACATGCAACACTACGCCTAATCACTTCTGACATAAAACTATAAGTATCCAGTTGGTTACCTTTAAAACTCCATGAACTGCAATGTTATGTCTGCTACTGCTGCTGACCTATTAGCTTAGCCCCTGGTCAGCTAAACAACCGATAACATAGCAATAACTACACAACTTTTATGCCAAACCATGCACATTTCTGAGTAAACTGTCATAAATACACAGTTATTTAGCCTTGTGTGGTTGAGGACTGGTGCGATTGCTGTGGAATCTGGTCTGCTTAAAGTGGACACCCCTCTGGTATTATGTTTATGGCCTTGATAAAAAAAAGAGACACTGTTAGCAGGGCACCCCACTTTCAAGCATCCAGCCACAATTGAGCATGGCGTCGAGATTCCAATCAGGGCCGAGCCAGCAGACGGCAGGGATTATTTATGCTGGAAAAGAGAGGGAGACCTCGAAAGATGAAGGATCAGAGAGTATGCACGCGTTATTATACTTATGAGGACCAAAAGTCAGGCTTCATTATAGAAGGGTCCTCAAAAGGAACATTTTTCCAGTTGAGGTTAAAAAAGCACTAATTTGAAGTTAAATCGTGGGTTTAGACACGCAGTTAGTAGGATTAGTGTTAGTTTTAAGTATTTATGGAGAAATGCTTTATAATCAAATGAAAATAACACTGGCATCACTTTTGGACCATGATTCAAACTGGGGATAATCTAGTTCAGGGGTAAATGCTCTATCCACTGAAACTAATGTGCCATTCACCGTCGACAGTAGTGTGTCCAGCTCCTAGTCTGCTGGACAATATTTCTTTTCTTGACTCCTAGTAACATCTTTTATTTATTTATTGTTGCAGAAATTCAACAATAATCTTTCAAGAAACATTCAGTTGGATCTAGTCTTCCTGTGGTTGTAGGCAGGGTATGACAAGAATGCTATTCTAATAAGCTGTTTACTGAAAACTTGAAGTAGAACTTTTTCAGAACTTGATAGGGCGTGTGGTTTGAGAACTTAAAAAAATTACAATGTTGCCAGTACAGATTGCACAGATGAATTTCAGTTGATTAATAATAAAACTGTACAAAGTAGTTACGACATTTTAGGACTTTTGAAGCAACATAAAATTATTTTCAACTTATCCACTGCCAGCCTGCGCATGTTTTTTTGTAAAACCATGTTGTAACCAGCGTGTTTTCTTTCTTATGCAAAGCCAATGGAAAAGGCTACGCTTCATAGAACACAGATCTCAATGTTCTTACTACATTAGCATTTTTCATACACACAAACATGTTCCAAAACAATGGCTGTCTCTTTTTTGGGGGTCTGGCAGCATTTTCTGAAACAAGCCCACACCACAGCAGCCAAACCACATCAAACGGCCCCAGCACACTGAGGGGCAGACCAATAACTGCCACTAAGTTTCTCAGGCGCTGGCTACAGATACATCGGATCATGCTAATACCAGCCCACTGAGCTAGCTCCATCTCTTACCACCATCACCACTATTGTAAATACTTCTCAATATGTATTTACACTGCAGCAGCTTGGGAAAAAATGAGGTGAAAAGCTGAAAAAGTGGTCTGGAAAAATGGCGGCGTGTCAGTCAGACAGAGGTAACCCGCCATTATTCTGGAACTCTGTGAGCACACATATAGCAGTATCATGAGGTTATGGCTATAGCGTATACTACATGCAGCAAGAACTTGAATTCAACCCAATCAAAATAGTTGATCTTTAATCGTTGTCTGGAGCTAATTCATTAGTCTACTGATTGTAACTTGTATATGCTTGCATTTAAGTTACACTGGACTTGTGGTGTAACTTGGTCAAAACAGCTAGGCCTACTGGAAAATGTGCACGTACTAATCGCCTCAGATATTTATAGAATTTTTCCTGACCCTTGAAAACTATATCCCGTTGTGTTCTACTCATATCAACAGGATTATCCATAGTGTAAGAAACTGCTCAATCATATCTGAGCTTAAATGTAGTCGGAACAGCTCAAGATGGATTTGTATGAACTCAATGTCACTTTTTCATTAATGCCTCCTTTTAAGGTGTATTTTACCAACTAATAGAAAGGATAACTATTGTATCACCAGACTGAAGTCATCTGATGCGCACAGTGTGGACAAAGAGCAGACAGAACACAGAAGAACAAACGGCTCCTTTTCCATCACCCTCGGACCTACGTCAGCCCATATGTGAACAATTACATGGCTCGCTCCTGTGAATAAATTAGTCTAATCAACTTCTCTCTTCCCTGACATCCGCACCTAAATCCCCCGCTCAGTGAATAACCCAGTGATCCCTGGTCTGAAGACACCCTCAGTGACCATCCTTCTATTTGTCCATCCTGTTTCAGCTGATGGAACAAACCATGATACTACGACATGGGATTTCCAATGGTTAATGTCATCATGGATTACTCTCCACTCCTCAGAGACAAATAAAATCATAGCTCTATCGAACTTGGTGAAAAGTTTATAAAGCACATATACCTGAGAAGACCTCCGGTAGCACAGTGAGGACATGCTAACTGCATACAGAGCAGGGTACTCTAATCAGCCTTAGCGAGAAACATGGAATGAGCAATATCCGAAGTGAGCTGTGGAAAGTGACTGGTCATACTCATTACAAATTAACTTTATTGACATTTTCCAGGTCATGTGGTGATAGACGAGATAACAGAGATAAAGTATTTGAGTGCACGCTGTCACATATCAGAGTTTTTCTTGGCAGTCTATGGCTTGAGCTTGACATCTTGTGATGGCTAAACAGGTTCTTGACTACAGCTGCTAGTCTCCTGGCAACAGATGTCTTGTGTTCTGGCACACAGTGTGCTCTGTGCCCGCTCACCTGGCATATCCACAGCATACATGTCAGTGCACTCCTATTATTACCACAGGCAGCATGGCCACCGCCACGCGTAAATATGGGAGTAACATGTACAACCACGCAGGTTCATTTGAACAGACAAAACACAACAATGTGTTCAGAATTTGGGGAGATCTCAAATCGCACTAATATGATGGCAGGAAAACTTAATTTGTGTGATTTTTTTCAAATGTAATCATACATGTTACTTAAACAACATAAACACAAATGAGAAGCCATTATCAAACCTGTAGTTTGATCATTTATGAGCATAAAGAGATTACATGTGGATAGTAATTTTTTCCTCTGTCCTTCCCAAGATGCTTGTACTAATTTAACCATTGTATCGTGGTTGATTTGTTTTCCATTTGTTTTGTGCTCTCTCACTTCTCCTTTGATTCCCACCTCAGAATGAAGTGACCAAACATTGTCCAAAGGTTCCCAGGATGAAGGCATAGAAGGCAGAAATAGAGAATTCTTACTTTTTGTGATGGTTCTCCTTCCGGTCAGCTGAGCCCAAACTCTATAAAAAGAAGAGGGAAAAAAACAATGTTACTTTTAAAATTTACATCAAACTGGAAAATGGGGTAATGACACATTTCATTTAGTCTTGCCCAGGGCAGCTGTGGCAAAAGAATATTACCAACTCCTGAATGTGAATAAGGAGTGAATGTATTAGCTACATTCTACTCTTAAAAAACCTAATCCCCTGTTTAGCCCTGATCTGTCTCAGAATTGCCTTTAAAGTGGCCTATAGCCTGGAGCAGTGTTCAGATGATCAGCACCACCTTGTAACCATTACACGACTAATGACCTTGTCTCTAGTGAAAATAATTATGAGGCTGGCTGGGATTTCAAACACTTCTCCATTGAATAAACCCTATCCACAAGCATCCATATAAATCTATGGAGGTGTGCGTGTGCTGTAGCCTAAATCTGATGGAGAAGTTATCCGAGTTCATCCACATCCCAAAATATTTCCCAGCAGCTTGTCCCTGCAGGGGACAATCGGGTGCATCCCCGCGGCACAGATGAGATCTGATATGGACTCACACTGGGACAGGTGGCCCTAAGGTAAGCTGTGGCCAAAGGCAAATTCAGGCCAATCAAAAAAGACATGTTCAGCAAGGAAAATCAATGACTTTGAGAAATAGGCACCATGAGGCACCTCAGGGTGTAGGGACGCAGCTCCTTTGTAGACAAGACCGTAGTGATGTAAATGTGATGTAACCTGTCAATTTAGTGTATTGTGCATGACAGCGTGGAGTAGCATGACCAACAAGAACAGCAGCAGTAGAATGTGTGACTAAAATATCGATACAGCCTAAAATTTAAATACAGGCTACTTCACCCAGAGGTGTTATTGCATGGCATGGAATGTTCCACAGAATGGCATTAAACATATCTATATTGCAATTCATCAATTACAGATGTTTTCATTAATCTAAAATGAATGCATTCTTACTGTGATCGGGCTCTCCATAGATCTGACCTGTCACTTGATCTGGTGGCACCACCTATCACCACTTGTCTCCAAGGTGATAGATAAGTTTAATGCCATACTTTTGAACATTCCAGACAAAGCAATAATAGGCTATCTACTTGGAGACAAGCAATTGGCTGACGCTCCACCAGAAAAGTTACATAGTGCACCTTTAAAGAGTAATAATAATAAAGATGATAGTTTATGTAACGTAGAATTGTTTGGACTAGCAAGAAGAAATCAAGGCAAAGAGACATAGTTAGCTCCTTTCGCACCTGCGCACAAGTAAGCTTACATTTTAACAAAGCCAACACTTGTAGCTAAAGGAAGGGTCGGGATCACACCATGTCTTCCCTTTCAGAGCCCACATCAGACGACGCTTCAGTTTAATGCTAGCTCCTGTGACATTTGACCACTGCCTGACTACTTCTCTGCACGTTCTTTTATGTGCACAGCTCGGTGACATTTGGAGCAGTCAGCAGCGCTCTTGCTCTTATACCTTTGCATATGTGCCCCTGGTGTGAACAGGGCATACCCTACTGAGCGTGACCTTTCACCTCTGTGCTCCCCTGCAGGTTGAGCTGCCCCCTGTGGGCTGGAGGGAGTCCTCTGTTTGAACCACAGCCACCTTACAGCCTCCACTAATGACCATCGCAGCTATATTTAGAGCGCGCTGTCTGCTTCCCATTCACATCATTACAATACAATACATTTTCTAGCAACATTTCTTGATTTTGGTTTCTTCCGTTTTGTAATATACATCAAACCACACAATTATATAACTCTATCTACAATTAAAGTAAAACGTCTTTTCATTTTATATTTTAAGACTGTAACCTTTACATTAGTGGTGAATACTAATTTATTAATCTAATCTCCTAATACTTTTTTATGTGCTGCAACATCATAGCGAATGTTTAATATTAATTATCAAGTTAGAATTTGGAAATATAGCCAACAATCAAATGACATTTACTGACCAGGACATGCAAAGTGCTTACATAACTCAAAAATGACACTGATCAAAATAAATCAATAAAAAAAAAAGGAAAAATCATCCATCTTTCTCTGTTTGCATTCTATATTTAGAAACTGCATCTTTTTCGCTGCAACAAATACTTTCCTCAACAGTCAAAACCAGCAGTGATAAACGCAAGCCGTGCGTTCCAACGGCTGTGAAACAATGTGATTAGTGAATTCGCTCAGTAATTACCTTCACGCCGCGCTCTGGTGTCACATATGTGCTCTGAGTGGCAGCTGCATACCTATACAGCAGGTCCAACAGCTCCACCGTTACACCACCCACCTCACTATGAATGCCTCCAAAACATAATCTGATTACTAACACTTTCACATGCACTAACTCGAAGCCGCGCAAACAACTTCTGTACTCCCAGAACCTACCTGTCGAATCAAAGAACAATTCCCAAACTTCCAATTTCCGATCACCTGTCTGTCAAACTTCTATCCGTGCTCTCCGGTGTAACTCCTTTCACGTTCGAGTAGCGATTGGTCACACGACTGGATTGTTTTTTCCTCTGCAAAGCTTCCGTGGCTACTCTCTACCGCTGCCGACTTGTTGTACTTTAATTGTGGTTGCTAGGCGATAAGCTTCTCCAATTCTGCACGCGGCGATGAGGAGGGGAGCGACGGAGGTGGGAAGGGGGTAAGGAGCGAGAGAATAGGTGATGGGGGGTGGAAGGAAACGCTCATTATAGACACAGTAGCCTCCGGAGAGTACGGGTGGGGGGTCTGTACAGTGCGACGAGGGTGATAGACCAGGAAGTGAACAACAGGTGGATTCTGACTATGAATCAAAATCTTTTAAGTCATTGTTAAGATTGTACAAATGCTAATTGACAGTAAAGGAGCCATTAACTAATTAGCCATTTTCTACAACATAAGCGTTAAAATAAATCTCTGGAGTCCACAGGTGTTTGACAGTGACAAAACACTTGCTTCAGCACTTTAGCGAAGGATATACATAAAATCGCACCCGTGAAAAGTTGTATATGTTATGTAAGGTCAAATATGTTGAGTGTTGAATAGAACAACCCACACTCTGTAAATACGTAGAGAGAAATCGCAGATATACCCGGTAAGTGCTGAATAACACAAAAATGTACGGGGGATTACAAAAGCAAAATGGCTAATTGTTGCTCATTTTGACAGACTTTTTAATTTTTATTTAGTTATTCTTTGCTGGTTTGTAATCTTGGTTTATTTTATCCGTGGTTTATTTTAACCTGTGACAAGTTAAAGATGCATTACGTAACTTTTCTAGAGGAGTGTTAGCCACGTTTGTTTGCTTGTCTTAGCAATAAAAACACCCATACTGAAACAAATGCAGGATAGATTTAAATGCTACACTGCAGAACATTCCAGGCAACGCAATAACGTCTCCATGGACACCAGCAGGAGGAGAACACCCAACCCGAAATGTTACAGAGTGCATCTTTAATAACTGAACGCAATGTTGTACGATGTTAATGCAATTATTTTCTCACAGCTTGTGTTAGTGTTGGTTAGAAAAAGCAGGCAGCGGATTTTTTAGATTTAAAATAACGTTGCCACATGTGGAGCTGTGAAATAACGTTCAAATCATATAAATTCTCCATAGCGGCAGACCACCCACTTGGACTTTTAACAACACAAACATCAATATAAATCCACGGGGCAGCAGAATGTGTATTGTACTTATCGGGTGGCGACCTTTGGTGCTCCCGTGCGCGCTTAGAGACTGTCCCATGTGTCTATTGCGTATACAGTGTGGACGTATATATCATATGGTCTTACAGAGGGGTGACTCACTGTGTTTGCAGGCTCTAGCTGTGGTGGGCATTCATAAATACGTGCCAGCACATTGTCCTCACAGTCTATATAGTGACGCCTAAGCAGCACACCGCGGAGAAGGGAGCATTACTCATAGCTGCTGGAAATGTCAGTCCAAGAAAAAAAAAACACGCCGGAAAGTGTCATCTCGTCCTCTTTATATGCTGGCTCCTGCTGATCTCTGAAAATACACCACACTCCCAAATAAAGACACTGTGTAAAATGTAAACAAGCTAAATATGTCAGTCAAAACCTGGAGAATGTCAGAGAAGTGTGGGGCTAATTACAATTAATTACATGATTGGCATCTTAATTACAGTAGCTGACATTTCTGCAAGATGATAAACTGGAGCTGGGCGATATGAAAACATTGATTTTCATACATCTTCAGTCCTACAACGATATGTCCAGTTGACAGATTGATTTATTATTATTGGTCTCAATTTTCAGTTTGGCCTTGGACATGGATCTTGATAAAAATTTGCACATTCAATCATTTTATTTAATACAGTTTTTAGAGTATATATTGTTGCCTCCTCTGATTAAAAAAGCACTCACTACATGTCAAATATAGTAACTCCTAAATACCACAAACATAAAGTATCATTTGTGTCACTTTTTTTTTGTGGTGTGTTTTTAGACTCTTTCTAACCTCCGAGGTATTTGCTGATCTTGAGAAGTTGCCAGGTAACTAAATTAAGGTAGGTGTCATTTTTCCCATCTTTAGACAGATAAGTAAATATCAAGCACAAAAATATATATGCTAGCTGCTCTCATTATACAAACGAATTAACGAAACGAATTCAGGATACATTTCATTTATAAACCTTCCTGGAGGGGTCACAACAATCAGCCGTGTCACAGCAGAAATAAAAGATTAGAATGAAAAGGGCAGCGTGGGTCAAGAAGAAAAATTATGTATGCTTTGAGTTAAGAAATTAAAAAGTGAAGTTTGCAGGTGGAGCAAAACTAAAGGAATCAATAGGTCAAGCTTGAACTGGCACTGACTCAGAAGATTTTTTTATTTGAAGTGAAACAAACTGCATTTCATAACACTGCAGAAAACCAAAAATGATCTAAAAGTAAGAGACCAGTAGCTCATCTTTTTGAACTATTACATCATACTGGATTGCACTATAGGTTGCGTTCATTTGTTGATGTTATAGTTTCAGCTGGAAGTCAGAGGTATAAATATGGGAGATTTACTGTTTATGAAAGAAATATCCTAACATCGTTTCCTCAAGTGTTGAATCATATTATTTGTAAGGGATTGTTATGTTAATCTTACTGTTTAAAATCCTTTCAACAAAGACTCACGGCTTTGGGGCTGAATAATAAAGGCACCGCTTTCTGAAACTACTGTGGAGAAATAAATACATAACTTTTGTTTGTTTATGTCGACAGAGAAGATGTTGAACTTTGTGTCAGTTTTTATTTCATGTGGATAAGCCTAGTAATTACAGAGATATTAACCTCTTTCAAGACAACAAACTGTTTTCATTGTTGTGTTGTGGATGTGTGCATTCTTAGCTCTAATTCTTCGTATTTTAGCGTCTCTATCCAAACGTTAATGACAAAAATATAGAGCTGCTGGGGGAAATAACCAGATTTTTATCAAACGTGCCATTCAAACAGGCCCGAACCTACTTGCCCAGTAAGTGTAATTTCACCCGCGTTTATTTGACACTTGACACTTGAAAGCATGTCCAGCACCTCCCATGCTGCCAGGGCGGGTCTGCACTTTTACAATGTCATTATTTGTACAGGACTCCCTCCCCCTCCCCTCCTCAAGCGCTGTGGTTCCAATACCAACTGTAAATCAACACAAGAGAGAGTGCGAGCGTCTGTGCATATTTACCCATAAATCACTGCAGCGGAGCCACCTGCAATCAGGCTAATAGGGTTAGAAGACGTGCTGTCATCCGGGCCATGATGTCACCGGGCCCGGCTTGCTTGCGTCTGGGGGTGTTGGCGCTTTTTGGGGGGGGGGAGTGTCTGTGGTTTCTATGGAAATGTATGTGCTGCATAGGCATAAGTGTAATCAAATACATTTATGTGAATAGATGTGCCGTAAACACGCAAGTCCTATATGGTCTGGTGGTTAGCGCTGGCTTACAATGGGTGTGGGATTCCATCGAGAAAATCTAAACAAGTGAAGCGGTTAGTAAGGCCCTGCCACGTTTCCACACAATGCAGCTCATTCACATAAATAACTAGGGACTTTGAAAAACGGGACCCTTATTTACTCCTCCTCTGTAGATAATTGCCCTGTTAAGTTTTGGGAAAGCGCTTGGATTGAGAAAAAAGAAGACATATTATGCTTTTTTTTGTGTTTAGTATTCAAAATATGACAGAAGAAGATCACTTGTTTACGTTTTGATACTTGTAAACAACAGTATCGGTCTAAAATGGCGTAATAACAGACACAGATACATCGACATCTGGTTCAAAACTGCAGAAATCACTGGTCCCGCCTCTTAAAACCCACGGACTGTCACACATGCTTTTTTAATAGTTGAAAAATGGTTATGTGACATTTTAAAATACTACATGTGCAATCCTACTTTCTGAACACTCAAGTCTTGAATGCAGAAACTACAGGATTACTCAAACATGCCTGAATCAATCAAAATACAACTAATGATGAGGGAGCACCGTTATAACATGGTTAAAGGCTCATAAAAGTCGTTTTTTACATAATACGTCCCCTTTAATATAACTTGTAATATTATGAAAGCCTGGTTAAGATGGATTGGCTGGCAGTGCTATCTGTCAGCCAAGCAGTTGGAGCATTATCAGAGAAAACAAGGCTTGAAGTGGGAGCTTAATAGTCCGTGCCACTGCTTAAGCTGCTTGTGCTTTGATGGAAAAGATGAACTTGACAACTGCAAATGGCAAAATAATAAAGAAATGAATAGGGAAAATGCACAGGCGATTATCAGTGTTTTTATATCAAAGTGGATTAGAGCAAAGGCGTTGTGCAGGCGAGTACGCTCAATCGAAAAAACACACTAATGATATTGTTTTATTACAGTATTATTGCTAGCTTTGAGGAAATTTAAAGCGTGTTTTGTTCCATTCATTAGTCACTGAGTGCAGTTCTGTATGCATAACTTTGTGTCGGCATAACGTATTGTTGTGTTCTCATTAGGCCTGTCATGATAAGTACTATGTCGATGTATCGTTCAATATATAGAAGCTGGAATAAAATATTTTTGGGGTCAGTGTGTTCAGTTTCTTTGTACTACTAGGAGTTTTTTGGTGATTTTCTGGCTATACGATAAGATTTAAGCTGTAAAAGGTTGAATAAATCACTTCTATGACTCATTACAGATGTAAAATAAGTACTAAGTGGTTCATTCTGCTGTTTATTTATTGCAGCTCATGAAGTTTATAACGATATTGTACATTTTGCATAGCTTTTGTGGTTTTAAATCTGCTCTTGGGGTGTTGTGCCAGTTACAATGTTATCGTTTATCGTCTATATTTACTTCAGCAATATATCGAACGCCAAAATTTGTTATCGTGACAGACCTAGTTCTCATTGTAAATATGCAGTATCCTGATTGAAATCCTGAGTGAAACACGAGAGCTAAATTGTGCGTGACAACGACAACATGAATGCCTAGAGAATATCTTATATCTTTAGTAACTGTAATTGGATTTGCTAATAAAGCTTAACTTAACTCATACTGGATCGTGCTTGGGATTGTGAAACCTTTCTTAACGGTGTGTCGTAACAGTAAGACAACACAAGCAAAGGTAGCTAATTATAGAAAGCTAGTACATATACCGTCCCCAGAAAGAACAACCTCCACTTTGCGTGAATCAATATGTCACGTCAACACTACTACTTCTTTTTGTTCTAAATGAGTCACGGGCAAAGTGGACCGCCCCCCTGCTTACACATTTAAAGCGTACCACACACTTTCCTATAAACAGTGTCCCTCATGAGTCAAACTAAGCCAGCAGTGACGGCACAGTGATCAGAGTGCTAATCATATCAAAGAAGTGGGGGGGAAGCGTCCAGGGCCAGTGACGCATTCTGAGAGGCGCAGGAAGTTTGTACCACGGATATACTCAAAACGCACAAAGCAGAGACGCAGCTATCTTCAAAAATAGTCAACCAACCTAGACAGGCACCAGTGGAAATGGGTCTATTTATTTCACCTCATTAGAATTAAATGATCCATCTGCGAGTTACACTGGACCCTGGTTTTAACGATGGGAAAAAGCTCGGGGGCCCGTAGATCGGACTTTGATGTGCATTGTCTGTCAACCGTCCAAAACAATTTACTATCCTCTTTGGCTTCCTGTCACACACACACCACAGTACTGCAAACGTAGTTCAAATATCTTGTGTAATGTGTAAAGTGTGTACATTTTTCGCAACATTTTAAAATATGACGAATGTGTAAATTGAACAGAAACACTGTCAACTATAAATGTTTTTTCCTTTTTTCTCATTGAGGTGTAGCCATATTGACGACCAGAATACCACATTTTTCCCAGCCAATACCAACAATCAGATTATATTTTTGTAACCCACTGCTCCTAAATGGACCTTACTATCTTGGTTGAGGTTCATGTAATCCTCGAAACGATAAAGTAACCACAAAAGCGCAAAAATATTTACTTCCTCTTCTTTGTGAATATATATTTTTAAAGCAACACCGTGCACCTTTCTGGATACAAACTTTAAAAAAATGACGCGGTGGGGTTTTAAATCATGAAATAGTGTACGTAATGTTCTGATTTAGGGTATTTTGAACAAAGTTGCCCCAGTGACATGAAGGATGGGTCAAATGCAGGGGCAATAAAGTGTATCTTAACCCTAAATTAACCTAACAGTTCAGATATTAATGTAATTTTGAGACAGTGCCCACGTCTACCTCGCATTTTAAACTATATATTAGATTGTAGTATAGGAAAATAAGAAAACACCAGCGCGACTGATTTAAAACTACGCAGAAACAAAATGTGTAGTTTACATGTCATCACCAAATTGATTCTAATCCCTGATATTAAGGAGCAAATGAACGTACAATTTGCGCAGTGCCTGAATAAAGTTTGGGTTGTCCGTTCCAATCAGACGCAGCGGTGTGGAGTGAGAGGTGGCAGCCGGGTTAAAACAGCAGCCCCAGTCATGTGATACTACTGGGTGGCATAGGGGTCGGTGCCAGAGCCCGAATGCTCCCTGCGTAAGTGATTTATTCCATTTTAATGCAGCATGTTTTCTTTGGAGCTTGATATGTATTTGGTCATGAAACATTAATAGAGTAGAAAACATGGTGAAAAATGAACCGGCTGACGTGTGCATATATATGTGTGTGCGAGTGTGAATGTGTGTGTATGTGTGTATGTGTGTGTGTGTGTGTGTGTGAGCCCCCATGCTGTCAGTCAGGCCGGCGCGCAGGGTGGTCCGAACACTGGGCCCTCTCTACTGCCATACGCGCACACAACTATCCACGCACACACAAACAAACAAACACTCAGTCATGTACATGTAATGACATACATAACAAAGTATACATAAATATAAGGCCGTATATATGACCATAATGAAGCAATCAAATAACCTCAACGCTCGCCCCTCTTCCTGTCCCAAACCGTGCACCTAAATACACCGCCGCAAAAATCCATCGCAAAAGGAATGGAGATAGATTCTTACCACATATTTGGGCATATTTGGTGAGGAGACATGTTTCACTGGTAACTTTGACGGAGTGGAGCGTCGGCCATGGTAAAAACTGGCATCTGGACACCCAAATGAGCCCCTCTGACGTACTGGGTAAAGGAAACATCGCCTACTCTTCCTGCTTGGATTTTACTCAATTATAACATATAGAGCGCTGTGACAGTTTGTGACGTCAAGCAAAGTGCCAATCTATGTGGAATTATAAAAGCCCTTTGAGTCAATCTTGTGTCACGTTTTTTTTTTTACATTTGGGATCTCAGACTTTACATGAAAAACGTTTTGTGGAAAGATGTGTTTTGTTGTTGTTGGGTTCTGTCTTTCAGAGCTTGTGCAACGTCGTTCTTCTAAATTGTACAATAGCTGTCAGGCTGAGAAATGTCTTCTTGACTTTGTTGCTCTAAAGTTCAAGGGGTTTGATTGATTCCAGTAAGCATTATGTCATAGTTTTTTGTTTTGTTTTTCGCTCTGTTACAGTTTTGATATTTTTGGAATGGATTACATATTTTATGAAGTAATAAGGCAATTTCGTAAATGTGCACTATGTAACTTTTCTGATGGAAGGTACGCTACTTGCCAGTCTCCAGAGATGTTGTTGTTTTTTTGTCGTTTCTTAATAACATTTATTACCTGTGCAGGGTTCCTTCTTCACAGATCTGACCTAACCTGGCCTAACTGCATCATCTGCTTTTCTCCATGAACATAGATGAGTTTAATGTAATAGTGTGGAAAAGGAATGACATCTCCATGGAGACGAGCAGGTTGCGGACCCTCCATCTTTAAGGTATTTATATTTTTGGAATTTTTGGAACATTGCATCTTACGCAAACATGATTAAATTGTGGTAAATGATTTAAGAAGTTCTATATTGTTTTTATGATAGTTTATCTCTACCAGAGTATCTTCTTTTGGCACTGTCTAATGTCATAATACCATATGTTTAGAAAGTCATGTACTAGTGTTCAGTATGCGGCTTGTTTATGAGGTTTACTACTGATTCACAAACGCTGTCTGTTTTCACTACTCACAGAGCGGGCCAGTGAAAAATGTGAATGAAGCCACGTCTCGTCAATGATCTACTTTCTTTAACTGTCCATTCCTCTGCTCTGTCCCACTTTGCCTGACTGTTCCACTGCTGTGTGTATTTCAGCGCCACTGTATTTGTGTAAAGCCGGATCTGGGCCCGGGTTCATTTTTGTGGCTGGGTGAGTGTGCATCCCGACGGCTCGCAGGCGTCTACGGGGCCAGCCTCTCCTCCCCGCTCCAACTAACCACTGCTTAGTCATTCAAAACTGGAAAGCTTAGGTTTTGATGATTTATTATAAGTGACAGTTCGTGGACCTGCTGGGGGGACAGATAGATTAAGAGGAGGATGCCTTGGACTAACGTTTGATGGTATTATTCCAGAAAAGTTAAGGTGAGATGGTCGGTAAATCTGGTGTGTGGTTGCCGTAGAGACCCAAGTAATGGCTATTCTGGTACACAGGTTAATTATTGCAAGAGCAAACAAGCAGAAAGTTTGTAAACACGGCGTACTGAAGATTGTATTTATAACCTTAAGGGATGAAAACAGCTAAATCTGTGGGACACTATT
Source organism: Periophthalmus magnuspinnatus (assembly GCF_009829125.3). Classification (NCBI taxonomy): domain Eukaryota; kingdom Metazoa; phylum Chordata; class Actinopteri; order Gobiiformes; family Gobiidae; genus Periophthalmus; species Periophthalmus magnuspinnatus. The sequence continues at coordinate 6,474,947 of NC_047144.1, forward strand.
ACGACCGTTATTAATATCCATAACATGCTTCTTTGGGAAAAGTGGCCAAAATGTTGGTATTTTTGAATTCCTGGGTTTTGCTATCCCTCATTTGATGTTCCTTATTCAGGAAGTGTGCCTCATCCTCGTACTTACATGCAGCAAACAAATAAAAACGGCGCATGGTTTGCAGAAGGTTAACAAGCTGGGGACATTGGTCAGAGGTAAAGCAGGAAAGGAGGGTGTTTTATTTAGCTGACCCAAGAGGAAAAAGTTTGGACGTTGATGAGCGGGAGCAAGAGGAGCATAGAGACAGAGCATTGGAGACAGCAGCATCCTCTGCCTAGCGCCTCGTCTTTCCCACGGTATTTGGTTTGTTTACAAGGCTGAGTCGGGGACCTGGCTCCTGACAGCGGCAGGTAGGAGGCAGCCAGGCTAGACTCCGGGTCTTCCTGCTGCTTTGGGCTTCACACAGTTCGGCGTGACCAACAGGCTGGGATTTCCATGTCATAACATATCCCTGCCCGTACCTCGAGCTGACGCCAAAGCCTTGTGCTTCCTCTTTGCTGTCTCACTCCAGACCCCCCTTGTTGCCTTTCCCCTTTTGCCATGTCTTCAGCTCTCTGGGGGGCTACAGTAGCCGTGACCCACCATTTCTCCTCCTCCCTCCTCTTGGGTCTAATCGTTTCTCCAGTTTGTGCTGTTTTGGCGTCTGCGTCCGGATGCTGATATCTAAGACAGCAAACCTGACCCCTCCACGTGGCCCGATTCCCCTTAACCCCACAGCCCCTCCCCCCACACATATCTTTCAAACCCCTTTTTGCAAACTACAGGCCTCTAATTTACACTGTTTGTCCGTACAGGGATATCTGGGAATGGTTGCTATTCTGAGCATGTGGAACACGGCTACAATGCTAGATTGCATTCACACAATTCAATCAATTTGTACTCCGATCACGATATAGTATGTACACAACCAGGGCTCCAATGTCCTGGTCATCTGCAGCCCAAGTGTCTAGAGAAGCGCGGCTACAGAAGAAGGTCAACAGGCAAACTAGCCAAAGAGAATGCATTTCTTTCCAAAACCGCTTCCCCCTAATTTAATATAGACATAAGAAAGGCCGCAGCAGTAAGAGGAGTAGTGACAACCCTGCAGAGATTGTGTCTTCCCTTTAAAATTCCATCCCACTGCAGGTATTTAAAAGTAGAAATACCATCGTCTCCTTTAATGCTACTGCGCTTGTAAATAATCTGAGTCCGGGCGCCACCTCAGAGTCCTGGTGTGTGTGTGCTGGGGCTGGAAACAGTAGGAGGTGAGGACAGGAGGTGGGGTAGAGGCACAGGCATGGGGCATCCAAACTCACTGTTGCATCATCACAGCACTCCTGCTTTTAGGCCGGCCTAGCGCAACTGATTGGATCTACTTTCTTTCCATTCAATTCGGCTGCTTCTCATACCATATAGTCTTAACCTTTTTACCTTCAACTTTATAGTCTGTGTAAAAGGCTTGCCAAAACAAATGAAAATGGTTGTGAATTTGTCCCATTACATGTATATGAAGCATTTATTTAATCATGTCTGGTCTGCCATTATTAAAACAATATTTACTGGCGAGACAATTGTCTGAGAATGGAAAGTGGCTGGTGGTTTAGACCATGCCTGGCACAGTGGAAAGAGGAGAGCAGGAGTCGTGTAGACATGAGAAAAGGGGAGAAAAAGTACGAGGGCGCGGGAGGAGACGCCGCTATAAAGACTACAATGTGTGCCACTAAATGCATCTACTCCTCTTAAGGCTTCCAAGTACACGGAATACTTGGCCTAAACAAGCGCTTGTCTGGTGGCGATGACAATGAGTGTGACTCTCAGACCTAACACACCCGTCATGTCCGCATCGAATGCCCGGCCTGGAATGAAATGGCAAGGACAACTGCGTATAAAGTCTCCACATTCCAGCGTGCCGGCAGCAGCAATCAGAAAGGCCACACAAATACAGTGCGTAATGCCGCGGCGCTACATGAGCTCCGGGCTACAAATGCCAGGAAAACTAAACTTGACCCATGCCCCTGGCCCCGTCCTGAACACAGATACTGATTTCCACCACATGGGAAGGCCACCAATAGAATCCTCAAATGTAATATTAGCATAAAAAGGGCACAGCCACAATTAGCTAAATATGACGGCAAACCAAACGTTATTTGGTTGTGTATGAGACATAAGTCCTAACGTATGTATCCACATTTTGTTCTAAGCTTTTAGGGCATCTATATCTCCACTGATGTGGATACAAGTTATGGCAGGTTTTCCTATAATTCAAATCAGCATATGCAAATATCACAAGTGAAAGACAGACTAGAATGCTTTCTTTTAAGTTTTTGAAGAGCAAAAAACGAAGTTTAACGGATCAATTCTGCCGAATAAAAGAAAATAAAACTAAGAGTTACAAAATGTACAGACCTACAGATAAACCTACATGCTTTAGTACAAAAGTATTCATACCTTTGTAATCTCATGAATGCCATCACTCTGTTGATGAGAGTGTATCTGATCAGAAGAGTCATCAAAACCTGAAAAAATCTGTGTCCTTTGTAGTTAAATAATATTTTACATTATTTATACAGTAGAACTCCTCTTTTTTGATACTTCCTACTTCTGACAGATGAGCTTCTGAAGAAGCCAAGAACCAGTTTTCTTGCCACCAGAGTAACTGGAAATTAACAGAGAGATTGACATTTGTCTGCTGCAGTTGGCCTGAGTGCCCACACCATACAAGGTTGGCTCCCTATATGCTGGAGGTAGCAGGTGAGTCCCAGATGGTTGGCAATACCGGTGATGTCCCCCTTGCATTGCATCCAGCTTCTCAAATTCCCTTGGTGGGCAAGAGAGTGACAGAACACAACAATTATCCATTCATGGCAGCATGATGCTGGCACCTGCAGGGCAGTGCTGAAGCGAATGAGAGGAAACTACTGAGGGGCGTTTACTGGTGTTTTTTGGCAGCTCTGTGGGACACAAAGGTTGAGCTGATGAAGCCAATCACCACACATTTTCATCAAGTGCTGGACAGGAAGCCCTATGATTTATGAAGCAGTTATTTGTAATGAGTGTAGTAGCAAACTGAAGAGTATGCTGACAGCTTGAGCTACAGGATGTAACAGTATGGCTTCCAGAAAAACTCGGATGCCAAGAAGACTCCTTCTGGAGATTTATGTTGATTCCTGGTATATTACTTTGTGTCAGTCTGCTCAACAGTGGCTGACATTAAGGCAGTGTGGATGCAGCCGTTTGTCAACCTCTAGTGGTCACCAGGTGAAGCAACCACAGTGCTCAAACAGAGATGAGTTATATTAAAGTGAATTTAGGAAAAAAAAAAAAAAACTTTATGATTTTGTGATGATTAAACCATAATTGATTAAGTTCAATAAAAATACATGACTGTTGTGCAATCAGTCTAATCAATCTCTGACCCTCTGTTTGCAAATAAAGAATGTTCAGTAGTTTTGTTAGTGAGAAATGTTGAAAATACAATTCCAATACAACATATTAAGTTTAGGTTAGGTTATAAGGAATAGTAATATAATAGGGGCAGAAAATCCAAAACAGTACTTAAATTTGTACTGTAGTACATCAGTCCTTGAATGGAAACATGTTATTGATTTTGTGCCTTGTGAAGATCCATGAAACTTGAGCAACACCCTACGCTAACGCCTGAAAGCAGTCAACAGAGCGATTTCACCATTTTGAACACAGTTTCCTCCATCAACTTTCATTCAGCGAACCATTCATCTCCCACACTCGTCCCTCCTTCTGTTTCATATTTCGGTGCCACTGTCCCCAGCGGGTTGGTGTCTCGAAGTTCCATCTGTCAGCGCCGTCCAGGGGGGTGACAGAGCGGATGAGGCCCAGGGGAGAGACATCAAACGTGGGATGTTGGCCTGAGTTCGGGCCCCCCTCTTCCACCCCTGTCCCATCTCTATTTGAGTTGCTGGCCCCTCCATCTGTCTGCGCATGATTTGGAGCTGGCTGTCGGAGGAACGAAAGAAAGGGCTCCACCAATGACAAATGACAATCTCAGAATAAACAGGGAGCGCGGGAGGGCAGGGGCGGGGCCACAGAGCTGAATCACTCTTTCATCATCTCTCCGTCTCTGTTGCTCTTCTCATTAACCTCTGCTCTTTGCCCTGCTCGCCACGCGGTCGCCTGTCACTCACACACGCCGCTTTCACTATTTCTACACTTTATACAGTTGTGTAGGTTGTGTAGATTTAGGGGAAGGACCCAAAGACAGACTGATATATGTTTGCTTTGGTGGGTTGTCTTTGGTATAGGTTTGGGGAGAGTACCATGTTTTTTGTTTTAGTTTTTTTGTTTTTTATTGAGCTATAACAATTTTCTATTTATTTATTTATTTTTTTTTTTGTCTTGTCAGAAAGTTTCAGTCTTAAAAGTGCACTATGTAATTTTTCTGGCGGGTCCATCACTTGCTTGTCTCCATGGTGATGCCTTTGCTTTGAAATGATCAGTAGTATGGCATTAAACTTGGCATCTGTATGTACGGAGTGTTAAGCTAAGTCAGACCTGTGAAGAGATGGGCTCACAGTAAAAAAGCATGTTTTTCATGTTTTGTTTTGTTTTTTAAAGCAATATAACCACATTCAATAACTAAATAGAAGATACATAAATTAATGCCGTACTGTCTAACATTCGAGGCATAGCAATAACATCTCCATGAAGTCAAGCAAGCAAAAAAATCCTAATGCATTGTAATATATAAATATATTTTTTGTATTTTGTATTTTCTCAACTGATACATTTGCAGCAGAAAATTGACCAAACAGTGTAATGTGAGCCGTAAACTTTTTTTGGTGGGGGAGACTCCAAGTCAAAATCTACAATGCAACTTCCTGTTCTTTGCTAAACCAGAGACAGTCAATTGTCACATCACCTTTGGCTAAGGGGCTTTACAATCATTACAGTTACTCTGCTGTCTATTATAGTAGGAGCAGATTTTTACCTAGTCAACATAAACTTCTTCGTTGAGCCCTGAAGTGATGGTTTGGCACCTGCTGTCTATGTAATTAAATCAGCTGACTACAGGTAGTATGACATTGTAAACTATGGAAGCAGCCCCTCCATTTACATAGTATCCTTTTCGCTACTGTCAGTGTGTGCTCATATTTTGTCCCCATGAGTCACACACACAAATATACATAGTGCATACATGTTGGTGCGATGCTGAAGACACGTTCCCAGCAGTGGACCACATTACGAGTATACATACCGAAGACACAGCCCCTCTCTCTGTGCTCTGCTCTCAGCACTAGCTCAGGGCTGCAGTCAACGCACCCAGCCTCTGATCCCACACACATGACAGATGCCTCCTCTGCTGCACTGGCATCCGCATTGGCATCTCCTCCACCACCAAAGGCATACTGCTTTATAGAACGGGCAGGGATTAGGGCCCATCGGAGGAAGCTAGCATGTGCGCCGGCCTTAGCGAGCTCACAGATAAAAAAGCATCTCAAATTGAATCAATAACCGCCGTCCGCCAGCTAATCCCGGAGAGCCCCCATAAAAGCAGCGGGCACCAAAGGCCTGCCAATGCCGCGGCACAGCCCTGCCCTTCATCTTTTTATAACTGCGCCCCCAGTGCCATGCAGGGGTGCTCAGGTGAGGGCAGCTGCATGGGCCTATACGCACACTGTAAAAAGGGGGTACACGCGTTGGCCCAGGTAATCCGCCCGCAGACAGGCCAGCTTTGGACTGCAGAGTTACTGGCAGCTGGAGAAAAGTGGACAGCTGATGTGCGTCCTGGCCCGGCCACAGCACGCCAGACGGGATAAAGAGATATAAGCCGCCTACACCCATGCTCCATGCTCCCCTCGCCCCCCCAATCATACACCCATGTTGCCCTAAAGCTCTTTCATCTTCTAACCCAGTGGGTGCTAAAGCAAACTTTCCACTTTGGCTCTGTGGGGGCCGGGCATTGTGGAATGGCACAGAGAGCTGGTGGGTTTGCTCAGCGCCACACCCCTCCACTGTCAGACGGGTTAAGAGCCCAGGGAGGGCTTAGCAGCATCAACAGGAGGCCGTGACATCCATTCTGTAAGATGTCTGTATAAAGCCAGAGCATCAAAGAGCAGGCCTCGGCCAAATTGTGTTGTTTTACAATTTGGATATTACCCAGGATGATCTTACAACAACAGCTCTATGCTTTGAAATCATTCTTATTACTGCGTACATTAAACATTTTCAATAACAGTGTTTTGTGGCTGTTGTCAAAGTGCACTGTATCATTGAAATTTAAAGTTTAGAAGATACAGGCTCAAACGAGGATCAAACCATGAATTGTTAGGATTTCGAAGCTGTCAGGAAAACTTAGCAAATCCTATCCCCAGGCCACTGGCTCCACACAGGAATGTGGGGCGTCCACTTTAATTGTGCCTTACTTTGGATTCCCATCTCCCAAAATCAAATTTCCCTTTTACCACCTCTGCGGATTCCCTCTGGAGCTAGATGTAACATCTTTAAGGTCACATCTAAAAGTCACCATAAGCTTAGAAGAAGAGTCTGAATGTTAGATAACTGAAAGCTTCAAAGTCTTACAGACTAGAAAAGACAGCCGGACAGTAAATCAGGGAGACACTTCAAAGCAGCTATGGAGACACACATGCACACAGAGAAAGACAGACATTTGACTCAAAGAGAGGGATCATGGAGCAATTCAAGACAGAGGACAAGGCAAACAAACATTACCACGTGAGGATAAGGCCCACTAACAATACGTTGTGTAAACAAACTAGCAAAGTAAACAGTGTGGCAGTGGTCACACACACAGCTGTCGTGTGTGCCAGCCCGGCCGGCCGACGCACAGCAGACAGACAAATGGAGTGAGAGATCCCCGTGTGAAAGACAAAGGAGGGTACAGTAGTGGCAGCCGCAGCCAAGGGAGACTTCATTAGTGAGGTCAGTGCCCCAGGGTACTTAGTGTAACACTGGAGGCCTATGCAGTGGCACACCCCCCCACAGCCCTGTGCCTAGGTGGATATTGCATCTTTGCGATAACATCTCCCTACATAGGAGGGGGGCCCCAGCATCACAACATAAAGACCCCTGTTTTCGGCAAGTTTGAAATAAGGCTTTGTTCCTCCAAGGCCTCGGTCCCCCTTCCCTCCGCCACTGCCACCTCCTCCTTCTCTTTCCTCTTGGGTGGGCCACAGAGTTTCCAAAAAACTGAGCAACTTGTGTCTGGGGATAGAGCCCCCCTGCAACCCCCCAACCCCAAGCCTGCTGCACATATACACACATTCAGAGTGGCACATATCTTCCACCGTCCACCAGCCCCATCCTGACAGTGGCGTCCTCTGGCTCTGGGCCACGTCTGTGCGCTGCTGGGTGAGGAGGAGAGCAGAGCCAGACCTGCTGCTGCTGCTGCTGCTGAGGGGGGTGGATGGGAGGAGGGGGTGTGGTGGTCTCATCTCACCCCAGGGAGAGCACAGGGCCCACAGAGAGGCATGTGTGCACGTATATATACCATACTGTACAGGCATGGCACTCGGGAGCTCACAGACAGGCTACCTTTACATGCAGCCTTGTCAGCACAGATGCTACACAGTGACTCACTTTGAATGGTCTTATCAATAGGCCGACAAACACTACAGTCATGTGTCCACTCAGCCTGTGGCATGAACCAATACAAACCACGAGGAGCAAGTCCAGATGATAGTGGGTACTGAACCTGTTAGAAATCTTTGGTTGCTTATCTCAAAAAAGTACATTCATGGTCATCTTCAAACACAAGAGAATATATATTTTGTTTTTCAGTGTTATTAATAATGGATTGGGAGGCCACTGGCAACTTATTCCCTCCTACTTGTCCTTGAGCTTTTGGGGAAGACATCTGACATGTTGCACAAATAGTCCAATTGCATAAGGTAAAGCAGCAGCCATGCACAAGAGTCAAATCATCCAGTGGCTCAGGGGTAGAGCTGCAGCACTGAATGTCTCTCCCTACTTTCTCCCCCTTATTGCTCTCACACACAAAAAAAAAAAAAAAAAAAAAAAAAAAAAAAACACTAGCCAAATCATGTTACAAGTCTATTTTAACTTCAACAGGACGTCCGATAAATATTGTGAATGGATACTGCTCACTGTTTGGTCTCAGCACCACTTCCTGGTCCATTTCTGACACACAAAAGCTTTGGTCAAGGTCTCGTGGAGGGAGGGGCTGTATAAATATCTCTGTTGTGATGCTGAAAGGGGTTGCCAGGTAGGAAAGACATTTATACCCACATCAGCTGGAGGACTTATCGGACCCTTAAAGCGGATCAATCATTTTCCACTGGCTGGTCCCCTCTCTCCACACTCTCCAGTTCACTGGACAATGGCCTTGTGTAAGCAGAGGTTATGCAGCCCTCTGCTCCTGTTGTGTATCTGTCTACACGCACATACATGTAAGAGAGAGTGCGCGTGTGTGTGTGCTTAGCGGCTCAGTCACCTACCAACACTGGTGCTTTTCATGTTCATTATCACTTGTTTTATAGTGGAATATTTAAGTCGGGGGGCCTTGGCACGACTGCAGCTATAGTTAGAGAACAAAGGCGAGCGCTGGGGGTGTGGGCAGGGTGTGGCATGCCGGAGCACAGCGGAGAGCTGTTCACTAAGTGTTGTGCCCCACACTTCATGGAAAGCCAGTGGGGCTGGCCAGGCCGAGCCGTGCAGGCAGACGGAGCTAAATTCAACTCATTCCTGTATTAATGGGAGCTTATGTGCCATTCCAGCTCACTGAAGAGGGCATTAGCCTGAGCCAGACAGCCATGATGCCCCCCGAAATATCCCCTCTCCTGCCCACTCGCTTCATTGTATTTTGTGTGTTTTGTCTTTCCTTAAGGGTTTGGTACAACACTATCTATTTTAGCACAACTGGCAAGTCCACAGTTCATTTGTGCCACCACAGACTTATTTATTGAACAACACACGGCCCTGGTTTTACCAGAGGAAAACTGACACATCTGACTAGGCCACAACTATTAACACAATTGCTGGATATTTGGTATTTGTTGTGGTTTTCCTGGAGTTTGTAGAAAACTGTCTGAATGACCAAAAGCGTTTTAACAAACTACGTTGTCAGAGCTGTTTTGAATGCCAGCCGGAGCAGGAGCGCGTGGTGGAAAGCAGCAGTGGAAAACCAATTAATACACCTCAAACTCTTTGTTTGGACCAAAACAATGCAGCCATTTGTCAAAAAGCACAGACGACTTCCACATGAAGATCAGCCTGAAGAATTAGCATTGCTTTGCATTCTTATATATTATGCTAATCTAATCTATTATAATTGAGCTTTTAAGAGGAAGTGTGCTGCTGCATCAGTCTTAGATCTTATAATACAGGCAGCAAGACTAGAATGAATGAATGTAGAGACTGTAGTACACTCTTGGGGACACTTAAGTTGCTAATGTTACATTGTTTGTAGTTTGCTATAATGTTGTGAAGCCCTCATGTTATTACGTTTTGTCAGCGTTCACCGTGTGGCACCAGCATGTTCCAAAGGCTTGGCTCATATCAGAGTGTGTTTAAAAAAAGCCAAGTATGCACGCGGACATTCATTCTAGCGCGTGTGCCGTGTGGTGGAACGGCCGGAGCAGTTATTAGCTGGCAGGGATAATTGGACTCTATGTAGGTGGCATGACCCAGCTGTCTGCAGCAGGAAGGCCCAGAGCTGAACGCGACCTCCAGTGCTGACCTTACAAATGCAATACAGTCACCTTTGACCCTGCTCACATTAAGGACAGTGTTGTCCTTCTGCAGTGGACCATCCAATTAGAGCACATTGGCCTTTTTGCTTTTCTTTTGTTGGAACGTGCATCCTGTTGTGTTATTATTTTGTGAGATATTAGTGAAATGTGGCACTGAAAACTGATGTGCCACTTCCTGCTTGTGTTCTGCCTCAGTAAATGACCATTGACCGCTGCATGAATACACAATGGTCAGTGCACATTCCTTGAGAGGTGATGAACATGTGATACAGGTCATTCTCCATTTAATACAGCCATTTTACAAGTAAAAGTACTTGAAGTAAAATAGTTTAGAGATTATTTCTTGACAAACAAGCTTTGTAGTGAAAATATATCTGTATTTTACATTATTTTAATTGAAATTTATTAACAATTGGTTGCGATAAAAGTGGGACTTAGGTCAATCTACTGTTTGTTGTTTTGTATGTAATTTGTGATCTTTGTTTGTCATCATTAGCTTGTCTAGGAACAACAGGAGTGATATTAACCTGTGGCTATATTCTTCCATATGAATTCACATATTCATTAATACGAACTGACCCTATTGTCGAAATAAATAAATGAGTTTGGGGTATATTTAGTGTTACCTGTGAAAGATTAGGGCTTGAGACCCTTAGTTGAAGTATCTTGACGGTTAAAAGATATAAATACAATCACAATGTTTATTAACGATGCCTGAGCTTAGAGAATTCACAGTCTTTTGCAGCTAACCTTCCGTCTTGTTTCCCTCACGTCTCCATGTCTCCCTGTGAGCATCTATCAGCAGCAGGTCCAGGTAGGCCCCCCGCGGGACACATTAGAGGCGGCGTATCTGTCAAGACGTCCGCAGCGCTCCCTTAGCCTGGCACTGAGCGACAAGCGCGTCCCCTCCTCGCCCGCCCACTCCCCTGTATCACAATACTGCTGTTGAGTGACTGCAAAGCCCTAATGGATGCACATATCTGCTGGTAGTCTGATCTTGAAGCCCTTGGCAAGAAAAAAAAAAAGACGTGCGACAGGGAGGGGAGTCAGACGATGGTTTCACGTGTTAAGTCAATGGAACTCCTTTGATGGGGCACTGTGTCGGACTAGTGCGTCGGTGTGAAGAAAATATAATGAGCCCAAGTGTATAGTGCATATAAGTAAATACAGGTGTCGAGAAGCCAGTGTCCAGTCTATGCAGCGTTAGACCATTAGTGGAGCTTTGAAGACTTGGCATCTGCGGCAAATTCTGCAATAAACCAGAGGAATTCAACAACAAAGTGATCAGAGGGACAGGGATTAACAATTCGATCCAGAGATGTTTGTTACGGCCACGCATTTTTAGCATGCTGCTTCACCTTAACACCACAAGAGGTTTGCAGATTTATTATTGTGTCGCCATGGTGACACAGAAATCATTGAGTAGCAACATCCCATACATGATACAAATGCACAAAACCAGTATGTGACTACAAAATGCCCATTAAACTTGCGCCTTAATGGTTTTTATTGGTTTTTTTTTTTTTTTTTTTTTTTTTTTTTGTTACAGTGATCAAGCTCATGACTGCAGATTAGTTCAAATTATGATGATATTTTATGCATGAATCTGTTATGCATCAGATATCAAAGTTAGTCATTAGCTTGGTGCCCTTTACGGTGAAGTATTTACATCCACAAAAGGTTCCTAATAAGGATGGGCTATTAATCAAATTATAATCAGTTATCTCTAAATGTCAATGATGTGCTTGTGTCTTGTTTTTCCACAATTCTTTTGATTTATCCATATTCGTACTACCTATTGTTCATCCCGTGAGAAAGGTTTGGTCTTTTTAAACTAAAGCTGCACACCCAATCCTCTCAGTAAAGGTGAGGGAAGTGGAAATCAGGCTTTGGGGGAAAAAATCTATAATTACACAAAATAAAATTGAATCAAAAACCATGAACAAACAATATCACAAAAAATAATTGAAAGATTTTTTTGGCCCTAGTGAAAATGTATCTGTCAGCTGTTTACTGCCCATCACATACGGAGATACTCTGAAATAGTAACGTTATAATAAATTCAAATTAGCCAAATTGAAAAAGAAAATAACAAAGAAACATATAGATACATAACTCGTTGATAGTCAAAGGTTGTTGAGGATGTATAGTATAAAGGCATATCTTTGATGGCATAAATAACCAAGACTGTGCACCAACTTTGGCACTTTATTGTTTTAATTTTCAGCAGCAGTGGTAAAAATGTCTGCACAGCTCATCTGTCAATCAATCATGGTCAGGACAGGAAGTGGTTGTGCTATGAATGTCAGTTAGGCTCAAAAATAGACCTAGACTGGGCTTTTACTGCCACTCAGAGCACCTGATGATAAAAAACGCTTTTCTGTTAAGGATGGGCACGAGTGACAGGCAGAGAGAGATGTTAGAATAGAACATTTGTGGTGTAGGGGTTCAAAAGAAGTCGTGTTTACATAAATACATTTGACTAATTTAGAGACTTCGGTGATGCAATAAAGGGAATTTTGTCTCTCAGCTGGGAGCAGCAGACAGATGACCAGAATGAAATGCAGTCTAACAACCATGGAAAACCACGGAGCAATGAGAAAGGACTTTTTAAACAATTAGTTTCAATCTTTAAAGTGACAAAGATCTGTCTCCTCAAGATCTAATATCTAAAATGTAGCCACCCAGGTTAGTTATGATCAGGGAAAACTGAATTTCAGTAGGAGACGTTTCTTGACCATAATTTTCAGCCATTCGTCTAATTTCCAAGCGTTTCTCAAAATCAAGCCAATAACATTTGATCATCTTGTTTACTCGCACACCAACAAGCCAATGATAGCAAAGATCATTTCTACATATTTCAGTAAAGCTATGCCACAGTGTCTACCAAATCTTGTCCTCAGATGACAGCCTGGGAGAAGGCAGAAAAATCTGGTTCAAACCCCAAAAGGAGACGTCCGGCAGATTGAGCAGCCTATAATGGTCTTCCAGAGACATTCTGCTTGGTGCTGATAGCAGAGACGGTCCCATGGGTGCCCCGGCTGACTCATTGTTTCCAGGACCTTTCACATGTGTCGCATTAGCAGGAGATCACAGACCAAAAGTGGATTCTCGCCTTGTCCACTTCTTCTACTCATCTATCAATACCGTTCTTTGTATTTTGGTACATGTCAGAATGTAATGGGAGCAAGGACAGGCAAAGAAGCTGAGTGTGAAGAAGTTAAAGACACATAAACACCTAAAATATAGAGGGGTGAGATTCTGCGCTAGCAAAAGGTCTAGACTCGGGGGAGTTTCCTTGGGCAGGGAAACACTGGAGCATGGGCCAACTGGACGGACCCAGGACATTCCAATATAGAGCCACAGTGGAACAGAATACACAAGGGGAAAATCCTGCAGTGCCACTGTCCAGGGACCAACAGTAATAAAGCTCAGGACGGATTTCAGCAAGATGTTTCCAAAGGGTTGAGCTGATCATTGAGAAACCTGATCGAACAGGTCCAAATCAAGTACAGTGTCTCTGTTACAACTGCTGGGTCACTGTATTTCAGTTTACTACATAAACATAACAGAGTGACTTATGGGTTAAGTTGTCTATCAAATCATAAAGTAAACCAACTTCACAAGGTTCTAAGAAACAAGGCCACATTAAAGCATGAAACATTCATATTTTCCAACCACATATTATGGTGTGTCTGCTCTCAGCTCTGAGTGCATGTCTGTAAGGCTGCATATGTCGCTGGTGACAGGAGCTCTTAGTGACTACAGTATGAGTATGTATGTCAGGAGCAGGGGGGTGGGGGGGGTGGTCTTAATGGCTGCTCTGTTCCCACCATTGAGCAAGAGTGATGGAGTAGAGCATGTTTGTGAGTGAGATGCCGGCACATGGAGTAGACACCAGCGGAGAAGAGACAGTAACATCTGCATGTTCAGTGAGGGCCATACCTGCCCCCTTCAGCTGTACACATGAGACACACGCCTGTGCACTGCTGAGCAGAGAGGACTAGTCTCCTCAGGCAGGAGCTGTTTGTCACTAAATGAAGGCCGGCATTCTTTGGTTTCCCAGGGAGCTGGGTGCCTGCCAGTCCCCCGGCCACTGAGTGCCATTTTATTAAGAACAAAATGGAGCCCCTATGAAAGGAGCCCTGGACTGAGGTTGCACAGGTCTGTGAGCTGAGCCCAGGCATAAACAAACAGCATCTTAAAGAGACAGGCGTGAGGAGAGGATGCACCAGCAGCCTGCAGGACACTGCATCAGCTCAGAGGGACAGAGCTGTCAACAACAGCCGGAGCACTTTAAGAAGCTCCAAAGTGTCAGGAGAGGACACTCAGTGATGATGAGGTCTTACGTTCTCCTACAGAGATACTTGTAATACTACAGTGTCACATGTCATTTTTTTCTCCTGTGCTGACCTGTTCTGTATATTTTCTTCAAATCTGAATCGTTTTGACTTTGGAGGCCAGGTAATAGAAAGAACTATAAAAAGAAGGAACTAACAAACCGAATAAAGTCTGACCTGGAGCAGTCATCTGGCTTACAATTCAATTTGTGAAATGTAGAGTGGCCCGTATGAAAAATTAAATACAGACAATAACATAAATATATAGAAATTATTTTGACGTTAAGCCCCATTATAGAAACAAGTCAAATGTGTCCAGACACTTGGTGACCTGGTTGTTTATGTGAAATGAAGCCTATGCGTCGCCCCCCTCTCCCTGCCCCTGCCCTGTCACTCCCCATGATACACATCATATTTCAGCCGCTGCACTTTTAGAGTCTGGCCTCTCATTAGAACAGATATGTATTAGAGATTTGAGTAAATACACAGGAGCGCTGCCAAGTCTCCAGTTCAGTATGTCACCAGAAGGGGGCAGTAGGACAAAGTTTGCTCTGAGGCGTGCTGCCAGTGTGAGTGAGAGAGAGAGTTTGTGTATACAAGTCCACTAGAGACTGTGGTTTTTCTTTGGCATGTGTGCACCCAAATATATGACTGTGTGTGTGTGTGTGTGTGTGTGTCGGGGTGTGTGTGGGGGTGTGTGTGTGTGCGTATGTGAGTGAGTGAGTGAGTGAGAGAGAGACAGAGAGAGAAGGAGAGAGTCTAACACCCTGTCACGTTGCCTGCTGGGGTTTACTCTTCATGAATATCACAAATGGCGTGAGTAAATTGTCCTTGCAGAAATCCAGTCAACCAAATACACATCTCAAATCACAATGTCTCATCAGCAACTTTTATGTCCAAAATCATGTAACTGGAACCTTGACTAAATACATATAAAAACTCTTATATATTGGAAACAATTGGTAAAAAAAAAAAAAAAAAAATCAAAAACAGCTAAGGCTTTGAAATAGCCACAAATGCCACTTAAAGTGTAAATATAAAGTTAGGCAAAGTGCTTATCACTTAACACTTAACTTAACTAACAGCAAATCAGCAAATGAAGGTACCATCCAAAGAGCAGTTGGATGGGGCTTTATAGCATAAGAACAATCCAGCACCACTGTCACCATTTTAAGGCTGTGAGGGGAAGTTTCAGATGCACAAACTCACCTGATGTTCTTTCTAATACGATCACAGAGTGAGTTGTTCAGGCATTATCTGCCTCATGTTTGAAGAGCTGTATAGTAGAGCTGTGGGTGACTGAAAATGAGCTCATTTTCTCAAAGAGCAGGAGGTTGTGTGGCCTCATCCATCTTCACACACCATGTTTAATGGAGGCTACAATGATCCACTGCTGGATCCTTCATTGCATTTTTATTCTAACAGCCAGACGAGTTTAGTTACATTTAATATTCACTTTAGGTTCATGAGGCACCAATATCTGTATATGAAATCAAAATGATACTATAAATAATGGCTTTAGTTTCAAAGAAAGCATGTGTTCTCAAGGATCAGCATATCTCTGTGTGCTCACACACTCACCACGTCTGATGGAGAGCAGCCAACATCTGTGTTTGATATCACTGAGCGGAGCACTTCTGTGGAAGCCCACCAGCTCCACAGAGGCGTCGAGCTCCATGTGAGGCTCATGTGCTGTGGCACTACAGCGGC
Organism: Periophthalmus magnuspinnatus; assembly: GCF_009829125.3. Taxonomy (NCBI): domain Eukaryota; kingdom Metazoa; phylum Chordata; class Actinopteri; order Gobiiformes; family Gobiidae; genus Periophthalmus; species Periophthalmus magnuspinnatus. Next base: position 6,490,728 of record NC_047144.1, read on the forward strand.
AGTAAACAGACCCTCGGGTGAGTGCGGGAGCATTACACACACTTCTGCATGAGATGTGCTCAACTATAGACTATACATGTGCTTCTCAGAGAACAGTCTGCTATGCAAATGGCAGGTACTGAAAAACATGTTTCATTAAGATAATCTAATTCCTTCCATTAACGTAAGAGGTATCTAGAATGAATCATTCAAACTGTTGGTCCTCTCTTATGTACTACAAATGACTGCTTCACTCGACCAAACTTACATAAATAATCATTATATTTCTTCTACATGTAAACTTTAAACTTAGACTTGAAATTCCATTTCCACTGTTCCATGAGAACATGAGTGGAGAGAGAGGATGCCAGCAGAGACGTGTGAGCCCAGAGTGTGTGTGGTGTCTGTAGTGAGAGCCACACCACAAACACACACACACAGAACATAGGCATGTATCACACTTACCACACACACACACACACACATTTCACTCAGCGTCAGCAGGCCACAGGTCCACTCTGGCGGTCAGCACGCGGGCCAAGGATGCAGCGCGGCAGAGGGGCGTGTTGTGTTAGCTAACTTTCTCACAGACACACATTGGGAGAGCAACATTAAAATGAGCTTTTCTGCTGCTGATTTGTTTTGGACAAGATGTCACTCACTACAGGAAAACATTTGAAGAACGTATTTACATCCAGACTGAAGAATAATAAATAGACTAACACCTCTGAAGACAAGATAATAGCAACATCCAGATTGTTTGAGCCACACAAAGGCATCTCATTTACCAAAGCCAAGACAAAAGGAAAAAAAATACAACATACTCATATACTGTCATGTACCGATAAAGACAGTCTTCAAAGCACCCAATTTAGGACTAAAACAACTACCGGTAATTGATAACTGCATTGATTAGTACCCAACTAGCTTATTATTATTCAGTAATGAAATGGTTCATTTTCTGAACCATACAGACTCCAAGACATGTCATGTACCGAGAAGTTTATGACTCAGACAGAACTGTAATTACATAAACATAACACAGGAAACATGACATTTTTGTGTTTTTTGATGGAAAAACCTGTAAAAACACTGTCAAGGAGTCCTCAAGATCCATCACTTGAGCTTCATCTGGACCTCAAAAATGGATTCATGGATTAGCAAAATAACCATTAGCAGCAACAGACTCATGTCTTTACCAATCGTCTGATCATAATTCATAATAAAAGATATGTTTTGGCACATCAATGAGTCATATTTATATTGTCTTATACTGCTGTTTTAAAAAAGTAATTAAACTGCTACGTTAGACCAGACCATAGACTGTATAAAACTAAGAAAGTGCAACGTCACCCATAGCGTTTGGCTCCAGTCAAATGAAGCTCATCGAGCATAGCAGTTATAGGGGCCAATCTGGAGTCTGGAGTGACCATAAGTATCATAGCAACCAAAGAGCTGGGGCGATGCTGTTGAAGGTAACGCTCCTTCCCGCTCGCTCTGCCGGTTTAACCCAGAGCGGGCATGTAGCAATACTGTCAATCAAACCTGTTGCTAACGCTAGTGGGAGAGACCTCAGAGAAAGAAAGCACCTGATTTGTCTTTTATTAATGTTCGTATCTTGATTTATGGACACAAAAGCAAAATAAAAATACCAGGATCATGCAGAGTGGGTCAACACTACATTTTTATACCAAAATGACGAGCCTGCAGCAGTTACAAAGAGAGGGGCAACAGTTTTTCAGTGTTAAGTGAACTGGAGTCGATGGAGCCGGAAGCGTGCTCATTATCACTTCTTATTTGGAACACCATGGCTAGCAGGTTAGCCATGTCCATTTATATGTATAGTTTATGTGCCAGATATACAGTAAATAGAGCGTTTTCTTATAGTAACAACATCGAAATCTCCAGTAAATTATCTAAGGACAAACAAATGAAAAAAAGGGAACAGACTTGTCATGTGTACTCTAATATCCACTGTAATGCAGCCACAAAACAAAACCTACGCCAGCCAGAATGCCATGACTCCACACAAGAACACTGATTTTCTGTGGCACATGAAACCCCATTTAAAGTTTACGTTTGACCATAATTTACTGTAAAAAATAAACTTGCCGTAATACCTTTACTGTTAGGCAAACATGACAAGCCTAAATTAGCCCCCACTATATTTACTCCTGCATTTATGTTTGACTTTTAAACCCCAAAATCATTGGCGCTACCAGAGGAAGCCATTCTCACGCTCCCACACGCGCGACAAAGACGAGGCAGCTCTAGTGTAGGTCATCCGTGGGTGAGTGAGAGCTGCGGTGGACGCACACATCAATTTGAAGGAAATTGCTTGCCCCATTATTGGAAAGTGTTACCGGAATGTCAATTAAAGGGGTGGAAGTTTTTAACCTTGCGCCGCACAAATAAACACAGTGCCCTGGGTCTTCACTCACTCACCCTGCTCTTATTAAAGGCAATGTCAACCGCAGAGAAGACCTAGAGTTGCTTCTGGAGGTCCCTTTGTGCCTGAACACCTTTAAGAACATATATTACACATATTTCTAACTTTAAATCATGCATACATTTGGAAAACACTTTATAAACTACATCTCCGATTCCAATGAGGTATTTAGGCTCCCTCTGCTGTCAGCAACGGGAATAAACAATAAGAAAATAAACAAAAATAGCCCTGTGTGAACGCTGTGCTCGTAGAAACATTTGTTGTTCGTTGCCAATACAATTTGACCACAGAACGAGTCCAGTGATGGTTTATGGACTTAAAAATAGCACAGAAGAAGCTTGGGTTTTTACCTATGATGTAACAATCTGGGCAAACAAACAATGCAAACAAAGCATTTTTGAGTGCACAAAGTAGATGTCTTTGGATTAATGGATAAATTAAACAATAAAGGAACATACAACTCCAGGTATGTTTTTGATGTGGGGACAACAATATAATATGGTTAAAAGCTCAGTCATTTAAATACTGAGAAGTTCACTCCGAAAAGCAGCTCTGGATTCAGTAGGGGAGGTGGCAGCGCGAGAATTTGCTGAGATGAGATCAATAGCATTTGTTTGGTGGTGGATTACTACAAAAACACAGTGGGCCTTGAGCAAATAAATAGAGAGGGGGACAAGGGGGAGGTAAGATTAGTGAAAAGACAAAAGTAAGCAAACCACCAGAGCCGATGATGGCAGGTTTAGGAAGTTCTGACCAGAAGTTTTCTCAAGTTTCTACATTTTTAAAAACGCATTTATGGTCGAAACTTTGCTGACTTTAATTTGTGTGTATCATAGGATCATTATAGGTAAGGAGATTAATGTAAAATTGTTGTAAATTGTCATGTAAAGTTGTTTTTGTTTCAATTAGGTTTTTTTCTCTTGAGTTGTAGGGTTAGAAGTAATTACATCCACGTTTAACCCTTTATTTATTTCTTTTATATAGCCTGTTCCAGCTACTTTGGCAGGACAGACTTGTTGTGATCAAGGGATGTAGGTTCAAAGTTTGAGTTTTTTGTAGTTTTATATCTACAGTTATAATTGAACAGCAGATGAACCGTATTTTCTCAAATGGCAGTGCGATGTTGATGCCCCACGCACTCCGGACATAGGGGCCAGTACGGGTCAGATCGTTACATGACAAATAACTTTTCACAACCCTCGACGGAAGGGCACGTGGGGTTCAGATTATGATAAAGCACATCACCTAATGACTCAGCCCTTTCCCAATTTTTTTTTTTTTTTACAAACAATACAGCCTCCATGACTAAGTGACTGCATTTGTCATTTTCAATACCTCAGTCACTCAGTACATCAAGTTACAGTCCATGAATAGAGCAATGAATGAAAGTGTAGAGGAAGAGAGGAGGAGTGGACTTGTTAATCCATTATAAGAGCTCCCACGTCTATAAAAACAAAGCACTCGAGGAAGAAACAGAGAAGAGCGATTCTCAATCTACATAGTTAATGAACACTGCCGCACCGGTTGCTACTGGTGACTGAGGAGGACGTGCAAAACATTCCCATAGCACCTTCTAATACGAGCCGGTTTTAAGTGGATCAAAACGATACATATACAAACAAGTGTTATTTGGATACGTATTTAAGTTTAGAACCTGTTATAGCGTATCAAGTGGTCACCGAGGATTCAAATCTCCATAGACAGACTAATAAAAGTAATGAGCTAGTCCACTAAGTCCACTTCTCTGGATAGTTGTGGAGACAGCATGAAGGAGTCAGTTACTAGAAACTTCAACACTGCCTGTAAATCCACTAGGCACACAGGGACAATAAGTGGAAAGATGCTGCCCCCATGTGGACACTGCCGCAATAAAAGAATCTGATGGCGAGAAGGATTGTGAAGGAAGACTATCAGCTTAAAATTAAAAAATAAGAACGGGCAGGTCCAGTGGGTTTTATTTTTGAGGGTTTATAAATGTTTTAGGTTTTTTTTTTTTTTGGAAATAGGAAATGCATGCAGTCTGGTGAGCTTAAGCAGTGGTGCAAGTAGTAGTGTAGTACTGGTAAATTGATTGTAATGTGGCGTAGCAGTAGTGGACAAATATGCTCTGCTGCAGTACATCAGCATACCTTATTGTATACATTGTAAAATTGCCATATTGTACTTATATTTGACTTGTTTTACTGAAGACGTGGCATCTATACTGTATGGAACGTGCATATTGAGATTGTTGTTAACGTAATAACTGTTTGCTACCATGTAAATATCCAGGATGATGCATTGAAGAGCACCTTTGGCCTTCACCTCCTCCTCCATCTCCATGACATCCTCTGAAACGATTGTGTGACACTGAAGTATGTTTTGTTCCTATGTTATAATTGTGTAGAGGAAAGTCATAAAATATAAAGATGATTTATATTTCCCCAAAACATTATGCAAAGCCTGAGTCACTACAACGCTCATTATTTTCTGGGGGGGATGTATTAAGTTATAGCCTAGAGGATTAATGGCACAAAAGTGAAATACTGGCACAAGTAGAAGGCGTGGGATCACTTTAAAACATGACAAATTGTTATGAAAAAATAATGTTGTGTAAAAACACTGAAATAATGATGGACACTAAATTTAGGTGTAGTCTTCTCCTCATATTTTTTGCATCTTTAGATTGTAAAATGTGGGCTCAGCAAGTACACAGCTAACACCATGTGCCACAAATCCTCGGTCGCAGCGGATATAAATGAGCTTTAGTAAACTGCCAAGTCAGATTTGCAACAACTATAACTTCTCTTCTTCATCCCTGCACAAAATTAACATATAAAAAGAAGTTTAAATCAAATTAATTAGGTGCTATTGCTTTTGTTGCATTGCCAAAAAGGGCGTAACTGAACTAAATCATGTTTTGAAACACTCACTCCACTACATTTCTCATTAGCATGCCGTATCATCAGAGTAATTAGTGGCTAATTACCGTGCTAATGCTGTAGCTGCTCTTGTGTATCCTCTTTGATTGGGGGGCCAGGGTGATTATATGCAACTGTACAGAGTTACAAAAATGCTAGCAGCCACACCATCCATCTCACTGTAACACCTGTCATCTGTGGCCTTTCATATGATACGCACTTATAGAGCTAACATCCCCACAGCACCAGGGCGGGCTTGTTTACAACACTTTGAGCACCTTTAGGTCCACTTCACCTTTAGACGCAGACAAAAAAATGATACTTGATACACCTGTTAAAATGTCAGAAATACAATAGAAGTTTTAATGACAGTAGCCAGTCTGACCTTATGTGGGACACATGCACGTTGACATCTTGACCAATAGGTCTACAGCAGAAGAGATAATGTCTAATAACCTCTGCCACTTTGGGGTATCTCATCTAACCTGTGCGCATCTTGAATTGAACAATGTAATAAAATAAATTCAATTCAATGTGTAATTGATTTCAGTTTTGTTATTTGATGCTCTAAATGGCTCCCCTTGCTCCCTATGTGCCCTGTGCTAAACAATCATTGTGCAAAATAAAACTACGGCACATCACATCAGGTTTGTGAAGTTGTAGTGTATTGTTTTGTATCCTGCTCTTGTACATTTATGAACAATGGCCTTGTGGGAGCATGAGTTACGCAGGTTTGTGGACTGAATACTATACACGATCATACTGCTAACTGCAACGAGGGTTTGAATAGTGCCTGGGAGAGATCGCTAGATTACTCAAACAGTCGAATGACATATAATCGTCTTCAGGCATGTTTTTGATGCAGGATCGTTATAACATGGTAGAAAACCCCAAAAAGTTAGCGTTATAATACACCCTCTTTAAGTAGTTAACTGAAATACGTATTCCTAAAGGGTCCAGTGTAAGTCCAAACTGTTAATACTTTACAACACTGACTGCATTAAATTTGAAGAAAACACATGTACATTTATTTTGTACATTTTGATTCCCTTGTAGACTGATTAATGTTAACTTACAATTAAATGTACATAGTAAGACTCAATTGTTAACATTATTATTCATATATAAAAATCTTAAATAGACAGTCATGCCTACAGACGTTATATGGACCTTACTTGTCATGATTTTTTGCACTTTTCTCGCTGGCTCTCCCATGCACCACACCAGGAGACGCTGATAAACGTGTTTGTGAAAGTTGAAGCCATGGCTTAGCTACAGAGAAGCAATTTTGTAGCTGTCCAGTGGAGCTTTGAGATCTCCGAGAAGACAAACCCTGTATAAATATTGGGAAACAAGAAAGAAAAAAATGCTTTTGTAAATTCCCTTAAGTCAGCCATCTCTGTTTGACATTTTCGTTTAAGCTGTGCACAGTGCCCTCTAGTGGAGAAGATACAACACGCATAATTCAAACCTATTTTTTCTGCGTTTTTCTCGTCTCTTTTTGCATTGAAATTCAAGTGCTATGCTCAGTGACATCCTGGAGCCATCTGAGACTGCCTCACAGGAAGACATGTCCAGCAACAAAAACACCCATGATTCATTGCTGGTATTTGAACAATGGAAATTCAACAGATGGGAAGCAAACATTAGTTGCTTGTTGCAGCGTAAACTAGCATGGTTATATTTAAAACATTATATTATGAGACAGTTTTTGTATTTGTTCATCCTTTGGGATAAGAGACAGCCAACCTTATTTTGGAGATTGTGTGACCACTTGTCTAGCCGTCACCATGCAATTCAGTTTGGCGAAATAGGGCTGGTTGATATGGCAAGAGTTAGTACCATTTGTTTCCTGATATGGATCTATCTCAATTTTTAATAGTTTTATTTTGCATAGTCAAAAACTTCAATAACAAAAAAGCTAAATGTTCTCCTCTGTTCCAAACCACATTGGCTATAAAAGGCTTGATTGAACTACTCCAAGCTGATCATAGATAATCAGTCGTGATATAAATAGGATATATGATGCATTAATAGCACAGTCCTATGCCAAATATATCCCTAACCCATCCACTACTTAGGTGATGCACTGATCTGATTGGGCAACACATAAAAAATAAATAATGTTATGATAATAATTATAACATTACCACGCTGACACTTGTAACTGTAACAATATATTCTCCTGGAGCGTTGTGTCTCTTGTTGAATCAAATGCCCATGGTGGGTGTATGGTGAGGTATTACGTATGAGGACACGGTCTGTTCCCCTGCCATGTTAATCAGCCCGAGCACAGACGCTGCCAATGACAAGCGTATCTCTTACAACAGAGCGGAGTGACAAAAGCAGCACGGTGAATACAATTATGCCGACTGGACTCACACATACACCGCTGGGATGTCGGGCTTCTTTACACAGCAGATGGACATTGTCAGTGTGAGTATATAGCAGTGTGCAGAGTTAAGTCACCGGTTCTCAAGTTCTATTGGTTCAATTCCAAGTGACTACTCCGAAATGAGTCAGGGTTCAGTCCAAGTTCAATCTGAGTTCAGTCCCCTGCTCTTATTCATTTGTTCACAATATCATAAGAAATAAAACGTAACATCTCCCACATGTTAGTGTCATATGAACCATCTCGGACTCTGAGGACTTCAGGGACCGGCCTCCTGCTGGTGCCAGAGTCAGGCCTAAACACGGAGAACCAGCGTTTGAGTTTTATGCAGCTAAAACCTGGAACAATCTTCGTAAATATGTGAGACAGGCCTTTAAGACAGGCTCAAAACGGTTCTGTTAAGCTGTGCATGTGACTTTTTCAATGTTAATTTCATGATGATTATTTATGTTTTGATTTGTTGTATTGTGATTTTAATGTCCTTCTTATTCTGTAAAGTACTTTGAATGACTTTGTGTACAAAATGTGCTACACAAATATACTTGCTTTGCCTTGATTGTGAACATTTTAGAAACATAACGGTAAGTCATTCAGTGCAATCTAAATCAACCTACAAGTGCTTTTTATGTTGCTGTTTATGCCAAATTGGTCCATGTTATTTAATGGATATATTGTTTTTTCTCACAATAATAAAAATGTGATATCGTGACATCAGTGGAGTCAAGTCTGAATAAAGTGATTATCTAAAACCCAGTCCAAGCTCTATTCCAAATCACAAGTCCAGGAGAAGAAATGTATTTTTGTCACGTAAAACCATCCTTTATAAGTTTGTTTAACAAAGCAGATAAACAGAGATGGGCTGTGAAGAGGACATAGTACTAAGTAAAATGTTCAAACCTGATCATCCTGTATCATAGATTTACGGGTTTCTCATCCATCTACACCAAACTTATTTTTATTAAACATCAGCCTGTCCAGGGACTACAGGTGGAAATTAGTATTTATGCTATAACCTGGCACCATACATCTTTCCGGTTTTTAAGGTCAATGTAATGTCGTGCACTGTCCCTGTTTCAAATAAAAGCATAGAAAAAAAAAAAAAAATAAATAAATAAAATTCCAATTTCAGAACCACAATGACAAAACAACTTTTTAGGCACTATATTTTGATTTTAAAACACAAAGTAATAGTAGTTTCTTTAATATTATCATACTAGGACCAGTTCTTTCCTATTTATAATATTTTTTTTTTTTATTGATATTCTATGCAAGTTTTAGTAATTAATTTGTGTGGGTTTCTTTATTGTTTTTTTGTTTTTTTGTTTTTTTTAAATCAACAAGAAACAGTAAGTGTAAAAAATGTGAATCAACAACATGTGGGTTATTTGAAATTAGAACTTATTTGTTCTTCCTTGTGAATAATATGCAATAGTGTCCGTGACCCTTACAGTTCTTTAATGAAGCTGACTGGTGAGTCACAGGATAAACAGTCAGATTAAATAAGGTTAAATTATCAGGAGCGACCGTTACGAGGCGCTCAATCAAACATAAATGATACACTGTGATTATGTGTGGACCCAGCAGGCCTTTTCAATGTCACTGTGACGCATTGGACACAATATAAAACACACAAGACACAATTGTCTTTATAAAAGTGTTGAGTCATACATATGAGCCCCAAGGTCATTTCCAGAGAATATAACAGGCGTTTTCAAAATAGAAAAAACCCTGTGGTTGTTTCAGAAGCACAAACACTTCCTCACAGCGTTGAGTTGACAGAAGTTTGTATTTTAAAGTAGTAGAAGCGATAAAGCCACAAATGTCAAATTCACTATTTCATAAACGTCGCCCCCTATCTGCATGTTCAGACGCACTACCACAGCTGCCATTTGTAACTTGGAGCACTGTTGACACGACACACACTGCACACACCAGAACATACTCCACACAACAAATCATTACAAACTGGGACAAACATCTGAGTGTCTTCCTTAACCGTAAGCCAAAACTGAATTCAACTTTGAAATATTTATCTTTCTCAATTAAAGGTACAGTACATAACTTTCTAGAGGTAGCACGTCACCTGCACGATTGATACTGTTGAAGATTATGGCCCAGGGAACAACATTTCCATGGAATGAAGCAGGAGGTGGCCTGTTTTTGTTTTTATACAGTACAATAAACACAACAAAAATTGAAAAAAAACAACATGCTTTTATTTATTTATTTATTATGTTTATTTTTACTTTTTATTTATATTTTTTTTGTTTAAAAAGGTACACACTGGCTTTAATTTCCAACTACAAGAGATTTTGCTTGCTACAAACTGCATCACAGATTTTTGAGGTTGTTATGACATATGCAGTGCAAAGTATTTACTATAAAGGTCCGTTAGTACTAATTTCCCCTTTCTTTCATAACAATAGAGATAACAGAGAGAACACAAACTATACACAGAATTCAATATATATTTACTTCGTGTCCCAAGGCTGCAACTTAAGGTTCAATGTAGGCTCTCAAAACAACTATCTAGAATACTAAAAACAACACTCACATTTTGACTTGACAACTCAAAATAGAAACATTTTACATTGTTTGTCTCTCCACCGCAGTGACAATGATTCTCTTTCAAACCGTTGAGTCCATTCCCCACAGTCACAGTGTCGCTACATTTCTACATATTCTGTCTGTATCTGTGCATGATACACCGTCGTCTGTCTGCTCTCTCCTTTTCAGCCTCTTGGGTTAAAAACAACTTCAACTGTCCGACATGAGCACCATTTCAACGAGCCAGAAGACCTGCAGTTATCTTTTCGCAAGGCTTAACTCATCTTGAATAAACCGTATGCGAGATTTTGATTACAAATTCCATAAACGTGCGGTGGACGCGTTCAAATCAAATGTAGCTTTTACTGATAACATTTGCAAAGCTGATTTATTTTTAATTACAAAAACATTGGACATGATGGTTCTCAAGATGCTTCTACGATCAGAAATAACAATGAGCGTCTTTGGGTTGCCAGTTTGGACGCTGAAATGGCAACTCAGGTTCAGGTGTGATTCTAATATCTTCTTTTTTTTTTTTTTTTTTTTTTTACTGCAAGAGCGCGGGCTACATCCAGTTCCTTTAAGCTACATAAAAACACTGACAGAAACACAAAGTGAGAACAGGCAGCGCAAATGAGTTTTTCCAAGACAAAACCAAAAATGCTCAACTTTCAAAAACAACAAACTGACAAGATTTGAAAAACCGCCGCCTTATATAACCTTCCTCTCTAATGGATTCTTAATATATTTTTATTTCCCTGTATTTTCCATCTGGCAAGCTCTATTGGAACTCCCAGAGGAGCTGCTACACACAACTAACTCTACGAATAACACCAGGCACTAAAAACCATTGAGTGTAAACCAGTGCAGGGAAGGCTGTATTGAGATTTTAATTGGATGAAATTATGCGAGCTCTTACCCTGAAGCACACACGGCAGGTCATTAGATCCAGTGTTGTCCCCATTGCGATGACAAAAACGTTTTATTTTCATGCCACGAAAAAAACGTGTCCAATTCTAGTCACTTCCAACACGCACAAATCCAAGAAGACGTTTCAAAATATGCAGTCCGGCACTACTTCGTGGAGTCCTCTGAAAAGTACAGGTGTCCGGTTGCACAGGGGACAGAGGACTCCCAATTACAAAGCTTAAACTGGTAATGAGGGATTTTGTTACATGTGACCGACAGACTATATTGGCCTACATGATAAATATTTAATACACACTCACTAAAAGGCACCGCTCATGTTTGGCATCACTGGACACCAAAAGAACCAATAAAACACGAGGGCAGACTATAAACGCACAAGTCGCACTATCTGATGTGGAGATGAACCATGGGATTAATAATTGTGCTCGTGTGCGTGGCATTGAGGCAGGGTAAAAGAGGACGTTATTGCTCTCACGGGGTCCAATGAAATCGATTTAAAATGCAGTTTAATTTAAAAAACCTTGATTTGCATTTCGTTAATAAATAGGGAAATGAACGGCGGACAAAAAGAGCTTAGAATGAACTCAAACTAGCAAAACTATTACTGTTTCTACACTATGGACAAAAATTTGGATGTTTTGTTTAAATTAAAACTGTGTAGTACTGTACTTAGTGTGGTATAAAACTGATCTATCTTTATACAGAATGTTTGAACGTACGCTTTAGCTGGTCTGACTTTCTGCTTCTATGGGATCGTGCAGGTGACGCCCTACTTCCAAAAAGTAGTTAGTAGTAGTTAGCAACTGTGCTACTTTTAAAAATAATCCAAACATATCGTATAATAGTGTTGGCAGCTCGGACTGGAACTTTCTGGTGGTCAGGTTTGAGTCCCCTGAATGCCCCCAGCAGCCATCTGTTATACAATCTACTGTTACTGTAACTTCAGATTATAGTGTCCGACTATGCAAAAGAGCTCCTTCTATCGCCTGAAAATAGTTTAAAAGGCAGATCATGTACGCGATGAGGATGAACTGTATCATTTCCATAAAACAGGTATTTTTCTCCGCTGCCATGTTGTAAAAGTCAAAGATTATGTGACTTATAAACGGTCCACCAATTACTGTGAGCACTTTATATGTATATAAATGGCTTACACTTGCACCCGGGTTGACGCATTTGAGAAAAAAACACATACAAGTACAGCAAATATGACTCATTCTCCTCCTCTTCACAATGCCAACGTACATCTTTTCTGCACAGTAAAAACAACAGGAATAACAACTTACAAACTTCCTCTTGAGTTTTCCCTTGGCGCGGCCTGGCTTGCCCTCCGCCGCCGTCCCCGTCGTAAACTCTGAGCCGATGTCCAGGTGGTCGTCGGCGGACACACTTTTGCGGAGGTACGCCGCTCTGGCTCTGAAGTGGGAGAACGGGGACTGGGACCGTGGCCTGTGCTCCTGTGTGGGGCTCCTCTTGTCCGACGCGTCCTCTGCCTCCATGTCATCCTCCAAACGCCACAACTCCCCTGGAAAAGACGGCAAAATAAAATGTAAACGATATGCTGCGTTCACATGATATCGCAGTATTCTAGAAAGGGACTTTTTCCTATTCCAATCCTAAAATATTCTGTTGATTCTGTTGAATTTCTCACCATTCTGAAACCCATGGATAAAATTATAATACCTATAGTGGAGTTTTCTGTCCAAATACAGATTATTTGAGCTGGTTTATTGTTAAGATCTGTGTAATTACTGGGCCAATCCACTAGGAATAAATAAAAAAACGGCACAAAATTCTAAAAAGTGAACTCTACCAATTGAAATTAAAGTTTAACTAGAAGTTTATTCAATCCTGCTTCAATCCTGTACAAAACATGAGCAATGCAAATCAAGTAGAGCATGACAGATTTGTGACGGAACGTATCTTTTCCTAATGTTTATGTGCAGGTGGTGAAGAGGCAGGGATGGAGAGACTGAGGTGGCTGAGAGTTCTGCTGCTGCGCTGGAGATGGGGCAAAAGAATAGCTTGGTGATAACGGGTTGTGATTGTCCCAAAGAAATAGACTGGTATAGAGAAAAAGTATGAAAAGTACAGTATATATTTTATGTTTTAAAATAACTGCATGTTTCTAATCCAAAGTTGTTGGGGTTTTTTTTGTTTTTTTGTTTTTTTTGTGTCACTGCATCAAATTCTAAAACGGTTAAATACTGCAACTCAACATTTTTCCCAAATAGTGGTTGTAAAAAAACCAAAAAAACATATTTGAGCACGTCCAATTTGACAAATCACAACTATTCATTTATGCACTGCAATTACTCGCCAGTCAAATTGCGATCTGTCATCCTCTGATTGCTTCCATGAACCATTTCCGGATTGTAATTAAGCAGCCTTTTAAGGTATAATATTTTCCCAATCACAGTCCTGCCTCATCTTATTTATGAATGTTGCTGGTAAGAAATTATAGCTGAAGAAGCAGACAGTCATTTACATAGCCTTTTTCCTTTGGGACAAAATGGATGGCTCTAATCACAGCCAACGTGTGTGTCACTGTCCAAAGCCAAACCGCTCCAAGAACACTAAGTGCACCCACAGTTACTTACAGAGCCTGGTGCATGCTGGGTAAAGAGACAGGAACGCCATGTCAATCAAAATAGATGCACGCAGAGTTCATTTATGGTTTTTCATAGCTGCAGTGTATTATATGTGATGGAGGATAGTGTATTTGATTTTGCCCACAGTATAAAGTATCGAGTGAAACCTCATACTCCTCCCCAAAGCGTGCTCAGTGCTGTAAACTGTTACCACGGTGAGATATGGCTCTGGCCTGGCTGTGAGAGCTGACAGTAGTTTTCTCACTAGTTGTGTTATGTTATTAAGACTTTGTAACAGCAGGCTTTTGGCTGCCGAGTTGTTTTTGAACGATCTTTCAAATGTAACTTCACAGCATTAGTTCCACTGTCTGAGCAGCAGCCAATACGCATCTGGCTCCTATTCTCCAACAGACAGCCAACACAACTCTCTCAGTCCTTTTGGACACCACTGAAACTGTGAATGAAATGCTCCTGATTTATTAGACAACTTCATTTGTACTAACTTTTCTGCACCTTGTTTTTAAACTGGCTCACACACAAACAGACTTCAGCAGACAGCATCCTGGTCAATGAAAGCAGTTGCTAAGCAACAATGGCCCACGTGAGACTGAAGCTTCTCTCAAATTGATATTTGCAACACAGCGGCACCAGGACTAGAGAAGAGCAGACACGTCGAGACAGACTAAATCAGCTGGGACAGGTGAAGTCGGGACATGAGACCCAGTATTAGCTCAATAGAGCAGACAGCTGCAGACTAACCCGGGGACCAAGAGACCTGAGGGATCAGAGGGACAGGGGCTTAATGGTCACAAAACAACATAAAGTACTGCTGCATTTTGGTCCATTTGACGAAAACGTAGCTTTTGCCCCCAGAAGAAATAGTATTACTCTATGATCATTATCAGACCAGTTTATGTAAATCTGATAATCAAATGTCTCAAGCAGGTGGAAAGTAGATGATAAAAAGTAGCAGTTTGCAAATTATCATTTTGGAAGGCAAATTCATTAAACTGGAAGAAATTATTCATATTAATTAGCCACCTCTAATTAGCCATATAAACTGTTGATTTTTCATAAAATCCCTAAGGGTAAAAAGCCATAACAAATTGTTTGTTTGAATCAGACTATTAATATTATTTCTGGCATGTGGCAGCAGGTAAGCTTAGCCATTACCCAGCATTCACCTGTGGCAAGACATATGTTTTAGTCAAGGCAGTTTATGCATTGGATTTATTCTAGCTTGTTCTTGTCCTCACAGTCTTACTTTTATATTACACCTCCATATCTGTGTTTTATTCCACAATAGGGCCATAAAGCACTCTAGGTAACACAGCTCTCTTTCTGGAAGGAGGCAGTGAGCAGAGCATGAAAACCTGTTGTATTAAACATCAAGGGCAGCGTTCCCTCTTATCCCAACATTTAAAATAGTGCCAAAGCACATCTCCAGGCTGGCGGAGTGGAGCTTTGATGCAGCGCTACTGAACACCGTCAATCATCCCTGACAAACCACCCGGACTGAAGCAGCATCTGAATGAGGACCAGGCAGTAGTTATGGAGGACGATCAGCCCAGGCAGGTCTTATATGATCCACCGCCAGCTGCATACTTGTTCATTCATATTTCAGATGTGAAGATGGTTATAGGTGCCAAGGAGAGATTATGTTACAAATGACCCACTTTGAATTCACATGGAGGCTGCTGCAGGCTGCACTGACTTAGTTTAATTATACACCAAAAATATGAACGTGTTAAAAGAAGTGGTAAGTAGGTCAAGACGGAGGAGTACGCTTTGTTTGTATTTCATCGTTATGGATTTGTTGTTTATTCATAAGTAGGGTTCCCCATGACTCACTTCATTTGCATCACTTATTTCTGTGAACGGTTGGTTTATCACTTTAGGTAATACCCAAACTCATTGTACATTCTACACTGAGTTGATATGAGCCTTGGTGGTGCATCTATACAAAGGCAGTTAGGGTTACCAGATAATCACAGAGAGGAATGAAAACAATTGACTATGTTCTATGATTGCAATTCACTCAATACACAGTTGAAACCAGAAGTTTACACACACACTTTTTCTCACTGTCTGACATGAAATCATATTAAACTACAAGACAAATTTTCATTACTTTCTTCAAAGTCAGAAGATTACATATAGTGTAAAGATTACTATGCATTTGAAACATTTAGAAAAACCCAGATGATGATGTCATGACTTTGGAAGCTTCTTATAGGTTTATTAACAACATTTGAGTTCATTAGAGACACACCTGTAGATGTATTTGAAGACACACCTGAAACACACTGATTCTTTGTGTAACATCATGAGAAAGTCAAAAGAAATCAGCCAAGATATCAGGAAGAGAATTGTGGACTTGCACAAGTCTGGTTCATCCTTGATGCAATTTCCAGATGCCCAAAGGTGCCACATTCATCTGTTCAAACTATTATACGCAAGTATAAACACCATGGGAATGTCCAACCATCATAGCGCTCAGGAAGACTGTGTCATTATCCACAGTGAAATGAGTACGGTACCAACACGGGCTGAAAGGCCATTCTACCAGGAAGAAGCCATTACTCCAAAAAAAACCAAAAACATTAAAAAGCCAGTTTAGTTTGCAAATGCACACAGGGACAAAGACCTTAATTTTTGGAGACAACTAAAATTGAACTGTTTGGCCATAATGAGCATTGTTATGTTTGGAGGAAAAAGGGGGAAGTTTACAAGACTTACAATACCAGCCCAACTGTGAAATACAGGGGTGGCAGCATCATGTTGTGAGGTTGTTTTGCTGCAGGAGGGACTGGTGCACTTAAAATAAATAAAATAGATGGCATCATGAGGAAATAGTGCAGCAACATCACAAAACATGAGCCAGGAAGTTAAAGCTTGGGCGCAAATGGGTCTTTCAAATAGATAAAGCATACTGCCAAACTGGTAACAAAGTAGCTTAAGGATAACAAAGTAAATGTTTTGAAGTGGCCATCACAAAGCCCTGATCTCAGTCCTATTGAAAACGTATGGGCAGACCTGAAAAGGCAAGTGTGAGCGAAGAGGTCTACAACTTGGCTCAGTTACACCATTTCTGTCTGGAGGAATAGGCCAAAATTCCTGCCAATTATTGTGAGATGCTTGTGGAAGGATATCAAAAAGATTTGACCCAAGTCATACAGTTTAAATGTATGTACTCACTCTGCTTCACTGTTCTAAAACTGTACTCAAAAAATCATGTATGATCAGTGGTGGATGAAATACTCAATTTTGTTACTTAAGTAAAAGCACATATACAGAGGTAAAAGGTTACTGAAGTAGAGGTAAAAATATCACATGAAAAAATGCACTTCAGTAAAAGTAAGTAAAGTAAGTAAGTTAAGTGTTTACTTTAAGATTAAAAAGCCATATTATTTCACAGTAGTGGTGTTAAGTTTTTTTTTTAAGTGTTTAATGTAGTAATATTGCTTTAAAAATGATACATATTTTGGTCAACAGTAACAATACAAATCAAGTTCTTAAATTTTCTTATGAATTTTGTGTATTTACTTTTGTTTTACTCAAAGCTGAAACCTGAACTCGAAAACTAGTCAGGATGTTACCACAAACATGTTAAAAAATCACCCCTCAAATCACATGAAAAGTACTTTTTACTTTTCAGTCCAGCTCAAAAATGTAGAAAGTAGAGTAGAGTAGAAAGTACACATCTGCTCTCAAATCTAGTGAAGTAAAAGTAAAAAGCATCCCCTGTAAAATGTACAGGTACCTAAAAATTCTACTTAAGTACAGTACTTTACTACTTGTACTTGGTTACCTTCCACCACTGTGTAGGTGAATACTAGTGATGTGCCAAAGGGTTCGCGGGAGCTATGGTTTGACAGATTTAAATACCAACTTTCTCCATTCACTGTTTGAAAATCCGATAGCCCAGAGTTAATATGACGTTATTATGTATAAAACAGCACAGTGTGGACCTCGTAACTTCTGTTTCATTTATCAGTTTGTACCTAAGTTCAGTCGTCTCTTAAACTTTACTCTGAGACATGTTTACAGTCTAAACTAAATCTCGACTGTCAAGCATAGATTAGAAATGTAATCACAATACAATCCAAAATTTAACAATTCTGCACAATAAATTGGTCCGAAAAACAAATCCGCAGGTGGATAACTAAGAGGAGGAAGAGAAACACAATCAAAACAAAAAACTTAGTTGTAACTGGCTAGACCTTGAGTCAATAACAGCACTTCAAGAGACACAAAATGACCACAAGTGCGCCACAAGAGGCTGGGTTATTTCATCTAGCCTTTCATAGAACACCACTTGTGACTTAGAAATAAAATGATTGTGTTGCTAAAGAATAAAAAGGCCATTAAATAAAGTGGCAGAGCTTTTGGCTTCCCTGTTGTGAGGACGTCTGCTCCCGTTGCGCAGAACTGGAGGACGCCTAAGCCAGTACTCTAGTGACTCATCATTCATTGTGTAAGATAGGCAGGTGAAAGTGGGTTTTCGCTGTGAATTCTGGGAGGAAAATAACTGTATTTAGACTACAAAGATAGGTTAAAGTACACATGGATTGCACATTTTGGATGTTAAGTTTATAAAAGATGTTATGCAATGGCTGAAAGTGAGTTAAACTGGTCTAAAACTGACCTTAAAATAGAGTTTGTTGGAGCCAGCGCCTGGTGAACAGACATGACACTTTCACATGCAGCTTTTGCGTATAGAATTTAGTATTTAGTATTAATATTAGTGATCTTTTGACTGTCTTTAGGAGCTTGGCTAGTGCTAAAACCTATGCTAAGTTGCAGTGTTGGCTTAAATAATGCTAATGGATTTATAATATGCTACACTACAAATTTAAAATACTACTTCTGATTGAAATGATGGTATCTATCTCCTATTACAATAAAACAAACTGTGTCTCATGCAATAACACTATGACAGAATACAGTTGGAGAGCGTGTACTGCTATTTTAGACCTGGTATAGTCCTGTTTTAGACCTGGTTTAGATCTGGTTGGATTCAAAAGGCAAAATATTGGGTCGTACTTGGTGTGAATTGTTTTTACATATTTCAGTTTTGTTTTATAAAAGAAAAACACGCTTACAGTTGTTGAGCACCATTTTTGAACCATGCTTTGATTATGTGCCTTACCTGCAGGGGGCAGCGTGCAGGCCTTCCCTTGACTTTCTGTAGAGGGGCTCTTTCTAAGTGGAGGACTCCTGCCGATCAGATCAGAGGGTCCCCGGGACACGGTGGGAGACTGCGGGATGCTGGGTAACGTTCGAGACTTGGCCAGTAATGGTCTTTGTAGCTTCCTCTCCAGCGACCTGGTCAGAGAGTACAGATTATCAATTATACACCCATAATTGTCATTATCCCAATAACAAGCAGAGCCTTTTGTGCCACTGGAATGTATTATAGCTAATTCCCTCCTATCTCCACTGGTTCATTAGAGGTGGAATTCTTCTGCGTAAAAGAGCACCTTACAAACACAGCCTACTGTACGCACCGACACACACTTTAATGAGCTACAAGAGAGCAGCTCCACTGATCAATAATGGAATTATTCTCACCTCAGCATAATGAAGACTACAGCCATGTGGAGTGCAGCCAATAAAAATGCTTTTAACTGATACCCCCCACAGTGTCTTCTGGGGGAGCAGATCAATAGCACTGCCTTACAAGAGAGCCCTGATTTACATTCGACAAAATACTCCACAACAGCCAATTTACCCCATGTGTTTACACAAGAGTGCCATGTCTAACAGACTGGGAGAATCAGTGTAAACCATGTACAGAGCTCATGCCACAAATGTGTAGTTGGAGACACCAAGGCTCAAAATGAACTGTGTAACTACAGATTTGACTAAATAAACCAAAATAAGGCTGCAACTAATGATTATTTTAGTAGTCGACTAGTCAAAGATTATTTTTTTCATTAGTGGACTAGTGAAACAATATTATTCAGTGTGGCAATTCAAGAATATTTCTAAATAGTATTTTTATTAAAACACAAAATATGTATTTTTCCTGTCTCATTTTGAAATAATGATTACTATAGTAATCATGTCATGGTTATTACACCTAAGCCAACAAAAAGAGTAGGGTTGTCAAAAAGACAAAATTGAAAAGTCGAAATTGAAAATAAGACACTAATTGATACTAAATCTAGTATCAAAACTAGATAATTTTTTGAGCCGGTGTCAATACTAAAAAAGCCCAATTCACAGGACAAATGAACCTTTCCTGAATAACTTATCAATCTTGAGCTGTACCAGAACCACATAGACAAGTATATGGACCACTATGGAACCTGCCTGGACGACTGAGGGATTATACAAATATAAGGCCACGTGGGAATATATAAGAAAGTACCGTAAATTTCGGACTATAGAGCGCACCTGAATATAAGCCGCACCAGCTAAATTTGAAGAGAAAATCAATTTTGTACATATATAAGCCGCTCCTGAATATAAGCCGCAGGTTTTGATATTGTAACATGAGATATTTACACAGAAAGACGGTGCTCGGACATGCTTTTTTTAAAACTGTGCCTGAAAATTGGCACCAACACGACAACAACACGGGATGAACACATCTGCAGGTTTAGAAAATAAAACTGCGCCAACATGGAAAATCTGCTTTTATTTCCTCTGAAAACTTTTGTCGTCTTTTTACATTGACCAAGTTGGATTCATTGATGCTGAGCTTATGTGCAGTGGCTCTATTTCAGGGGTCAGCTCCGGAGCCGCATGCGGCTCTTTCAGCCTTATACTGCGGCTCTGCGTGGCTTGGGAAAATAAATTTTAAATATTTAATTGAAGTGTATTTTATTTGTGTTAGCTCTTTTTTTATTGTAGTTTAAATTGGAAGATTATTATGATCTTAAAATAAAATTATATTTTCTTATTTTTCGTTGCTCAAAATAAGCGTCACACTCACGGAACAATGTTCAAAACAAACACCGCTCACGTCTCACAGACACAGACACAGACACAGCTCACAGTCCTGCGTAAAGAGCCCTGATTTTCAGACGCTGTGCGCACAGGGGTCAGGAGCAACTTTGGCCCGTCCCTAATGACACACTAATAAGCTCGTCCGTAGATGTATCATGAAAATCCTGCTGGAAATCACCACAGAAATCTATTTGATGTAGTAGCAAGTTTATTATCTGCTCTTGTCTCCGCGATGATGTTTCACGGATAACACATCAGACACGTCGCCCAAAAGTAGAGCCACAAGAGAGTGAAAATGAGCAAAAACAAAAGTCTTTGGAGAGCTTTTAACAAAGGGGAAAAGGACAACTGAGGAGCCAGAAGAGGAGACTACGACCTCCAAGAAAAAGAAAGATAAATTTAACAGACAATACCTACTTAAAATCTGGGTTTGTCGCTACAGGTGACTCTCACGCGCAGAGTCCGCTCTGCGTAATATGCGGGAAAAGCAAATGAGGCAATGAAACCATCAAAACTGCTTTGGCACATGGAGAATAAGCACCTGGGATTAAACATTATGCCTTTAGAGTTTTTTTTTTTTTAAAGAAACTGCAGAGCAGAGTAGACATAATCACATAATCAAGCATATGTCAGAGCTCACACTGATGCAGCGGTTTGGTGAGTTGTATTTTTTTAAGCACTTAAGTTGTTTTTGCCATATTTATCTGCCACGTGTAGAAGGCTTGTCCGTGAAAATAAAACCTACATTATTCCGTTACATTATTATTATA
Organism: Periophthalmus magnuspinnatus; assembly: GCF_009829125.3. Lineage (NCBI taxonomy): Eukaryota > Metazoa > Chordata > Actinopteri > Gobiiformes > Gobiidae > Periophthalmus > Periophthalmus magnuspinnatus. The sequence goes on from NC_047144.1 coordinate 6,512,243, forward strand.
CACAGTGTTATCTTCATTTTTGATGTCAAAAAGTATTTGCGGCTCCCAGTGTTTTATTTTACGTGGAAAGTGGGTCCAAATGGCTCTTTGCGTGTTACAGGCCGACCCCTGCTCTATTTCCTTCTTTATCTTAAAAACTGCATCATATCCATTTCATGATGCGCAAAATGATCGTTCAAAATCAAAACTAGTGAATTCTTCAGAGCAGAATCTTTCCCCACGTCTGTCTCACTTTTACATTTACAGCTAGAGAGCGCCCCCCGGTGGCCGTTATCCAGTAAAATTCTATAAATAAGCCGCACTGCTGTATAGGCCGCAGGGTTCAAAGCGTGGGGAAAAAGTCGCGGCTTATAGTCCGAAATTTACGGTACTATGATTTAATGTTGAAAATCACATTCTACTGTCTAAATAAAGAGTGTTTTTTATCGTGGTATCGGAATCGGTATTGCGTATCGAGTCTTTTCCTTAGTATTAAAATGGAGCTTGAGATTTGTGTGTACTGACAGCTCTACAGGCGAGTGCAGGTGAAGCCATAGGATAACGCGATTTCTAGTTCAGTGGTATCTGCTTCATTCCCTAAAAAAGCATAAATAAGAATGCTTAATGACAGAAAAAAACATCCCAGACATGTGATGGCAAAGAGCTGTTTCAATATTACAAATGCTAATACAAACAGCCCATAACACTTGGTTTATCAGTGTATTTGAAAGCATCTTAGAGGACAGAGACAGAAGGGACAATATGACTGAGCTGTAGCATCACTTCTCCTCTCTAAAACAAATGCTGCAGGTTAGGGGCCAAAAGCAGTTTGGCAGCACAGGGATATCAGATAGTCATTGCAGACGGTTACATAACTTCAGCACAACATGACGCAAGAAATTTGCCAGAAAATGTCTTTTTGTTAAAACACTTGACAAACATGAATGTGGGGGATTTTGTGAAAAGTAGCCAAGATGTTAAAGTCAGTCAGATAAGTGGAGGAGGCTCTGACCTTCAGAGCATGTGTCAGAATTTGGAGCTTTGAAAATCATCCAGACCGACTGCAGAGCTGACCGCTGTGTCCCGCTGCTTTTGGCAAAATGTCTAATCAGCCAAAGCTGGAAATGGAACGTCGTGTGGACAGGAAGTAGATTTATACAACCCTGTTACTTTACAATTTGTCATCTGCCTCCCACACGTGTGACGCAAGACCTTACGTGTTTTTGTTACATTATCAGTGACTAATACTCTATGACGTGTACAGCGGAGAAAAGTAGCTACTACACATACTTTTACCCAACAAAGAAAAATCATATATTCATGAAATCAAATTTCTACTTTGTCATCTCTATATATACCACAGAATACAAAAACACTTTATTTTACCTGGGTGACAAGTGGGATCCAGATTAAAGCAGACCTATTATGCAATCGGCTTAAAATGGACTTTTCAGAAATTTTAAGTATTTTACAGTTGTTTCCTCTCATCATTTACACACCTGAAGTTGTATTTGGAGTGATTAGTGCATGTTTGATTAATCTTTAATCACCTATTTTCAAGACACCATATTGCTAATGCCATTTTCACTGCCACCGGCACATGCCCACTGTTTTCAACTTCGTTCTCCAATTCTATTTTTACTGAATTGGTGATACACGTAAGATGCGGTAGTGTTGCGTAGTCATTTTGGTAAAAATAATACAAATTTGCTGCTCCCTAGCATAATCTGCATCAGAGGAGCCGACAGCTACACGGCTCTTTGTTGTGATGACATTTATGCTGACGTCATTTCTTTTATTAAGTCATTTTTGATGAATAGTGTGATTTAGAATGTGCAAATTATAACATAATGATCCATGAGTGTCATAGATAATAACTATAGCAGACACTCGCAGAATCTGTGTTCTTTAAAGGTCAGGGCCAGGACACATTGTGAGTCGGCAGCAGTGGAAGAACAAGAACGATGAGAAGATTAGATGATTTTACCCTCTATAATTTCATTTATTCTAGTAGTGATATTTGGTTGAGTTTTCACTTTACTAAAAGGACATGTTTAAATAGCTGTCTTATATTATCTCATTTAACTTATAAACAATCATTTTTATCCACTCCTGCAGTACTAATCACAAATCATAAAATCGAGTGTGTAGTTTCTAACCAGCCTAAGCCCTCACCACATGCTATGACGTTAAAGAGCATTCCAGGGGGCAGCACTGAGCAAACTGTTTACGTTCTATTTGACTTACTCTGACGTTTGACAGAGGACGTATTAGCTACTTGCCCGCGGCTGCTTATCACCGGAGCTCTGAGGTAAAGAGACAGAGCCAGAACTGTCAGCACATCTTTGAAGTAAAGTACACCTGCCCGCGCTGTCAGCAAGAGAGCACTCTGCTAACACGGGGAGATAGGACATGAAACATTCTAGAAAGTCTATGGTTTAAAATGGAGCTGGGGGACAGGTCAGGATGCTATGGTAGATGTTGATGTGGTTCATGGATATCTGTGTAATTCCTAATCCTGTCCACATGAAACAAAAACACAAACTCTATGTCTTTTCTGTCTGAAGCTCCAGAAAGTGATGCAATTATTGACATTGCCCTATATAAAAATCAAAGTTTCAGTACCAGTTCTCAATGTCATCCACCATTGAGCTGAACAGGCTACGTCATCACACTCAGACAGAATACCAATATGTATTTTATGATGTTTGGGTTCACCATTCAATTTTGTCCAATGATATGATGTCATTGCAGCCAAACAGTCTACACAAAATGATTGTTTGTCACTGGAGGTTGACAAGAATTCAATACATGTCCAATACCTTTCAGACAAAAGACACTGGGGTATTGGCAGTGAGTTAAGAGAAGTTAATCTGTTAAGTTGTTTATTTTCTACTGCAAAGTACTATAAGAGGTTGTTGAAGGCGTCAAAGAGGTGTCGAGTTTAACTATTCAATATAACTGTAATAACTTCTAACTAATGATAATGACAACATTAGAATCAAAAAGGTGGACTGTGTAAGTTTTCTGTTGGGGGGGCCTCTTCCTGCACAAAAAAATCACAATATGGTATTAAAGAAATGTATCTAGAATTTATTTTAAAAAATGAAAACACATATTTTTATGGCGAGCAGGTTTGTATTTCCACAAAACTAATTTAGTCTGGTAGTGTCAGCTGCTTGTTTCCATGGAGATCTATAACTTTAATATTATACTGTGTTCAAAAGTAAAATGAAGAACCTTGTTTTCTGGCTGGTTGTCACACGCATATGTCAAGATATCATTCAATATATGAACAATATGTTTTAGTGCTACATATTTATTGTGTGTACAATTTCTTTGCAAGAGTGGGGAGATTTTTGTTATTTTTATGTAGGACGGTGAGATTTGAGCTGTAGAGAGTAGAAAAAAATGACTTCTATGGCTGATTATTAGTTCATTCTGATATTCATTTGTTGCACCTCAAACCTTCTAATGATGCAGTATATTTAAAAATAGTTTTACTGGGTCTATCCTGCTTTGTGTAAGTGCTATAGTGTAGTTTCAACGTTTATGGCAATATTTTCTGTAGCTATATATCAAGCTCTGAGTGTCTGGTCTGCACATACACAGTATACTCTGTCCACAGTCCTCCGACAAAGTTATGGACCAACTCCACGGTCCACGTGATCTACATCCAGACTAATGCCTAATTACCCTTGTGGAGGAGAAAAAAAAGCTGTATAACTGATGTGACGTGAGCTAAAGCGCGATCTTATTTAGCACAGTAATTATCTGCTCCTGCTTTAGAATAAATGGTCAGTTTGATCTTAAATGAAGACTTTTATTTCACAAACTCGTGTTCTCTGCACATGCTCTTCTTGAGCTCCTCAGGGCCTGCAGACCTGCAGCCATGAGATGAAATTCATCCAGTGAGTGAGGGTCTGTGTCCTTCGTCGGAGATGATTCAGCGGCGGGGGAACCGGAGCTGAATGATGTGGTAACAGCCTCATAAACTCATAAACAGTTATGTAAAAAAAATAAATATTTGTCTCTCCCTAGAAAACCAGGTACATTTTACCACATCTTTTTCAATTTTTTTTCAACTGAATAACTCCAAACATGTGTCCAACATCGGTGTCTGTTCCACACGGGCTCTGTATTGGCTCAGGGCTCCCGCCTGAGGAGCTCATCCACAAATACAAGTCCAAATCTCAGTCTGGCCGTGAATGACACCCAGGTAGCCGTCACCCTGGTAAACAAGGCGCGCTGCAGCCCAATCGCAGGCCCTCATGGGTACATAATCATGACCGCACACTGGGAAGAACAGCCGGCCAACCCAGTCCGCCGCTTGGACCAGACGCATCCCGCAGACCTGTTGCTATAGCGACTTTGACAAAACAGGACAAGACAAGCGATCGGAATTTTCACAAACAACATCTTATCCACAGTGGTAAGCAGACACTGGGGCCAGACTGTTGTTCAAACATTCTGTGACGACTATTGAGCCACGGCTGAGCTGATGTGATCTTGGGATGATATTGGGAGAAGGTTAAATGAAGGTTATTGTTGCTAACATCCTTAGCATCAATAATAATCAAATAATCAGGGATGGAGAGTAACTGATTACAGTTACAAATACTTTTATTACTCTGAGTAGATTTTTCAAGTAATTGTACTTTTTTGCAGATTTTTTAACCTGTACTTATACTTGAGTATATTTTCTAGCCATGTAAATGCATTTATTTGAAATTTTAGGAGTACATTTCAAATCCCAATTGTGCACAGCTGTCTCTGCTCCCCCTTTTACCTACAAACACATAACAGCAGTGCACTGCAGAACGATTGGCCCAAACTCAGAGAATATACCAAGTTTTGTATAAAAGGCAAATAAAAAAAAAAAAAAATCCAACTAAAATTGTATAATAACTAGTAACTGGAGTAATATTTATCATGTGTACTTTATACTTTTACTTAAGTATAATTTGGTATCATTACCTGTAATCAAGTACATTGTGTACATTGTGGTAGTGGTTTAAGCCTTTGACAAGTTTATCCTCTTCTTGTGTCACTGTTCAGTGAGTGATCAGTATCATCTTTATTGTGAATTTGGTCTTCCATCTTTTAGAGTCATGTGTAAAAAATAGACAGTGATACATTTTTTTTGTCTGTCACAGGGAGTGGTCTGACACTGCAGGTTATGATAGGTCAACAATGAAAAGTAAATCACTAACTAAGCTCAAGTGATTTACTTTTCATTGTTAACCTGCAGTTTATAAGTTAAATCTCTGTTATGTTTACAGCACTTTGCATAAAATTGATATTGTTATGCCTTCGTTTTGTGAGGGTAAATTGAGTCTAGAAGAATGACAGGGATGGACAAAATGTTAAATGTTTTCATGTTTCTGTTCTGTACCATTCACTGCCTGAGCTCCAAGGACTTGTGGCACCTCGGCTTTTGGCTCCTGGCTGTGGGCTGAAACACAATTGATTCCCTGTGCTGTGGAAATATAGAGCAAGAGCTGTACCGCAATTTGTATTACTGGCCTACTTTTACTACCAGAAGTAGCACAGAACATTTTCTGCTACTGAAGACTACCTGAAGACTGTGCAAAAATAGTTTAAACATGCACTGTGTAAGTTGTTTTTTTTTCTTTTTTCTGATAGAGGGCATATGCCTCCTTCTTATCTCCTTGATAATGTCAGTGCTCTGCATGGAATGATCCACATTATGGCATAAAACTTATCATTACTGATGAAGACAAGCAGGGGCCAGGTTACAGGTCAGATCTGTGGACCTGGATGACCCAGGGATTACATAGATATAAAGCCACATGATAAAAGGAAGCTATAAACCCTTTTGACTCCCGTGTCCGCTTTAATATGTTTTGTCCACCTGTGTCACAACAACCTTTAAAAAGACTTGTGCAGGTTTTTTATAGTGAACCCAGACATTTCTCATTCTTGTAGCATAAATAAGTTTGGTCTAAATACAGATGTTTTTCCACAGCGTTGCATAATAGCGACTAATGCTGAGTTGTTGAATGCGGCGGCAGTGAAGAGCGCTATCCAAGGTGCTGATACACAAAAGCACAGTTTCTCAGCGCTCCACACACACACTTGAGTGAGTTAGCCTTTTCAAATGTGAGTAATACAGACTAATGAAGCTCATACACCATTGGATTTCCAGCGTAACAGCGTGTTATTGATGCTAATATATGCATCATTTATAGACTTAAGCTCCACTTAAACACCAATTCAGAGCATTAGCCATTCACTAATTGCATTCCCATAGCACAGGGATCTTGGGAGGAAATTGTTGTGGCACTATTTTTGCGAAGCAGCTCAATGGTTAAAGTGCATGTGGCAGGTTTTCATGTTTTTATAGTTATTACTTGGTTTGGTGGGATAGTACTTCTGGTAAGTAAGTGACAGTTTCTGGGAAAAATATTGAGACAAAGAACAAATAGTGGTGTGATCTAAAACTGAACACCAAACATAAAAATTTCATCCAAAAGTCATTTCCAATTTATGTGCACGGAACGCATTTTTCTGGCTGAGACTAATAAAATAAAAGGTATTGACATTTATTTTTATTATTGGTGCTATGGTTGCTAGGTAACAGTTATGGAATTACGTCTACGTATGTCATATCTGCTACACCCAGGAAGTCAAATCATAAACTTCACCTACACCATGAACTGTTCAGTCAATACATATTTTTAACGTGTTGTAATTGTGACATCAACCTGGGACCACATCTGGAAACTAGGGTTTTTGCTAAAGCGTGGTATAGAAACTAGAGAAGATTTGTTGTCAAATTAAGTCTTACATATAATGATGTTAACTTTTAGTGAAATGAATAGTCTAACCTGTCATTGTATTTTAAAAAGAGACCTGATATGTCAAGTTGGACAGCTTTGACTCAGTTCTTCGGCTCAGATTAACCCCTGTCTATATCAGTCAGACTTTAAGTGGGTACAATTGGACGTCAGCCTGGAGTGATTGAACGGAGCTGCTTTTAGAAGCTTAAGTGACAGGAGCAGACAGGAGAGACCAGAGGTTTTAACCCTGCACAAATGACATTTACAACTTCATTACCAGGGCCCCCGTATAGTGACTTGTGGATGCTGATTATATGTCAACTCGACTAAGGTCGGCCCTGCCCTAAAATGAGCCCTTCTTCAGTTGAAGCTGTTATTTGAAGCTGCTTTCCGCTCCAAGGATAGATGGAAGAAGTGATAAAGGAGCGTGGGATGGGATCACTTGTGAGAAAAGGAGTGGGAGAGACAAAAGCTGTTGGGACCAGAGAGAGGCCTGGTTTGGTAAAAGGCAGGAACACAGGAGTGGTTCACTGGCACATGTCCGCCCACCACACGATTTCTGCTGCACTGAATGATGCCAGGGTCAGAGGCTGTTATTTTAGTCTAGACGAGAGTGTGCTGCTAATTTAGACACAACACATTCACAAGAGACGTATGCTTTTCATTTTCATGACAATGATTAAGCAGGGTTTTTGTTCAAAGAAGACTGATAAAAAGCAAAGCCAGAGAACAAAATAGGAAGGTGTCCTTCATGTAGACCTTGGGGTCTCCTTTCATTATTGGTTTAATGAGTTATTCAACACCCCTCCTTGAACCGCTATCTTAACACGGTACAGAGCTTTGAGCACCCGAATGATACTAGGAGTTGTGTTGTCGGGGGCTTCATGCCCCTGGTAGGGTCACCCATGGCAAACAAGTCCAAGGTGATAGGTCAGACCAAGAATCTCTTTATGATGAGCACCACATCAAGGCCAGTTACAGAGCCTGGATTAGTGACACTAGGGCTCCACCCCTATAGCCAGGCCTGGGGTGGGTGCCCGACGGTGAGAGTCCCCCACGGGCACAGCCCAAAGGAGCGACATAGGGTGATCCTCCCGTGGACCCACCACCCACAGGAGGATCCCAAAGGAGCTGGTGCAGAAAGATCTGGGTGCCAGTCGAAGGTGGACTGGCGTCTCGACGACCGGATCTCCAGACACAGAAACTGGCTCTGGGGACATGGAATGTCACCTCGCTGGGGGGAACGAGCCTGACTTGTTGGCCTCTCCTCCACGCATATCTTGAGCTCTGGAACCAGCTCCTTGAGAGGGGTTGAACTCCCACAGGGAGTACCCAGACTTCTTGAGGTGTCTGGAAGGGGTACTGAACAGGCCGAAGTCACTGAGGAGATAAGCTAAGCAGTACCTCAAACCTGCTTCCACTGCATGTTGGACTCCACCGGGGCTGCCCTTTGTCACGGTTCACTGTTTATTATATTTAAGGAGAGAATTTCTAGGCGCAGTGAGGGACTGCAGTGGGTCCAGTTTGGGGACAACAGGATCTCATCGCTGCTGTTTGCAGATGATGTTGTCCTGATGGCTTCATCAAGCCAGGACCTATAATAAGGGCTGGGGCAGTTTGCAGCCAAGAGTGAAGCGGCTGGGAAGAAAATCCTCCAAACAGTCCTTGATACTTGGAGGAGTTCAAGTATCTTGCTGTTCATGTGTGAGGGGAGGATGGAGTGGGAGATTGGCAGGCGGATCCGTGCAGCATCTGCGGTGATGCAGTCATTGTATGGGACTATTGTGGTAAAGAAGGAACTGAGTCTAAAGGCAAAGCTCTCAATATTTCAGTCAGTCTACATTGCTGCCCTCACCTATGGTCATGCATTTGGGTAATGACTGAAAGAACAAGCTCGCAGATACAAGCAGTGAAAAATTGTATTGATTTTGTCAAATTATTGTTAATTGTTGGTTCACTACTATATATAGACAAATACATGCACATCCAAGACTGTTGAGCCGGTCTGAGGAAGGGCTCTGACCTGAAATGTCACATGTGCTGTTTTTGGTCCAAAGAACTGCTGTGTGGATCTAATTTCACTCAGGTCACACTGGTTTGGTTTATCGGATATGGCAATACAAATTAAGTATTTAGATATAAATATTTTGGCCATTTTGACAATACATGTGTTGATTTTTGTGTAATTGTGTCATTGAGAAGCTGAAAAGTATCTTACCTTTTTATAGTGGCCATGTGTATACACTACTGAGTGCGTCTTTCCGATATTTGTATTAGGAATATCTGCATTCAGATTTCATAGATCTCATTTTATTTCTATTTTTAAAACCTTTTTAAACTGCCATTTATTATTACAACCATTTGAAGTGATTCACACAGACTATAAATGACTCAACTCAACCACAGAAAAAACTAATCATTATATTCCTAACCTCTCCATTTCCTCCTCTACCCTCTGTACGATTGACTGCACCGTTGGGATTTCTGTCTATAGACTCCTGTGTGCTCCTGTGTGAGTGAGGCAGTGTAGTAGCAATGTGCCTGACATCCCCAGCACCCTTGCGATTACCATGTAGAGTGGCATCCAACAGCATCCACCAGCACCGCTAACCCCTGGAAGCAGTATACACAAGTACTGGCAGAACTGACCTTTGGAATACCATCACAGCAGGACTACAGTGATATATCAACAAAAAAGATACTGCAATACCATTTAAAATGACTGAATTCAAAATGTACTTGTATTTGCAGGTCATAATACAAAAAATAGACAATGATAGGAACAAAATTACGTTAATTTTAAGGGTACTACAAAAAAAAGTGAATATTTTGAGGTTATAAAACATTTCCTTGTCTATAATGCTATGCTGTGTAAATTGAAAACCAGTGTTACCTGGATACTGCATAATTTGAAATACTTTTAATAATTTTGTGTTATTTTTCTGGCTTTTCTGGCTTATTTGTGGACTAGGGTTGCCAAAACTATTAATTTGCATATAAAAATGACTTTCTATTTCTAAAAAAGAAGCGTTTTTATCTTGATTGTGATAACATAATCAGCACTGAATGTTAAGTGAATTCCTCGAAATCAAGTTTTAAATTTTAGTATCGTGACATCACCTGTATGGATGTGAACCAATGAACACGTGTACGCTCAAAATCATACCATATCCTGACAGCTGACCATTTGGAACATCTCTATACATTGTGTCTACTCTCTGCTGTTTTGATCCACAGTCATAAAAAACACACTGAACGACGACGACGATGATGATGAGATGAAGGTTTGTGTTTACAGACAGTTCACCTGGCTTCGGCGACAGTGCAGCAGTAACTCCCGCTCCGCCGTGAGCTCCTGCCCACCCTCAGCTCCTCACGAGACTTGCGCCGATTAAAGTAGTCAGTGAGTTTCCCAAAACTTGACATTGTCTCTCTCAAGATTCTTCCAAAATCTCCTCCTTGGACTCCTTGGCGTCTTCTCCTTCTCCTTCCGTCCTTTGCAGTATCAGCCGAAGGTCCGAGTCTTGCTGCGTTCCCTCATCTTCACCTCAAAACAGCTCTTCGCCGTCTTCGCTGTGCTCTCTTAAAATAGTAACAAATTGTAAGTGGCTGGCAATGGCTTCGGATGGAGTGATGCCCCCGCAGAGATGCACGGGAGTGAAAGAGAGAAAGAGAGAGCAAAAGAGAGAGTGAAAGAGGGGGAGACAGGAGGATGGCAGCGTCTCCACACCAGTTCTTCTCGTGTTTTGGAGAGCGCTGCGAGCTACTGGGAGGATATGAGGCGCTCCAGCCCACCCCCTCCTTTCTATTCTCTCTCTGCATGTGCGTCGGACTCACTGCTGCCTCTGCTACTGCTGTTGCTATTGTCTCACTGTGTGTCTGTCTCGTAGACGGATTTTTTAAAAACCGAAACCAGGTGCGACCCTGTCTGCAAAAACTACGATCCCGGCAAATTTCACCTTGAAGGTCCTATATTACACAAAATAGATTCTTATGAGCTTTAAATCATGTTAAGACTGTCGTTACCTCCTCAAAAACATACCTGGAGTTGTGTTTTGTTTCATTCACACATCTCCGAGCAGCATTTTATCATTAGTCTGGCAACATCTCTATTGTTCCGTTCCACCTCGTGATGTCATGTAGTGGCAATTGTCAAGTTAACAGCTACATTTTACGTTTTATTCAGTCGAGATGTGCAATTCCAGGGCTGAAATGATCAAAATAATTCTAGTGAAGGTGTATGGAGTTTAAAAACACAGTGTTTTCCATGTGAGAGAAGAACTCAGCCTAAATATGCATGGTTTGTGCGTTGAACATGTGTGAATGAAGCGTTTTATTGACGAGGAAACAATATTATAACATAGATCAGAAAATACAAGCAGTGCGGGCCCTTTAACTGCACCTGGTGATCAATTACCCCCCCCCCCCCCGAAAAGGCACGGTTTGATGTGTAGAGATTAGATGGGCGTCAAAAGCGCGTTCCTCTTGTTAGTTTACAGAGGACACAAGGAGGAGTGGTGAGGAGGGAGGGCGCGTTCCGAGGGGCTAATTAGACACCCACACGAGCAGACATTCCTCCGTCTATACCGCCGTTCCAGTCGCTTCAAAAAATCTTTCCTGTTCTTTGCGTTTCGCTCCACATACCTGATTTCATCTCGGTATAAAATGACTTTCTGGTAGCTTTTTTATCAGGTTTCGTCTACAGTTTGCAGATACAGCGTGAGCCTATACATTAAATATAGCTTCTACTACCCAAGTAACCCGCTAACTATCATTTTGACATTCAATTACTCGGATGGGTCAACAGGTCGACAAGCGAGCAGGGAGGTCACAGTTGACTTGATTGGTCAAATAGATGGTACAAATTAACACAACAAAGGAGGTTATGGGTTTACCAGCCTAAATAATGATGATGGCCGAAAGAAAAAAAAGGAAAAACTAGACTATATGCTATGTTTGCACAATTGAAAACACATTTTGCAATTGTTCTATGCAGTAACCTGTTCACTGATTCATTTTATTTGTAAGATTTGTTTGAAGCAAGCAGCAGATTTTCATTTATGTGTTGTTTTTTTTCAGAAGAATCACTATTGAACTTGTTTTAAGTGTAAGAGTAGTAAGATGAATAAGTAAGTAGTAAGATGTGGGCGGAGATAGGGGGTAGGTAAAAACAGATCTGCACACACAAGCCTCAAAAGTAGCACTGAATTCAACTTAGTGTAAGAAGGAACGCTGGGAAAGCTCATAAATGGCAAAAACGAAAAAGGCAATGAGACTAAAGTTAAAATAAATATATTCACACGATGGCACCTGTATCGCGGAAACAAATACATAGTCAATTAGTACAGAAGACAGAGGAACAACAGTTAAAATGAGCAGATATTTAGTCACGTTTAAGCATCGACAACTTTAACTTCCACTGTTCCTTCGCAGTTATACTCTGATAAATGATTCAAATTGCAAACAAGACTTAACAGAACTTGCTCCGAGTCTGTGGACCATGACCCAGGTTGATATTGCTCCTCAATACTTCTCCTCCTCTATATGTGCTGGTCTGTGATCCCCCGTTCAGCCTAATGTGGTGTGAAAGCTGTGTTAGCTTTGGAGGTTTTGTGCTAAACTGTTGAGCTCATCGATTGACTGCCTCTGCTGCCTCCCTCCATTGCTCTCTAAATTATCCTCATTCTCTTCTTTTGCAGTGATTTTGTCCTCTTGCCTGCACTATTGTTGTTTTGGATAGTCTGGATAGCTTGGGATCCAGCAGAGAAACACATATTGTGAAATGTTTATAAGAACCTCAATAGACCCCATTTTGACCCAATATTACCTCCGGGAATTTGTGTAATTTCTAAGCAAAAAAAAGTGTTATGATTAGAGTGTTTCATCCATCCCCAAGAAGACAAGCCAATGCCAAGTTACAGGTCAGAACTGTGGAATGGAGGCAACCCCATTCAACAGTAACAATGCATTTTTTCAAGGGATTTTACTAATAAAGAAGTGTAACTGAATAAATGCAAGAAAGACGAGTTTCTGTGCTATTCTGTGGAGCACCCCTCACCAGAAAAGTTACATAGTGTACCTTTAATTCAGCAGCAATTGTAAAGTGTGAGGGACAAAAATGGTGCAAGTTGAAGGGTGAGACGAGTTTTTCGATAGGAAGTGACTTATTTAGGTTGAAATGCAGTTTAGAGGATTTGAAGAGCGCAGCCAATTTTGAAAAGGGCTCCAGTTGCACTTTAAGCTGACCAAGTCTTCAGAGGATATTTCTCAATATAGTGCGACAGAGGAGAGGGTCCAGTCTTTTTTGCCTTGATGGTTTGTGCTTCAAATGGGTTTGGTTGATGAATAAACCATTGCTCACTGTCACAGACTATACTGGACTAACACAAAAACATCAGTCCATTTGTTGAAGGTCAAGTGGAGGTCATCTTTTGACACACAGAAATGCAAGGTTATTTGCAAATGTATTATTGTATGTATTGCAAATCCCCTGTATTATAAAAGCAGCTAATGTTATTCAGGCCATCTTACATCACACAGGTGGTCAGTGGGTACATTTACATTGAAAATCAGATAAGCAGAATAATTAACACTAGATCTAACAATAGATCGGATTTTTGGTGCGTGCACAAAAGAAATCTGATCATCAAAAACACCAGTGATGTGCGATTTTTAGAGTAACGTGTTGTATTTGGAAGAAAAAGTACAATGCATTTTAGAATAACTCCTGAAAGCTACCACCTATATTTTTATTTGATGAAACCTCTCCCTCCTCACCTGTGCCCTCTGCTCTTCTTCTGTCAGGACAAAGCTGTTACACACAGACAGAAATAACATAGATAGCATCTAATGGTGATACGTGAGAATAGACTAATAAAAACTGATCCTGGGCGCACTTCCAGCTTCGTCAACTCTGGCTCCAGTTCACTTTACATTTGAAATCTGTCATCCCTCTCTTTGTAACTGCTGCAGTGAGCCTTGTTATTCTGACCTTAAAATGTTCGCATTAACCCGCTTTACATCATCCTAGTGTTTTTATTTCGCTATTGTGTCTGTAAATCAAGATATGAACATCAATAACAGACAAATCAGGCGTCTTCTATCTCCGAAGTCACTCCTGCTAGCGTTAGCAACAGGTTTGATTGACAGCGTGCCCACTCCCTGCTAAACCAGAGGTGAAGGGGCGTTACTTTCAACGGTCTCGCTCCAGATTGGCTGTTTGGTTGCTATGATACTCGAGGTCAGAATTTCTAATATGAAACTCGGCTCCCTGTAACTGCTAGTCTCGATGATTCTTTTCACTGGACTGATTTTTAACATTTTCTCTTTCATTCATGCCTTTGCCTCATTCATTCAAAAATACACCAGATTACTCACCAGATGCTCAGATCTAACTGTTTACATGACATTTCAATAATATGATAGCTCCAAAAATCAAATAACGATCAGATACGACTCTACCTCCACGACTGATAATGTGCAGAAATTGTTAATAATCTAAAGACGCACAGATATAAACGTTGAATGTAAATGTCAAAGGAATCCCATGTACTCCGGGTAAGGATTGGGAAAGTTATAATATTTCAGCAGGTATTGTTATTTTAGAGTTTCATTTGTTTACATTCCCCGCTGTGATTCAAGACGGCATTGGGTGGGTGGAATTTTGACTGGGAAAAAACTTTAAAAGCTTTCAAACTGTCCTGGTTACACATTTCATTTCCATTCTAGCTCGTACACCTCGGAATAGTACAGTATCAAATCAAATGTTCTGAATGAATGATAAGATTACAATTATATTCCACCAAATACCATGAAACAAAAGACAGATTTGTGAAGAAATGGCATAATGTAGCCTAAAAGTACACATTATTTTCTGGATCGGATGTGCAGAAAATTGTGATTGCCTAGCTGCTCACTGAAAACCAATCCACTTTGAAATTTTGCACTTTTAACATGTTGAAGTCTGGTGAAAATAGATTTTAACTTTGGCAAAAAAGACACATGCCTTGGTTTTAAGTTTGAATCTTAAGGCATAAAACCATAAACGATCACCTTAACCACATTAACCAGATTTTAATGGATTATTTAAAGGACATATATTTGGAGGATGGAATTATCATATGGATATCTCTACCTATGATGCCACAATTCTGGGAAATTTGAGTGTTTTTGTGAGGCTCAGAGGAGAAGGAGCAGAAAAGTTGACCTCATAAACAGTATTAAAAAAACAAGCACGAATGAAGCTAAATACAACTCCAGGTGTGTTTTTGATGAGGAAACAGTCTTACATGAATAAAATCACCCCTGAACTAGAACACGCCAGTATCTGTACATCAACTGCAGGACACGGACAAAGACTTGGCGGAGGTCTGGGCACGCTGTCGCCTTTCATTTGGCAAATATCTTTAACCAGAGTCGCCAAATCGCTTCCCATTTACATATGCGTCAACAAACAGCTTCTGGTGAACTATGTATGAGACCAGTTACCCAACGCGTCACAGGCGGTTAATAGAGTTTTGTCTCCCCCAATGTGGAATTTGCGTCAGCGCGTTTAAGTAGAGACCTGACTTTGCTATTACTCCGAATTGCATACACAAACCCAGCCAGTTACAAATCGGCGGGAGCCCGGATTCGTCATTCTACTTCACGGCTCATTTGACAGCACCAATGGCTCCAAACAAGCGGCTCTGGAGAACAAGAGGAGCGGGACTTAGGGGAAAAAAATCTGGCATGTGTAATTATAGTGTCAGGATTAGTCAGACAGGACCTTTAGCTGCGACATCAACCTTATTCACAGCAAAATTAAGGTATTAAAACATGGAGGGATGTTTGATATGGCCATGGAATATTAAAACAGAAAGAGGTGACACACGCGCCGCCTCTGTCGTCTATGACTCATCTGTAAAGGGCCCTACAAACTTGCCCTGGGGTAATCACATGGCTCTCTCTCCTCTCTCTGTCTCTCTTTTCCACCATGTGTGAGAATGTTCCCTTCTTCCACTTGTTCTCCAAGATTTTCATTCACTCGTTGTACCCAGGAGCCTCGTCTGCACCTGTCAACGAGCAGTGAATATTCTTTCGGATTTGTGACTCTAAAAACACTGGTGCATTACATGTAAAAACAATGGTATATTACACTGCCTAGCCTGGATTTAATTAAGCAAATAGGTTGGGGGTTGCTGCAGTTGGTCAGGTCTAGGTTCAGCAACAGTCTGTGCTGAAAGAATGAGGTCAGCTGACACCTGAATATACTGAATGACCAGGTTATTTCCATCAATGGATTTTTTCTTCCCTGATGGCACGGGCATATTCCAAGACGACAACGCCAAGATTCATCGGGCTTAAATTGTGACAGAGTGGATCAGGAGCGTGAGACATCCTTTTTACACATGGATTGTCCACCACAGAGTCCAGACCTTAACTCCATTGAGAATCTTTGGGATGTGCTGGAGAAGCTTTGTGCTGCGGTCAGACTCCACCATCATCAATGCAAAATCTAAGTGAAAAATTAATGCAACACTGGATGGAAATACATCTTGTGACATTGCAGAAACGAAATCGAAACAATGCCACGTAATCAAAGCTAAAGGCGGAACAACCAAATATTAGAGCGTGTGACCTTTTTTTGGTGGGAAGTTGTTGGTTTTTTTTTGTTGTTTTTTCCAGACAGTGTAGCTTGTTTGCAAAGAACTACCACCATCTGCTCATTAACATGCCACTACACATAACAGTGATGCCCGGTAGCATGGCTTTTTTGTATTATTTATTTTTTTAACCTTTATTTAACCTGGAAAGTCGCATTGAGATTAC
This sequence comes from Periophthalmus magnuspinnatus, assembly GCF_009829125.3. NCBI lineage: Eukaryota > Metazoa > Chordata > Actinopteri > Gobiiformes > Gobiidae > Periophthalmus > Periophthalmus magnuspinnatus. The sequence goes on from NC_047144.1 coordinate 6,528,835, forward strand.
TAATCTCTCTTCCAAGCGAGTGTTTCTAACTCTTTTTAGCTAATGACCTCTGGTGATTGTCTAAATGTATGCTGCTGTCTAGATGTCATTTCCAAACCTTTCAGCATTTATTTCAACTGACTTACTGGAACCAGTTCTTTTAGTTTCCAGTCCAGGTTGTCAGTGCAGAATACTCAAAAGCAGAAAGTAGCAGTGAGTCTTGAGATGGCAAATAATATTGTCCATCTGCTCTTTGTTGAACATATGTGCATAAATGTGGAGGGGGGAGACGCAGAATAGCTGTAAATAAATGTGTCCATTATCCAGTCAGTTCTTTTTGCTGCATTATTGTATGATAGATTGTATACATGAACATTTTCAAAACAACATTCACAGTAATGTCACTAATCTGCCCATCTCTACATATCGGTAAACCTCTCTGATGCATGTAGAACTCTTTGCTTTCAGCTATTACTTCTCTTCATTGTAAACCCCGTCATCACCGTCTCCCACGTAATTCCACCCTCTACACCGCCATTGTTACTTACACTTACAAACCCCCTGCACTTACACGTATAGTTCCATCATATGACAAAAGCCTCTGTCTCCTCACAGCTCCGCACAAACACGTCTCCTCCGTGCCAGTCACTGCCTCGGCTCTCTGATTTCCTCTGATCATTTTTACAAAGTGTCACCCATAATCCTCTTACGTAAGCACACTCACATTCAAAGTGCCTTTCTTCCACCTATCCCCCTGCACCCAAATAATACGTTCATATTTATTACATAAGCAGACACTTTGTATTCCGTAACAAAGTCGGCCTGGATAATTTATGATCCTATACAAGTTCCTAACAGTGATTGCTGGTATGTTCTGACTTGAGCTTAGGGACTGATTTGAGAGGCATCAACAACAGCTGGGTACCACATGATTCAGAACCCCCGTTGGCATATTTTGGATTTGCAAAGATGAAACATGCATATGAGATTATATTTATATGAGTCTGGTGTGGAAAGCAGGTGGAGTGGCTTTAGGGCTTCTTTTTTTTTAAATACATAAAATTATTGTGTCTTTTAGTAGCGCTAGGAAGAAGGAAGACTTTGTGAGATACTAAACAAAATCCGTCTTACCTTTTAAGAGTAGATAGCGAAAAAGAAGAAAAAAAAAAGACTTCTAGTTCAGATTTGCACCACAAATTCCTTGGCACTGGTGTTACAATCCAAAAGGAAGAGTGTAATTTGAAGAGAGGAGGTTTCTCGGGGTGCTCTATCACTCTTTTCAACTCCGAAAACGCTAAATATATGTTAGAACACTTCAAGGTGGATATTTTTTATCTTAATTTCAGAACTGAGTTAGAATAAGAGGAAAAAGCAGTGTGACAAAAAAACAAAAACACTTTATAATTACTACACACACCCATATAAAGCATGAAAAAAATCATTATGAATTAAGTTTATTAAATTAATTACAGCTAAAATACACAACTGTTATTCCTTATAAATTAGTAAATCTGTGACAAGCTGTCTAATTCATCTAATTATAAAACATTTGTCTTTGCACGTGTATTAGAAAGAGCCCTATGAGGCACTATATGACACTTTGGGGTGAGAGCTGACTGGCTGTTTAGAGGTGGTCCACCCTGCTTCACTTCTGTGTGAAAAAGATGTTCTAAAGCTGCGCTAAAGGCCAACATTTAATGCATGTGAATACTAGTGATGTGCCAAAGGGTTTGTGAGAAATAAGAACTTTGATAGATGTACTCCCTACTTTCAGTAGTACCAAAGTGGTACCAAATGTCATGGCAATGTGCTCAAATCAAAAACTTATATTTAACAAGATTCAAGATGTTTTTTGTTTGTTTGTCAAGGGCAATTTTGTGCAGTGTGCCATGATTATCAGATGACCTTGTGCCATAGAAACGTGTGCAGTGCTTGTATTTATAGACGTTTTAACATGTAAATTCATAATCCACTTTTATATTGTTTTAGAATAACAATGAACTTTCACAGGTTGTATCCTGTTTTCTCCGTCTCACGCCACATGTTGTTGTTTAGCTGTGATTGCAGTGTCCCATTACAGACTAAATCATTATTGGCGGGAGCCGGGCACACTCAGCCCTGTTTTGACGGAAGTGGACCACTGTTTTTGTTTTTGCCTAAATCTCTAGTCCCGCTGACTGCTCTCTGTGATTCATTACACAGCAAACCAGTCCATCTGATCGCAGCCAATGTTAAATGCACACCGGGAAAAACAGATAAGTGATCTACTCCAATTTAAACTGGATTTAAAAAATGCATGTAAACCTAGGAACTACGATTGAGGTGTCGTGGTTCGAATCTCCCAGATCCCATAAACACATCTGGAGAACTGTGTGTGTACTCCGATCCCCGCTGTATGTAAAGAGCAATCCGATCATGTGGCTTCTGCTCTGAATCACATAGAACTAACATGTTAGATAGTCCTGATGTCAATGTAAAGTAATATCAAAATGAAAGGAGAAGTATTGGCTGATCTAAATGTGGTTTATTACTGGACAGGCATGTACAGCTTAAACATAAACCAAACTGAGAATATTTACATGTGTGTTTGTTTGTTTTTCATACCAATTAGAAATAAATTCAACCAACTGCATTAAAAATTAGCTCTTTTTTTTTTTTTTAAACTAGCACATATTTATCAGTACTTCTGGAGGATTCTGACATACAGTATAGCTTTTATCTTGCAAAAAGTACTGTACACTAAAAGAACATCATTTTAACTTTAACTTTAAACTTTTTTAATGAATATACTTATTTATTTGGTTATTGATATAGCCAGTACAAAGACAAACAGATCAATGCTGTTAATGATTTCCAGAAGCAACAAACACATTCCTTTTGCCTTGTCTCCGGGGGCAGGTCATAAATGTACTTTACAGTACGATGTACACACGATGTAGCAAGTACATGACATCAAAGAGATGCAGAGGTTACTTGTCCTGATGGTAACATTATTGGGCTTGACAAAACCACAAAGACTTCACTTTGTAGTAACATCACCACATGACAAAAGTGCACAGTTATAATGTGTGTCCCATCTTTGTAGTCACAACAGACACTCCCTTTGTCCAGCTCAAATAGAACATTGTATAGTCCAGAAGCCTTATCATTTGTATCTCACACTGTAATAGCTTAGCCCCACACAACCACTTATCATCTGCAGTGTCACCTGCTCTCTGTTCACTCTGTTCGTGTGAAAAAACTGAATGTTTCCTATGTGTAAAACTCACCTCACATTCGTTCTGGTATAAAGACACGATGCAGCAACACCTTTGGGAGTCTAATCACAGTGAGGAGAAGTTTCAACACAGAGTCTACAGCATATATTAGCATTTTACATTTTTGACCTGTGCAAGAACATCTAAAATAAAGATCTGAAGTAGAAGTTGCTGTAGCAAAAAGAAATCCTGTCTAAACCAATCAAGATCTACAAGAGGCTCCACCAAACCAAAGGTCGGGGAGTCCAAATCCGACTCTGGACAGTGCACACTGTCGCTACATACTTCCCTTTGCCTCCATAGTTGTAAGATGTGAGTGTGTATTTGGTAGCTGTCGAAGAGCCAACAGTCTATCCCAGGGCAGCTGCTACAGGAGCTGAGTGTGGGGAGAATGTCTAATAATTCCAGGGTTTGTTGAGCCTGTTAAGTGTTATGTCATTATTAGTACTATTATAGCCAGGTAACAGGCAACTTGAAGGACTGTAAAAGACCAATGCTCCAACAAATATTATGAATAATTGCAACTAATCAATCACAATAATGTAAAAATGTATTATAAGTATTTCATAACAGTGCCATTATTATATATACAGTCTCATAAAAAGAATATGAACAGGCCAAATGAATGAACCTTATGGATAAACAGTACAGTATAGTATCAGGTAAATCAGGCTCTTGAGTACAGGAGTAAAGTCATCAAATATCCACTTGTTCCAGATTCACAATAGCAGCGAAAACATTTGACACCACACTGTTTTCTCAAGTGCCATATTGTAGCTGTTATTGCTGCTTATGAGACAGAATGACTACAATGTGCGGAGCCGCTCCACTGGTCACATGAAGTTTTACTGGTCTCAAGGGGACTCTTAAAGTAACAGGCGGCGCGCACAGGCACCACAGGGTTTTTAATGTCAGGAGCTCATACAGTTTAGTTCTTTGGCAGTTCTAAGCAAAATATTTCTCTTTAAAGTGATAAATAATGGCAACTGTACGCATATCGGTCTATACAGGACAGAATACGCTCCTCGATATACTACTGTCAAAATGTCTACAGCTGATTTGGGAAAAATATCTAATTGTGATTTTGAATTTATATTTTAATAATAGGATTCTGTTCAAAGTTCATTATTTAAACATGACCAGGAGAATCAACAAAAAGACTGAAACATGAACTGACAAACTAATACAAGAATCATATTTCAGAATTAGTTTGTATAGAAAAAAAATACAGGGTTAGCAGTTTTTGTGCTGAATAAGACAGGATGTTTTGTCATTTTTGGAGGAATTTATGGTACTTCAGCTAATTGTGTCCATTCACACTGCAATTTCGATTAATCTTCCAGCCCTATTATGAATGACATTATAAAACCCATGAAGCAAAGGCAGATTTAGACTAATTGTTAGAGAAAGAAAGCAACCATTATGCGGTTGCTTACAAAACATTATTGTCACCATGATTGGATCAAATAGTCTTTTGTGTGGTGGGTTCTCACAGGTACTTAACCCGATCAGCTGTGAAGGGCTGACCACATGGCTCTGAGTAACACACCATCTGCCCAGCCAGGTTTCAATAATGCACAAATGAATGTCGCTACGACCAGTGGCACTCGAGACTTAAGAGGGGAGTCAAACATGTGCACTATATGTAAATCAATAGGAAAACTGCTCTTGAAACTATACTATTTACTATTTATACATTCTATTGTATAAAAAGAGTGGTATGTGGACTTTTTCCCACTTGAAAAAACATATTTTGCCTTAAATTGTTAATCACTATGTCAACGTATGGTCCATATTTTTCATACTGAACCCCATAGATATAGAACAGAGGTGGAGAGTTGAGCATTTTCCATAGTACTGAAAATGAGAAACTGTATTATTGTTACTACATACTGAAAGCTAAATTAAAGACATGTTTTTTGGGGGGGTTTTTTTGGGTTTTTTTCAAACATATGTCCTTACTGTGAGCAGACTTGCATCTCCACAAAACCCCTTCTTATTTGGTCTGGAGTAGGGCCTCTTCCTGCTTGTTTGCATGGAAATGTTGTTCCATTGGATATAATATTCCATCTATCTCCATGGAAAATGTGTAGTGGAATCTTGCAGATGACATGCCACCTCCAGCAAGTTACATACTATACCTTTAATATGTAAACTAGCCTATAATGTACAATTTTTGCACTTCTGTCATAGCATTATAAGTCTGTAATGTACTGTATCCCTGTATTTAAGGTAAACTGTGGCTTGATGTCGTAATTATCAAGTGGTGAAAGGAGCCATCTTGACGCACGCCGCTGAGGGACACCTGCAAGCTGCTACTAACACATGCTTTATGACAAAAACTGCAGTGAGACATTCAAATATAAACCGAATTTGTCCCAGCAGCTATTTCTAAAAAGACAGCTGAATTATCACCCACTTTATAGCTCTAAAACGAACGCCATATTTTCGCACAACATCCATCAAAAGGCAGCCACCACAGTGCAGCTGCGATACCAATCAGATACCAAACTCCCTGGTTTGAATAATAGGAAGCCAGGAGATAGATGACAACAACAAGAAATGCCACACACACTTATACTTACTCCACGTATACAAACCTGCTGTTGTAGCCCCCTCTAGTGGCGAGAACCGTCATAATTTTCTATCCAATTATGTCCAAATACCAAAATCATCTGTTATGCCAGCCGGTATCTTATCAGGCCTCATTCAACAACAATAGTTATTGGAACGCAATGTGTCAAATAATTACAAAGTGCTTTATCTGAAATTAACAAATTGTGTAGATTGAAGCGCGTGTATATGTGTGCATGTGTGTTTGTGTGTATGTGTTTGGGGAAAAAAAGAAGAGAACGGGGAGGAAGAGGAGGAGGATTAGACGAACCGGCCGTTGACGTCAAAGGCAAGTTTTCAAGGACACTGTGAGTGACTTTGCGACCTATCAACGCTGGTTTAATCCGAATGAGAGACGGAAATAAAGGTGTGTACACAAGGTCTATACGCTGACAGATCTGTTCCTATGGTGAGTCACTGGTGAGTCATAGGGGGCCAGCCAGTTGTGAGACCTCTCGAGAGCATCCACTCAATCAGGGAGGCCGATACATGGGTACCCAAAGTCAAAGGTTGCCAGGTAATGAGGAGGGTGAATCAGCAATCAAACACATGTCAAAATCAATAGACAACAACCAAAAGGGGCCCGGCTCCGGTGTGTTGAAAATGAGGGGTTTTGCGCTGACAGCTTGTAGGAGGAGAGGAGCAAGTTGGCACGCATTCCCAGGTACACGCGCCACTCAGGTATGAATTATACATCTAGTGCACAGGAAGAGAGAAGTGTGATTCATGCGCATACCCTAGCTATCAGAAAAGGCTAATTAATTTGTACAGGTTAACGGGAACACGTTCGCCAGCAGCATAAAATGTGACGCATGACAGTAAACAATATTAGCGGAGTTGTTGCTGCAGTTGTTAATCAATTGGCGCAGATTAAAAGTTGTTGTTGTCTATGTTAAAGGGTTCATATTATGGTATTTTCTCATTTATGTTATAATGTTTCGTCATGAGTTTGAGAGTTCTTCTCTCAAACTGAAAACACTCTGTTCCACCTTGTGATGCTGTGTTTTTAAACTCCATACACCTACATGAGAATCCACAGACTGTATATATAAATGAAGATGGTTAACCTGCTAGCCGCTGCTTTCCTAATAGGAAGTAAACCCAGTCCGGCTCCATCGCCTCTGGCTCCAGTGCACTTTACATTGAAAAACTGTCACCTCTCTCTCCGCAACTGCTGCACTGAGCCTCATCATTTTTTTGGTTTTAAAATGTAATAGTAACCCGCTGTATATGATTCTGGGGTTTTTATTTCGCTATTGTCCATAAATGAAGATGTGAAAGTTACTAACAGACGAATCAGGTGCCAGAAGCTTGATTGACAGCATTGCTAAGCGCCCGCTCGGTGCTAGGGGTGAAGGGGCGTTACTTTCTACAGCCTCGCTCCAGATTTGCTCTTTGGTTCTGCTCCAAATTAGACGATGAGCATTTTGAGCTTTGGAGATGTAGACTAACATAACTGAAGTCTGTGTGAATGTGCCGTCATAACTTCCTATAAAGAGCTGAAGGAGAATTTCTTGTTAAACTAATGAACTAACTAATGACGGCATCTTCTGGTTTAGTATCCCTGTAATTATCACACCTATCCACATGAATCTGTATGATGTGTGTATGTTCGATCTTGCCTGTCGCCTTCCATCTGAAACCAAAGTTCTGATCATGAACCCAACTTACGAAAAGAGTTGCAAAAGAAAGTTCTCAAAATACGCCTGTTGTCTCTATGTATCCGTGTGCGTTCCACCACCAAGCACCAGAAGTATGTGGCAAAGATAAACCTGGCACCCCTCCCCCAAACTCCTATCACTTAAGGACCATTACTCCTACACTTCTCTGTGGAGGAGAGCACTGCTGGAATTCTTTTATTAGCTTATCAATTTATATTTCAGTCCTTTCTCAAAAATGAATACCCCTGCGGTTGTTCACCATGTGCACTCTGCAGAATCCTACTTTTTAAACATATATTGCAAGTCTCATCACAATAGCAGTAGCAAAATCATGAAAACACCTGAAATGCACAGGTTTAGGTTTGACAAAAGTCCATTTGTGACTCCACACACAAGTGCAACCGATCCGTGAGTGCGCCTCTTCACACTGCTGCACTTCGCATTTACTGCTCAAGCGTTTACTTCTGAGAAACTCTATCCATCAATTTAGAGGTCTACTTTAGCATGCAGATGAATGGATAAAAAGACAGTCAGGGGCATGTCAGGCGGTGAAGCAGCTATTTTAATATGTGCAAAAGTGAAGCACGTGGAGGTCATGGTTTCATATTTGTGTCATTTTTGTACGAAGAAAGATTCAAGTTTTACGATTCATGTGTGACAAATTAAAAGCACTTGGGATTTAGGTAAAGTTTTTGTAGAGTAGCGATCAAATTTCAATCTATTTTGTGCTTTTAAAGTGAAGGAATGGGCGATATGCAGGTGCTAGTATCTGAATCAGTATTAGTCAACTTTCCTGACATAAAGTGTCTGGCTCAAGGGCATGATGACAGTATTCATCTGTGAATGCTGGAATTGCTCTTTTAACCTGTGGGTCAGTGGCTCTAACCGTTTGACCGATGATATTTTTGTTGAGAGCGGGATTTGAACTGCTGACCTTCAGATCAGTGGACAAACACTCTACCAACTGAGCCCCTGTACCCACTGACACCCCATATTAAGACCCTTCGTTTCTATTTCTAACAGAAATAGACAAGTAACGTAGAGGCTGTACGATCACCATACAAGTACAACAATGTATATCACTGAAAGAAAAATAAATGGTAAAAATATTGATATACACAACAGCAAATATCAGTTATCGGTCACTACAGCGAGGCACATGTAGGGACTTTTCCTCTTTGAAATGGAATAGCCTACAGTCAAACATATCCCCCATTATGGCTGTGCAGTTACAATACCATGCCCACGGCTTAGCAAGTCCAGGAAGCCTCAGAATAGAGACAGGAAGGCCATTTGTTAAACACTGTCAAACCTGTGAAGGACTGTGCGGTTGTGTGTGTGTGTGTGTGTGTGTGTGTGTGTGTGTGTCGTCTTTACCCAATCAGCTGCTCCATCGCCGATCCGTGGGCCTCTCGCGGAAGATCCCGGTTCAACATGGAAGTCATTGGCCTAGAGCTGCGCAGAAGACAGCGGTCTATCAAAACACGCCATATGGATGTTTTCATTGTGTGACAGTGTGTGCATGTGTGTGTGTGTGAGTTTAATGTCCTTTCACTATGACTTACCGCTGTGTTAAAGACGCTATTACACTTTCTATCTCCGAGGCATTGTCATTTTTTATAATTATTCACACATTACAATAACTCTAGAATGCAAACTGTGTATTGTGTCAGTTTAGTAACATTTATAATACAGTCAAGGTTTAACAGTACGCACTCGTGGGTACTTTTGAGTCATATCAGGGGATGCTCTACCGACTGAGGGAGCGCAAAGGTCGCCACCGTAAGCAACACCGCCATCACCAGAAATAACTACTAACGGAATAAGACAGAACAAACAAGCTGAAATATAAAAAAAAAATGCTTTGAATGAAAAAAAAGAGAGGGGACTTAACTGAGTTTTAAGACCACTACGTCTGTAAAATAATGCATTTGTAGATTATATTTTTATGTTTATTCCCGCAAAACTAGTACCAAAATTTCCAAACATGCTGATAACTTGACATTGACGAAAAAATCTATTTGTTTCATAGTTATCTTTTCCCTTTCTTAGCAAACTTTTGTCAAATTTACAGCTACATTGTCATTAAAATCTGACATGCCCCAGTTCCATACCCACCGCCCCCTCATATTATACTAACCCACTCCAAAATCAACCTTGACTGATTAAATGCTGATTGTTACAGAGCACCTGCACTCACTACACTGTATATAGGGGGCGACTCTCTCTCTCCCCCTCAGGCTGTGCTGTAATTAACATCAACATCTGCTCCGAAGAATGGGAACGCGCTCCTCCATGCGCTGATCAAAGCCTGCGCAGAGGTGAGGTAGATTCAGGATGCGAGCTGAGCGTGTCTCCTGATGCCAAACACTCCTCCCGGTCCAAACTGATTCCCTGCCAGTCCCAGCTTTTTGTTAAATTGATATTATGATCCTGGCACATAAAACACAGCCAGCGGAAAGAAAAGCAGACACAAATATGCACACTCAGCTTCCTCATCTGATTTTCAAGGGCACCGAAACAGGCGAAAGTTTACGAGCAAGTTTAACTCAAACTCCAGCTGCCTTATTATGTTAAAATTTAGGACATAAAATCTATAAATGGGATGTATTAAGTAAAGGTTAACTTTTACGAGATTTTAACCATGTCATCACAGTGTACCCTCACTACTCTAAGTCTAAGTAATTCAATTGTTGCGTGTATGTTTGACTTGTCCTGTACTGTTCTGCATTTGAGGCTTGAGTGCTGTTGTCTGTTTTGTCTGTTTTCACTTATCCCCTATCTCCGCCCACCGCTCTGTATTTACTTGCAAGCACTCAAAGAATTCAGACTCCAGGTCATACATGTTCGATTTGAGAATGCCACGTAGCTAATGGTATTATTGTACTGTTAGTTGCATAGTTTTGATCAAAAACGAACTTGTTTCTTCCAAAACAAGGATCTACATGTTTTAGTTTGTTACTAAATACCAGTAAAAACACATAATATTGTAGGTCTAGCGTTCTGGTGTAAGGAAACACGCAAAATTTTATCTGGTTGTTTATTTTCTGAACATAAGGGCTACTGTCAGTCATAACCCACACCAAAACAAGAGCAAAACCAGGTGTCCAGGGGTGTCCTGTGTCGATAGAGGGAGTCAGATGGTGCATTTAACACAGGTTTGACAGAGCGTTGTACCTTTAATAAGACTTGAAAGAGTATTTTTAGGTCTGTGTCACAATGCAATGTGATGTTTTTGATGTTATAGAGGTAGAATCTCTTCAGTTTGTACTAAAAAAATACTTCCTGATCAATTGGGCCAGTTTAGGAGGAGGCATGAGGGCCAACAAAAATTGGTCCGAGGGCTGCATTTGGCCCCTGGGCCGCAGTTTGGACAACCGTGGTCTAAACTCACTAGAGCCCGTTTCCAAAACAGACCAGTAACTGATGAACAGAACATTCACATCCATTTATCAGCAATGCAAATAAGTGTCTGTGTAATCCCTCAGTCGCCCAGGTATGATCCATAGTAAAATTCAACTCAGCCAACTCCAAACTAAACACAAATTATCAGATCAGTACAATATGTTTTTATGTTTTGAAGTATCTTAATCCAAGTCTGGGAAAGTAGCAAACTTGTTTTAACTGTCTGTTACAAAGAGGGGCCCAATCTAGCCCTTTAATAGTGGTTCAAAAAGTTAGAACCAAAATGCTTTAGAGGTTGTCGTTGTCTACAATATTTGTCCTCTCATAATGCCATTTACTTAATTTATTCATCTTAGTCTAAAAACAAGTGGATAAAAGGTCAACAAAGATTTAACAAGTAAAAAACAATAAAAGAAGCTCATTAGGGAGGTCCCATTCTGGTTGTTGGCCCCAGATCACCTCACTTATCTAATATTTGCTGACGTTAACAGTTGCGGTTAGACTGAAAAATTTCTTAGGTAATGTGTTGAAATTCTCAGTCATACTTTGAGAACCAGCTTTAAAAAAAGAACTTAAAAAACGATGTGGGTTTTGTGGGTTTCAGAGTGCGTCCCTGAACTAACCTTTGAGCTTTATCACAATGATGTAAATGCAAATTGTAGCGCATTAGCCTCCTGGTTGCTAATTTTTGATATGTTGCCAAAGATAATCCATCATACTCTTCTCTCTGTAATACTGATTGATTTGTCAGAGACTCCACAAATTCTCCCTGCCAAACGTTCAAGAATCTTTGCTAGAACATGTGGCTCGGAGGGGCAAACGCAAAATAGGGACAAAAGTTAATATCACGGTATTTTAGGGATTATCACAATGAAAGAAAATCCGAAATGTGCAAAAACGTGGTGGGAAATGTCTTGGTTGCACAAAACACTGATTGACTATAAAAGTACAGACAAAAGGAAAATGGAAGATTACACAGATGTAGCCCTGATGTAGGCGTACTGACTTATCGTGCAATATATGAAAGGAGGAACAATCATTTTTGGGGGTTGACATTTATCGTGGGTACTTTTTCTTTGCACTACTGTAGAATCTTTGGATATTTTCTGACTATACCATAAGATTTAAGCTGTAAAAGGTTGAATGAATCACTTTTATGACTCCTTACAGATGGAAACTATGTACCTAAGTGTTTTATTCTGCTGTTTATTTATTGCAGCTCATGATATTTTAATGATATTGAAGAGAATAGTTTTTGTGGTTTAAATCTACCATTGGGTTATTGTGTCAGTGACATATCTATATTTACTTCAGAAATATATCGAACTCCAAAATGTGTTATCGTGACAGGACTGCACAGATGGTAATGTTTAGATATAATGTTTTTTTTATTATAGGAGACAAAACGGCAAATGAAATATTATCAATTTTTTCTTGTGTTCATGTTTTCCCAATAATCATTTAAGAACATGTAACATAGCCTTTTTCATTCACACATGTTTAACACACAATCCTGTAAAATTTAGGCGGAGTTCTTCTTTAAAACTGACACAAAAAAAACCCACTCTGTTCCACGTTGTGATGTCATGTGGTGAAACAGGAAGTGCTCCACTGCGTTTTAAACTTCATAAGCCTTCACTAGAATCATTCGGATGATTTTAGCCCTGGAATTTTCAATCTCTCCAAATCAAAAGGTAAAATGTAGCTGTTAACTTGAAAACTTCCACTTCATGACATCACAAAGTGGAACTGAGCATTCTGAGCTTTGCAGATGTAGACAGACTAATAATAAAGAGTTACTCAGACATGTGTGAATGAAACAAAACACAACTCCAGGTCTGTTTTGATGAGGAAACAGCATTATAACATGGTTTAAAGCTCACAAGAGTCAATTTTGCGTAATATAGGAGCTTTAAATATGAAAATCTGCCTTACTTTTAAATAAAATATAGCATTTTACAACGTTTGGTAGTAATTTTAAGTCAAATCCAAATGAGCTTTCTCCTGTTATAAACTAAAACAATAAAGCATGTACAACAAACAATAGCAACCATTAGAGACTCTACGTTTACTCTATTCAACCAATCAAGTTTTTATTTAAACATCCATCCATCCATCCATTTTCTTCCGCTTATCTGGGGCAGCATTTATTAAACAACAAGACATCACCCATTAATTTTATAACGTACAGCCACTTCCCAGTCTCCCCCATGCTAACTTCTACATGTTGTGTGTTTTCTGTAGGCCATCTCCCGTTGCATAGCCCATGTTGTGTGTACCTGTGTGTAGCTGTGTGCGTAGGCCCTGAGGCGGAGAGGCAGACAGAGCAGGAGGCATGCCCCGACTCGGCACCCACACACTGGAGCCTGACGCACAGCTGGGCCAGGACACACAATCAACGCACAAATGTGTTACACTCACTTTTCATGAATGACTGATTTAGGAGCAGTTTGTTCAGCCACTGTCAGGTCTGGTTTCCTGTGATTTGAAATAGTAGGAACAATACAACAATACAAACACAACATAGCTCATACCTTAGAGTGACTTAATCTGATTTTAAAAGGCCAAATCCATTATACACAATTGAGACCGTAGTATATGTACATTTTGACATCTCAATTTTATCGCAATGTACACTTAAGATTTACACTGTGGTAATGGTACCGTTAACACTATCTGCTTTTCGGAGATTACTTTACTGTGATTGGTTAATCCTACCTGTCACTCACGCATGACAGAGGCTGGCCAATAGGAGGAGTGGGCGGGAAAATGTCTGTGTTTGAGAATAAAGCTTCAATAAACAGAAATTACTGAACCACAATAAGACAAAATCGTCACAAGGATTATTATTATGATTCAGTTTGTATCAACCTATTATTAAACTCTGGTGATCACTATAGAAAGATACTCAGCACCACAAATGAACGATAACTAAAAATGTTCAAGTACAGGTAACACAAATAGGTAAGAGGTCAAAAAAACAAAAGGTACCAAGCCCTACCACAGTGACAATTATACATAAGCCTTCTTTACGCTGCATATACTTCCTCAAATGACTTGGAGTTTACTGAGGGAGTTGGCTCTTCCCCGACTATTGAAATATAATCCCACAGTTTCTTTGATGTGGTGTTGTTCCCTCGTCTTCTGACAATTCCATATGTTGTACAGACATAAGCGCCTGTTTTGCAGCTGGATCAGTTACACTTATGGCCCCGTTCCATGGATCTGTCAGTCTAAAGCATCACGACCGGAGAAAACTACTCTTGCACAACACCATAAACATCGACCAATATGAGTCATCACGGAGGATACGGCTCGTCTTTCATCAGGATGGAGTCAGCGTGATTTCCTCTGAGTATGTGTGTGGTATTATTACAGTTACTATTCTTACTCACTAAGGCTGAACAATATATCACAATCTAATCAACGATTGACCTCTAGAAACGTGTTCTGAAACGCATGTGATTCCTGCAGTAGTTGATCAGCTCATATTTGATCCATTTTCTCTCAAATATGAACACTCCTGCAGCTGTTTACAATGTGCCCTCTGAAGAATCATACTTTTTAAACGTATACCAGTACTTCAAATCTAAACGCAATCGCAAAACGTACTTCCTTCATCCATCCCTACTATTAAACTTCAAAACTGTTTGGGAACAACATCCGATTGCAGTTTGACATACTGTGATTTATAACTTAATGTATGTTTTAAATGAACGTTGATATCACAGCGTGTATTAACATTTAAGAGAAGACTGAACATGTTGGAGGTCTAAAGTACAGGGTTAGCAGGTTTTGTATAATAAGACCCCATGGATACGGATGTGTTGTTGTTTGCAGAGGTAATGACTGGAGCCTATAATTTAAGACGTGCTAATTGCAACTATTCCCGTTCGGATTTATCTTGCAGCTAGGCCTGTCACAATAACACATCTGAAAGTGTGATGTATTGAATTTCCCTCTGGATCAAATATATTTCTATCTATTTATTACAACAGAAAATTATATTATTTTTAGGTTTATCTGATGGGACAAAGCTGCAAGATTAATCACCATCGACTCAAAATCACAACACAACTGGCAAAGAGCAAATACCCCACATAATTCCACTCACAAACAATAAAATATCCTGCACAGAAACAGCTTATCCTGTAGTTTAGATCTGCGCAAACATGTTATGAAATGCGATTCTTGTATTAGTTTTTAAGTTCATATTTCAGTCGTTTTGTCAATTCTTTTGGACTCGTGTCAAATGGGAACTTTGAACGGAATCGTATTGTTAAAACATACGTCAAAAATCGAAATGTAATTGCAAGGCTTGTCTGAAAAAAACGCAAGTGGCTGTATTCTTCAAATTGTGCAGCCTTGTTTTATTATCTCATATCACGCACCGCAACATTTTAACCGAGGCTATTTCTCAGTGTCAACATGAACAACACCATAAAAGACTGTGACGGACAATACAACGCAATACAAATAATTCAAAATACAGGTCAGGAAAAGAGATCCATTCTTTTGTGCCTTGTCCGAAAGTAGTTTTACGCCTTGGGACTCTGCAGTTTCCATTCCGAGCTCCTCTGGTCACTGTGTTATTTAAAAATGATAAGTGACAGTAATTATCGTGACAGCCTTGGCTACAATTGTTTTGCTGCACGTTCATGAGCTAACCACCGCACTTCCCTCGTTCTTCCAAAACAATACGCAATACCTTTCTATAATGCACGTGTGATATCACCAACTCACCCACACGCGTCTTCCTTTTCCCCTTAGACAATCGAATTAGTCACTCTCCATTGTGGAAGCCCGCCTCATATCCATGCGCCATAAAACTGCAAAAGAAGCCGCCTAAAAGCATCCTTTTCCTGGACAACAGGGTCACAGCTGATCTCCCATAAACACAGGACACACCTTAGTACAACACATTTCTGATATCCCCTCCGTAATCCCTATAGTTCCTCTTCTCTTGACACAGGATACTGCTGACCAACTGTAGTTACACTTGAACTGACTGTAAATACAAAAGCAGATGGTAAGTTTTAGTAGGGTTTAGAACAACAGGGTGGGTCCAAAATTCAACTATTGCTAATGATTTCTTAATGCGGGTTAAGAGTCACAAAAGGGCAGAGTATCTATATATTTTAAGACATGTTTTGAATGTATAAATTTATATGAAATGTACCATCTCAGTTTCGTTTTGCTTTTAGGGCACTTTTTTACTTTTTTTCAAGGGGTAAAAATTATTCAACAACTGTGCCAAGTGGGTAATAAGGATATGACATGTTTTATTCATAGCAGTACTGAGTAGTAGTAGTAGTAGTTTAAATAAAAAAAACTCACAGTTGGAATTTTGTGATAGTATGATAGTAATATAATCATGAGTGAGTAGCACTAGAAGCTTCAAAAGTAGAGGTAGAAACAACAGTATTTGGAATATTGTTGTTGCAGTTGAAGTTATTTTAAGTAGTATAAAAGGTAGGTAGGTAGGTAGGTAGGTAGGTGGGTAGGTAGGCCTTCAGTATCAATAGTGTACTTGCAACTGTACTTCAGACCAAGTCCTTTGTTGATAATCTTCTGCTTCTACTTAAAGCCGCATTATGTAACTTTCCTGGTGGAGGGTATGCCACCTTCTTGTCTCTTTAATGACGGCATTGCTCTGCTTGGTATGATCCCCAGTATGGCATAAAGCATACCCATCACCATGGAGACAAACAGGGGACACAACCAGGCCAAGTTATAGGTCAGATCTGTGGAGATGGTACCCCCACACACAGTAAGACTTAATTCTACTATGGACCATTCCGGGTAAAGGGTTAACACCTCAATTTGACAAGCAGGTGGTGGGCTCTCCATAAAAAGTTACATAGTGTATCTTTACATAGTATTTATTGTCAAGTTACAGTTCTAGCTTTTATATGGGAATTATTAAGGTATTATTGATTAGTGATTTATTGGATGAAATCACTGACCAGAACACTTCTGAAACCTTTTCCACACTGACCAAAATGGCTTCAGAGAACAGGGATGGCACAGCAGTAGTACAGTCTGTGTCTGTGGTCTGAGTGCTGATACACGGGCCACTGGCTTTAGGGCTATAGCAGAAGTTTGAACTATTTTCTGCACAAAGAAAAAAATAGTGGGACAAAACCCACCAAGTGAGCTAGTGTCTTTTGTGTGGCCAACGTGCCTCGCGCTGGGTTTCCTTAGCATTGTCATGACAACAGTGTGTACGCACCGACACTGGGCTTTGAAAACAATGCGCGCACCAAAGTTAACCCATAGTTTGGTTAGACTTGTTTTCAGATAGGCCTACACTTTTCCATACGCGTGTCCTTTTGTGTATCATTTGATGTCAGAACAAGTGCACGTAACTTCACAAAGACAAAAAGTAACCATTCGTTGACATACCTCCATTTGAGCAACTTTTTCGTATCCTTTTTGTGTCCTTCTTGTTGTTCTGGTAATCCACCGTCCTCCACTTTACGCACAAAGCGGGAAAGCGTCTGTTAGTTACGGGATTCGTAACATTGAGTTGCGTCCACATGCGTTGGAGCACAAAAAACACGGAGGAAAAAGGGTCCGGCGCAAAGTTTCTCCGCCCAGATTCATTCTCTACTCCTCTGGTTGCTCCTATCAAAGGATGCTTGGCCCCGCCTCTCCTAAATGACTATAATCCCAAAGATTTACTGCGTGTGACTGCGCTATGATAGAACTTCATGGTGAGAGTCTGTAGTTCTTATAAAAGATTTATGGAGTTACACGTGAAGTTTGCTTTTTACGCACACGATTTCAATCACTTTATTTCACATTTCATACACGTGCTATGAGTTTTTACCGTGTTGTGATCTGGATGTACATTAGAATTGAACTGATATGCGAAATCTGGATAAAAGACATAAATTGGCCCGAGCGATGCAGACATTTTGTTGGGCCTCAGTCTGATACTGTGGCTCAGGGGAGAAGGCCACAGCCTTTGAAGTTAAGGCTCAAAGGACTAAGTGACACCGGTATTATGATCATGATAAAGGCCTAACCCGCTCTGCGAGTGTTTAACATGCTCAGTCCTCATGAAATTGTATTTTCACACGCATGTTTGTGATAGAATAACTTTTTCATGTTAAAAATCACTAGTGAATGCACAATGGCCAAGGACCTGTTCCTAAATTTGGTGTAAGGAATATGATGGTATAATGGGATGGCCTAATGTTTTATGTATGTTTTTGCATTTTGTACAGCCTAAAGGTATGTTTTTGTACAACAAAATGTAGGCATAATTTGATCATTCGAAGAGACATTAAAATATGTTTGAAATGTGAATATTAGCTAAATGGCCTCTGTATACCTAGCTTTGAGCCAATTGTAAATAGTTGTAATATACTGAGTTGGAGATATTTGGCTGTAAATAAAGTCTTTTCAGACTCAGATTTTCCACAGGTCTGATCTGGTCATTTGACCCTGGTGACACTAGATGGCAGCAGCACGTCACAGATTGATTGTCATGGATTTGGAGCAAAAAAACGTAAAATACAAAAATATAAGTAGGGGTGGATTAAAGGGTTACGTCAATCGTATGTTGTTAATTATTCCTAGTTCAGATGGTTTATTTGCTTGTTGCTTCAGATAGTGAACACTAGTGTACCCGGATATCCGTGTTTGACAGGGAAGTGCTCATGGGATATTGAGTTTTTGTCTTACAATTCTCGAACAGAGTTTGCGCAATAAAACTTACGCGCGTTCACCAAACCCGCTGGTTTTAAGCAGATGGCGTACGGACGCTGTCTGTTTGCTCCTTGGAGATTCCCCTTCCTTCCTGGGCTGTTTGAGGTAAACGTACGCGGTAACGGCATTCTCGGTTATCCCTGAAAACAAACTGTGAATATTGGGCTTTGTCAGTGTCCTGTCAGACATGGGGCCAGCGCAGAGAGTGTGAGGCTCACGGCTGGAAATGCTCCGGAGCCTCAAACACACAACCCGGGAACCAACTTACCTCATCGATGGCTGTAAAAAGTTAACACTCATCGGCTGGAAACCAGGAATAAAACGCGTTTACTGAACCGCAGGTAAGTGTTTCTGGGACAAAACTGCTTAGACGTCCCGCTTGTTGTTCTTGTAGTCTGTAATAGGCACTGATGATGTCTTTGTTTACAAGCCCCCTCTGTGTCCCCTTCAGTTTCTTTTCTCAATGAAATGTGGCTCCTCAGACTCAGTGCCAGCCTTCGGGGCGCACAGGCTTACAGTTTTCCACAAATAGAGCGCTTATGTGACAGTGTGTCTTGAGTGTGGTTCTTCAGTCTGGTTCATTACAGGAGGCTCTAATGCACCAATGGGACATAAAGGCAAATGATGGGGCAAATGTTTGGAGACGAGCACGTTTGATGAGCAGGCAGGGTAGACTGAAACTTCTCCCTTCATCAGATCAGACTTTATTCCTTAAAAGCCTAAATTACATGTTAGGACCTCTGAAAATCAAGCTATCTGCTATACATCATGTCATGCTTTAAGTGTGTCCAATTGCCTTGTGATGACATTATCTTTCGTCCTACTAATGACAACTTACAATGTACCGTGAAATCAACTCGCATCCTTCTCTCCTCCCTGCCCCCTTGCAGTCCCAGGAGAATAGTGCTGTAACTGATCCCTCTCCCAGGCACTGACTATTACAGCAGCTGTCTTCAGCACTGCCTGGAAGAGGGACAGGTGGTCCTTGGACAGGTGCACCCTCTTAACAATGGACTGTAGTGCACTGGTTTATAGTGGTGAACTGTTGTAAAATGCACTTACATATCCAAACCATATCCAAACAATAGTCTGTTTGTTTTGGTTCAAGTTGAGTAGTCTAGCTTGAAAGGCCTTTTTATTTCCACTATGCTCCAGAAATACTGAATTATCACTATACTGGGGGATTTCTCACATAAATCCATCTATTTATTCCAGCAGTAAACTCGTTTCTGTTTTGATGTACAGTAGCCAATCAAATATAGCATAATATTGTATTATTCTTTAATATCATCAACTGGACAAATGTATTTATTGTGCTGAATTGTTGGTCTTTTGTGGTCTGTAAAAAAATCCAGGAACAGGTTTGATACATTGAGAGCAAAGCAAAGGTTGAACCTAAAGCTTCAGCTCAGTAGTCTGAAGACAGGGCATAATAACTACAAGAACATCACAAGCACCAGTCTTTGCGTCTTTTTAGCTTATCTAATATAACATCATGTGGTAACACTTTGATGTTTAAAGGTTTTCTCACAACAGTCACAAAGTAAAGCTCAGTATAATGTCATAGTATCACTGTTTTCCATTAACTGAGTCAGAGAAAAATCCTAAAGCCTACTCATCGAAACTCTATTCATGATTGTCCAGCTGAAACATTTCCTTAAAACAAAACTATTTTTTAACTCTTAACTTTTTAGCAACACGTGTTTGTATACACATGTGCTATTAAAAAGTAACTAAATCAAACAGAATAATGAATCACTTTACCTAATTCTTAAGAGCTGTTTGTCTTATTTTCATAATTCTTCAGAAGTGTTTGGCATACTTTGCTGGAATTCCACATAAGTCATGTTTTGTAGGCAAACTGGTTCTGACTCACACATGAGAGCAGTCACAGAGGAACAGGAACACACCCTTATACTTGTACTTATAACTGGACCCACTGAGGGAGAGCCACTTTATTTGTCAAAGTGTCTTAACTCGCTGCTTTACGTGACATCGGATGCACTCAGAAGTTGCGTGTGTGTGACTCAGCCCGGGTTTTTAAAGCAGACTTTTGCTGGAAAACAGTCTGTTCAAGATACAAGGCGTGTATTCGAGCAGAAGAGTGATATGGCGTGGAAGACGAGGGAGAGGGTAAGTTTGAAGACTTATCTCAGTAATGTGCATGGACAGTTGAGCAGTGATGAGTGTTGCGGTCACCACTGTCATAAAATTAACCATTTACTTCCACTTCAGCAGTTACTATTCCACAATTTGTCAGTTTCTGTGTAACTACCACGTTTTTTTGTTTTAGAAGTTGTCAATTCAGGGAACCAATTGTAAATATATCCAAGTAGAGTTTGCTCAAGCTTTGTACCGATCTATTTGTAACATCCATTAGTATGCACTGCCCTGCCCAGGCGTTATTCACAATAATGAGCGAGACCTTTAGCTTTGGCTCTATTGAGGTTTATTTAAATCTCTTGAACGCAGCCTTTCCTCCGAGGCCAGTGCGCATGCGTCCTGCTGACACTCCAGTAATCCGGTGAGGAGGAGATTGCATCCTCGTTCACTGCGTCCAAGCTCCCGGGGAGGACAGATTTAAACCCGTTAATGAAATATACAGCGGAAGAATGTCAAACAGGCCGACAAAAGGACATTTGAAAGACTAACTTTTATTTTCCTTGTGAATTCATCATCGAGGCGGCAACGGGACCGGAGCACGAATGTCTTTACGCAAGACGAGCCTTGCCATGGAGATATAAGGTGAACGCTAGCTGTAACGGACTCGGTTATATACGCCAATTTAACGCTAAAATGTGATGCAAAGTGCGCGTCCGTTGTTGCTATTGAACGCATTTGGCAGCAGTGTTTCTCCCGTGCACCGTGGCCTCTAAACAGCGCGTGGAGACGGACCCAGACCACCGTCGTATGGGCTACAATTAATTCATAGCCCACATGCGTTGACACGGGTTATTTTTCATGTTGCTACAAAGACTGGAGGCCACTTGTCTTATTGGTTGACATTGCAGACGAAAAGGCACGCAGTTGCGCTTTCCCTCGTGTTTGGAAAAGCCACTGGAATCAAGTTGGTGTCCTTCAGCTGCTTTGCTTGCGCAGACGTGTACTGACAAGCCGGCGGGACCAGCATAAATCCAAAAGTGCAAGTTGATAAACAAGACTGGCTTGCCTCAGTTAAGAAATGAACCTCTCAGACAGCTTAAAGTGGAGTCATCCTCATGCCCTTGCACTGTCAGAGCACCACAACTTGTAAAGGCAACATTCCTCTTGGAGATATTCTTTCGACTTTAACTCATTCCTCTCTCTTTACAAAGATCCAAACATAACGCTACATCCTGTGGGAGAAAATGCAGCTGGGATGTTTTAGTCCATATCCTCCTCAGCAGCTGTTCGACTGAAAGATGAGACTTTCAATATTAGCATAGTTGCAGTTTTGCCAACACCCTTCCCAAGAAATGCACTGGAGGATACTACTACTGTGATCTCATGCACTGGAACAACAAGATCCACCCAAATATTTGAGACACGAAACAGTGATGACTTTTTGTTGACTCTGGTGGATTGTTGTTGTTTTTTTTTTTTTGCAGTAGGGATGCAGATTTTCAGCTCACCTTTTCACTGGATTCTGCTGAACGCTACGAAAGGGGAGAGGAGTCCAACATGAGGCTGCACAGACCTGGGAGATTTGTTAGAAGGAACGCAGGCAGAATTATGAGTGGTGATACAAAAGACTGTACGAGAGGAGAGACGCACGAGTTTGAGAAATTGGCATTTTTACCCCTCTAAAACCAGCTGTTGGGGTTGGACTCAGAGCTTGACAATTTTATTCTGGGAACAACCCACTGTTTGGATTCATTTGTAACATGCACCTATACTTACATTTTACATTTTGATTCACTTTTTTGTACATTGATATACATCTTGAAGGAAAAAGAGACGAGACCCAATTTGAAGAAGGATTGAGCAGGATGTTAACGATCTACTGAAACCTGCGCACTAAGGGAAAAAGGACTTTCATTTCCCCCTTTAAGTGCATGCTAAAGCCCATATTGCCGTGGTGATGGGGAGCTCCGCCTCATCTCTCACAGGAGAAACGGAGTCGGACCATGGCTTCAGCACCACACAGTACCCGTCGTCGCCTCCTATGGGCTGGCTCCGGAACAGCCACAGCAGTCCGGTCTGGGGCACCACCTTTATCACACGGCAGCAGCAGCCTCCACTGCCCCATCGTGAGCGCAGGTAACAGTCACGCCCAATCAACCGCGAGCCACGTCATCTTTCACTTGAGTGCACTTGCAATGTTGACTTCTGCAGAGGTGTTGTGTTACTGTTTATAGTAGCATTTAGGCTTAACTGTAAATGACAGGAAGTCCAGAGAGCAGTTAAAAGTGCCATTATGTAAGCACACAACATCAAAACGGAAATGAATAAAACTGGCTCAAAGTGTCTATCAGTACCTACCTGAGTTATGCCATCCAGAGCAATCCCTTTATGACTTCTTTTATTCATTACTGTGTAGATATTTATCTGCACAAGAGACAACCAAAGTGCAACTTTATGAGGGTGGTTAGTAATGCTGTTAATAATGCATCAAGTGATCTGGCCTGGGAATGCTAATTGCTAACACTACTACATGACTTTGTTTAGGACATTATGTTACTTAAATAAGCCAGTTCAAAACAAAGAACTATAAACCTGTTCTGAAACACATGATTTATAGTAATTCAGGTTCATATTTGCTTTCAAGTATCGTAAGTGTAAAGCCCTTGCATTACTTTATAATGGGCACATTATCATAACATATGACAGTCAATCGTTTAGACATAAGAAACTAAAAACAAGCTACAGACTGACCCCCAGTACAAACATGCAGATAACATCCATCACATGGACAGCAACTTAAATTTCCATTAGCATTCTAGTATAATAATTGTTGTATTGAGCCAATCAAAGTCTTACAAATTCTTTCATTTCCCCTTGTTTCTTTCAAACTATACTCTTGAATTCTGTTTTAACAACAACTCTCCTCCCAGTTTTGTCCTCAATCCACTGATTTTCTGAGCGCTTATCTTATCAAAGCCTGTATTTTGATGTATTGCTATGATGCACCCAAAATCAACCTAAGCCGGATTTGTCTCTCTAAATCCCACCCCTTTGGTTTTCCCTGAACAGAAACTGTACATCTGTGCTTGGACTATTTAGACAGTGCTCCATGGATTGTCCGGACAGCTAGAGTGACCTGACCCCAGTAAGCCTATTGCAATAACTGCTGAATAGTAATTTAAAATGCTTTGTCTTTGTTTTGATGCTGTTTGGTTGAAAAGCACTACTGATAACAAGAAGTACTTCATACCTGCTGGATCTATATTATACTTTTCCAAACAGCGTCGCCTTTTATTGAGCCAGCAGCTGCTATAATTCATCCAGGTTTGTGTCAAGCAGAGCCTACTATTAGTGCCATTCAAATAAACAGTGTTTCTTAGTATCGATGGAAAGAAAAATATCAATTCAGTTAGTGCTTGGGAAGAAAGCGTGCTGCAGTAATCCATTGTTCCAGTGACTGCTTTCTGAATTCCTGTCAACACATTGGAGGGCCCATCAGCGGCATTTAAAACTATGAATCCACCATTACTGAGTGACTTCTCCTCCAGCACTACTCCTCACGGGGACATGTTTCCTGTTCTTCCCTCTGCTTTTCGGGTCACGTCTCTTGCAACAAGAGCAGGCAGTCGATGGCCCGCCCGTAGTGTATTGGAGTAGTTGCTGAGTCACTCAGGGCATCGTGGTCCGGTTGTTAGTTATTGATTTTCAGAGAGCCTGATCACATTTCCCCACAATAGATGTCATCATTAATTCAGCACCAGTCTCCCCTCGGCCTTTCATCTTTCTTGATTCTTGCCCTCCGCTGTCAGTAGTTCATTGGTGTTGCTCTATGTTTAACAGTTTAAGAGTGTCATGGCTGTTAACTCGTGGTATTTGTCAACTATAGATTGACCCAATCGTTTTAATCTATGTGCGCTCAAAGCAACTAAAGCATTACAATACAGTGCTAAACTGATGGCAGTGTCCACTATTTGATTTTTCTTTTAAAGTCAGAATTCCTTAAAAAATAAATATTTGCCTTGAGTTTTATGGAATGTACTCCCTGTGCTCTCCCTATCCTTGGCCCCTTCAACAAGGTGAGAAAACGAGGCCAAAGCACTGGCAATTTCAGAAGGTGAAAAGCCCTACAGTGTTGAGAAGTCAATTAATAATCTCAAATTCTGCACTGCTTTTTGTAGTACTACATGTAGTCCAATAATGAAAACAGCCTAATAATTAAACAATAAAACATGTCATATTCAAAAAGATTTCAAAAAGCTTTGAACTATATGTTATTATGATTTCTCCTCATCATTAAGTCACTCAAAGTTGTATTTCTGCAAGTTTGAGTATTGGCCTGCATTTGAGGTGCACTCTGCCTCATATTACTTTGTTCTAAAGGTGATGTAAGGTTCAGCAATGTTGCATTGAATCTGTTTTTTTTTTTCTGGGTGGCGGTACCACCAGCATAGTCCATCAGTTTGGCCCTTCATTGTAACGATTTTTACGGTAACATTTCGTAAAGAGCCAGGCGGAAATCAGCAGCGTCAGTTTTCAACCTGAAGTCAACTGACCTGTTTATACTATTGACTCATTTTAGACCAATTTGTGATTCAAAATGTAAAATAATCCATATTATAACTATATACTAGAGAGTAATATTTTCTTTAATCTCAAAATTTACAGGGAATTGATATTTTACTAGCTGTAGTTAATGAAAAGGTAGAGAAATGTTTCTAACCTAATATTGTTAAGTATTCTCTCCACTCCTGTACATTTCTCCCAACACACACAGCTTGTATGTTGTGAAAAATGCCGTCTATTTGACCCTTGTTCCACCAGGGCTTCTACCTTCAGTGTCACTCAATCTACATGTTTTTATTTAGCAGCTCCTCTGTTTTGTCCATACACTGTTTATCACTGTAGCAACAAGCCCCTCCCCCTTAACTGAACCCACCCCCATGAACCTTTGAACACATGCCCATAAACATATAGGCATTAGACTGCGTTTTGCCCAGCTCCACTGATCCGTCTGCTGATGCTAGAGCTTTCAATATACGGTACGTTAGGACTCAGAGCATGGCCTCTTATCTGCCACCGCTCTTTCTCCACACAAACACTCAGCTAAGTATTATATGGTTTGGCAAGTGTGTACCACTGTGACGAAGCGGCAAATCTTCAAACAACACAGCCCAATAATTCTGCCATGTTCTACTGTTATGTAAATTCTCTCTTAATTGTTTTTACCCACATAGACATGTTGTTGGAAGCCAATATGTGTTTTCCATGGATTGTTGTGAGCAGTTTGAATGATAACGTTTTCAGACCTCCATGGTTTCTCTTAGGGATAGGCGATATGCCAAAAAAGTTTGTTCAGTATGAAGAAAAAAACATTGAGTATCTTTTCAAATCTATTTTGGCTTCTAAATTGCTTCCAATATTAATTTCTTCAGCTTAAACAATACCGACTGTTAGTCATTGCTACACAAGGTTTGAACATTGCTTCAAACCACATACTTTTACTGACAAAGGATTGGCTATAGACCTCTCAGTTAAAAAGAGATAACTATATAATTGACAATTAGAATGACCAGATCTCCATCAGTTAAAATTTCAACAGAAAATCTGAATTTGGATGTTTTGGCTTATCAATTTTATGCCACAAAAAGCATTGGTCCCATACAGCTCTATCTGATCTCGGTTTACAGCATTGGCTGCATTTGAAGGACCGGGCTTAAACTGAGCGTGTACTCCCTAGAGGGACCCCACTGTTTCCACTGTTTCCTCCTGTTCCACTATGATGGATGATGGTGCTTCCACTGGCCGGTCTCCTTTAATTGGATTAAAACTGGTCCACTTGGATTGGAACGGGGTGATCACTGGCTCTGTGCTAATGTCTGAATGATTTCACCATGTTCTCCACCCGCTGGAGTAGACAGGGCCGCGTCAGGACACCCTCTGAACACCCATATAGATCTGGCATACGCCTGGGTGTCACAACGTGGACATCTTTGAAGCCATTACGTTGATATTGTAAAAACACAGGCTGTTGGCTCCTCTCTGACATGATTCCACAGTCTCCCACTCCTGTTGCCATGGAAATCTGTAGCATATGTTCACTAACCTAATTCAGTCGGGCCTTGGATAAGACTACACATGGTAACCTGGCTGTCGCACAGAGAAATACAGAGCACACAAATTATGTCTCAGGCAAAACACCTCTTAATCCATAATTAGGTTTAGATCAACCATACGTCTCATATCCCTGAATAACCATTCCAAACAAACAGGGTTGAAGCATTTATAGATGTGGGAAATGTATGTGTCATCATGTTTACATTATTGCTCCCATTTCAACTGGACTTTTTGTTGGACTGTAAAATATGTACTGCAATAATGGCCTAGAAACCAGAATATTTTTGGGGTAGAAAAGATAAAGCAAATCAAAATTGGAAGTTAAATGATCACAGTCAGCAAATTGTTAACGTGGCAGTTAAGTTAGGAACCATAATTTCCCATGCAAACAACTAAGAAACTAATGCATCAAGCATAGTCACATGTACTCAAGTAGCTAGCCCTCTCCTCTCAAATGGTGGTGTTTAAATATGGACTCTATTTTCTTCTTGATATAATCCTTCTACTATTAAAACATAAATCACAAATCTAATTGCAGCCACAGTACTTGTCAAAAATTGGTCAGCCCTATAATATTCCTTACCACCATATACTATGAACTCAGGGCTGCAGGATTAATAGCAATCCTAGCAAAATTTGAATGGTCATGATTAGCAATTTAAGTAGCATATATCTTTCTGCTAACAAAAAAAGTATCCTATCTTATGTAAGAAAAAAAAATGCTAACTCTACAGTTCAATCTTAAATGTGATTCTTGTATTACTTTTTCAGATTTCAGTCTCAAATGTCAAATACTCCTGGGCTTCTTTAAAATGTGAGCTTTGTACCAAATCCTGCTGCGATCTAAATATAAATTACAAATTGAATCTTAATAACGATGCTTGTCAGAAAAAATGCCATTAAATATTTCCAAAATCGTTCAGCCCTACTATGAATGTCCATTTGTGCAGGTTAATTGTACAGTATGTGTTTAACAGGAAGTAGGAGTGCCCTCTCAGCTTTCCTGGTGTCAGCGGTCCTACGTCCTCAGCTCATGGCCCCTTACAGCACCATTGTTATCAGTAAAACTCCAGTACAGTTTGTGGAGCATCCTGCAGGTCTTACTTTTCCTCTCTGGTCTGACCGGTCCTCCCACTCGCACTGACAGTTTCCTCTGTTTAAAGATTCAAATGTCTGAAGCAGTCTCCTCCGCTGACACATTCACCCGTCAAAAAATGGTTTTGCCCTATGAATTTTTTACCAAGGGCACTGCAGAGGTCAGACGCTATTGTTCATTTTTGCATTTCTTCATTTTGTGTCCTTCCTGGTGTTATTTTGGATGCCTTTTTTTTAGTCTTGTTAATAATGCTAGGTCACAGGACTACGATGCTAAGATTGTGATTGCAGCTGTACAGAAGTGTTGTGGACCATAGACAAACTGAGAGGCTCTTGTATATTCACACAACGTCGCCATTGTTTCTGAGGGACATCGCCGCAAGTGCATCCTCACAAGAGAGTTTTTAGTGGAGTTTTTAAAAACGATTCCCTGCAGACGCACTGAGCTGTACTAGAGGAATGTTTAGGCCTGAGGACAGAGGTTCAAAGGACTCTTTGTCTTTTGTGGTTTGAGTTTAAAAACATGATTTGTTTTGTCTCTGCCTTCATGAATGGCCTGTTTGAATGGAATGGACTACTGAAGTAATCGCCATTCTTGGAGAAGTCTGAATCTTCTCTCATAAACTTGCTACGTAATAAACAAATTCAGCGTGCTCCTTAATGCAGCTATGCAAAGAGTGAGTCTAATCGAAGTGGGATCGAGACACAAGACAAGACATGAGATTGGGGACATGAGAACGAGACAAGCCAAGATTTTGACTGAATAAATGAAATGAATACATAAATAAATTGTGTGATCCAGTCCACAATTTTGGCCTCACCATTTTTAATTAATTTTATTTAATATTTCTGTTATTGTAGTCCTGATATTTTGAACTCAAGTAAATTCCCAAAATTGAACCCATTTTTTGTCCAATCCAAACAAAAAAATGTGGGAAAAGGGTCATTTTTCTTTTGTGTGCAATTTGTGGCATGAGATCTTGTCCCATCCCAAATAGTTATCAATATACTAAGTTTGTATGAATTGTGATATAATCAAGTTGCAATCTGTTTTAAAGTTGTTGTTTTTTTTTGTTTTGTTTTTTTTGCCCACCCCTACTATAAGTATTTTTTAGCATAATTTTTTCTCACATCACACTCAACCATAGTCGGACTCATCACCGTTTCTTTTCAGTTTGTGTTGGGCCTACTGCCTCCAATTTAATTTAAAATGTTTCTTTGACTTTGCATGCTACCTCTAACCCACAAGTAAGTGATAAACACATGTTATTTTGCAGTAAAACTTATGTAGAGTGGCCACATTCTTGCCGTAAGTGGCTGGGCGATGCATTGTGGACACTGTGGAGTGTGTGAAGAATTTGCAGAAGTGCTGATGTAATGCTGTGGCTGGAGTCAGGAGAATGTGCTCAGATGTACGGGAATGTTTCAGCCGTCATTATCCATTTTTCACATCCGTCTGATCCACTGCCTCTGATAAGTCTCATCTTTAATAACAAGCTGTGCTCCATTGAACTGGAATTACTACTCCTCAGCCAGCAATGCTTGAGTGGAGGAAGAAAAAAAATGGAGAAGCGTTATATTCAGGGCCTAAGCATGGATCTGAGGGGGGGGGGGGGCAAGTCAGCGACTCGTCCGTGAGAGAGCCCTGTTGTGTTTATAAGAATTTGAGGAAAATCTCAAAAATCAAACTGTAAACAATGACATATGAACAAGTAACTGGTATAAAAAATTAGAGTTCCTGAGACCCCAGAGAAAAAAATATTGAAAGACGGCTCATTTCTGCCCGGTAGTGCCACCTCAAAAATCTGTTTACATTGGGGCAATGGGAGCCCAGCGTGGAAAAATTTCAAAGCAGACAAATGAAGCTTGGCATCAAAAATATATCATGTCAGGGCATGTAAGAAATGAATAACAAAGAGAAAAAACAAGTTACTCAGACTACATTAAAAAGTTCTTTAATGTGAAAAAGGGACCAGTCTGCGTGTTCCGGCCGTATGGGGCCTTCTTCTTCTCGGCCTAATGGGGCCTTCTTCTTCTCGGCCGTTTGGGGCCTTCTTCTTCTTCTCGGCCGTTTGGGGCCTTCTTCTTCTTCTCGGCCGTATGGCGCCACGCCAAACCAGGCCTCAAATGGCATCGGCCATATTGGTTCAAACTTGAGTCGTCCAAAATCTAGCCGTCATGCTTTAACAAACTTGTCCTAGGGTTTTGATTTGGATGGACTCTAAACTGAAGCAGCATCAGGACATATCTAAGGTCAAAAGTTGTTAAAAAATTGACTCAGGGTCTCGGGGTGTGGTCATAACGAGCCCTTAATGAATCAGCCACTTTGCAACTATAAAAAAAACCTGTAACTTTTGCCGTATCTGGACATGGGATCCTCCGATACCAATACTGATATTGAGTATTGGCAGAGATGCTGGAAAATTAACTGGACCAGATATCATTTGTACTGATATCTTACTTAGGCCTTTAATTGAATCTAATAAGACTATTTACAGACTAGATCGTCTCATGATGTTTGAACTTTTATTCATTCAGAGCTGTTAAGTAGTGATTTGAAGAATAAGTGAAAATTACATAACACAATTGGATCTCCTGTGTAGTAAGTTAACTGTGTTGTAAGGATCAAAAGTTGTTAAAATAATTTACATAAGTATCAGGCTGTGGCCCTGTCAGGCCTCTTAATGAAGTGGACATTTTGAAAACATAGAAATCCTTGTAACTTTTGAAAACATCATCAAATTTAGATGGACAAGTTTGTGTATTTTGATGACCTTGACATAATTACAGGTGAATTAAACTTCTATCTTTTAAAATGGCTCTACAGTGCTACCTGCAAAGTTCAAATGGGACAGAAACATTTATTTCCAATGTGGCAGTGAAAATATTTAATCAAATGTGAAGCCAGGATTGATAAGCAGCCCTCCCACTGAAGCAGGCCCTTTATCAGGCCGTGTATCACTGTGCACTTTTAATTTTATTTGTACTCAACATTATCACAGTTCCATTGTCTGTCCCCCAAATGTTCAATATTTAAGTAACTATAAACATTTGATAAGCCATCGTTTTTACGTCTACGACCTCTTCTCCTCAAAATGAGGCGTGTAAATATTTATCAGAAGTGCGTCACTTTATTTAGGTGGACATCTGGAGCTGTCCGAGTTGAGTCTAACTCCAGTTATCAGCCCCACACAGCTCCCCAGACACAGTATTTATCAACACATTCATACAGCCCTGTGGAGGTGAGCATTTTTATACCATGATGGCAGATAAACTGTGGGTTTTTTCGGGTAAATTACCTGCAGCGGTAAAATGTAGGAGACAAAGTAGGATGCATCAGTTCAAGGACAGATTGGCCTCACAGTGCTCACTGGAGGTATACAGACTCCTGTACAACTGCTGGGACAGTGCGCTACAATCTAGACTAGTGTTGTTATGATACTAAAATTTCAAACTCGATTTCGATGCTACAGTATAGACTTGATGCTCAATACCGATTCCGATACCATGAAAATAAAAACACACTTTTTATTACAGTAGTAGACAGTAGAATGTCATTTTCAACATTAAATCATAGTACTTTCTTTTATGTTACCATGTGGATTTATATCTGTATAATCCCTCAGTCATGCAGGTAGGTGCCATAGTGAACCAAGGACTTGTACTCTTTATGTGATACATCTTAAGATGATTCTAATGCTATTCAGGAAAGGTTACTTTCTGTCCTGTGAATGTGACTTTTTCAGTAGGCCTATTGATACTTGCTCAGATGAGTATCTAGTTTCAGTACTAGCTTTAGTATCGATTAGTACAGGGGTCGGGAACCTTTTTAGCCGAGAGAGCCAAAAAAGTCGCATATTTTAAAATGTATTTCCGTGAGAGCCATACACTATTTTTTAACTCTGAATACAACTATGTGTGAATTTTTACCAACAGTTTTAGAGTATAAGAAGTCTCTGAATGTATTATTAATATTTTTTTTAATAACATCTCTGGGAGCCAAGATTTGGTTTACGTTTGGTTATGCATGCAAATTCAGAGTGTTCATATTTTAATGTTAATAAATGATGTTTTATGTTAATATTTGATTTATATGTATAAGCTACACTTGTTTTATTGCATTAATGTTGATTTTGGAAAATATCTTAGGATTGTCATTATTGAAGTTTTACGTAAATATGTTACCGTCACTTTAAGAGCGATAGCGCGCACGAGGGAAAACAGCACGCGCTGTGACAATGTGTTAGTTGAGACAGTGCATAAAGACGGAGCCAAATGGTTTTTTTACCGTAGTATTGTTTATTTTTGAGAATTACTTGATTTGATTACTTCTGTATTTATGTATAATTTATTATTTTCTTATTGTGTTAACAAATGTCAGCTAAGATTTATCTGAGAGCCAGATGCAGTCTTCAAAAGAGCCATGTCTGGCTCGCGAGCCATAGGTTCCCAACCCCTGGGAACCCCTGATTTTCAATACTTTTGACAACCCTACTGTGGGCTCCAGAGGTCCAGGAGGATACTGATGAAAGAACTGTTGTGCTTGTACTGCTCAGAAACCGTTGAGAAGCAGTAGTCAGTTTTTTACTTAATGTTAAAAGTGAATTTTTTATATTGGATGGGAAAAATAATAATTTTTTTAGATGCATCTTTGATTCTAAGAAAACGATTCTGAATCACCTGCCTGTTTATTTTCCTTGTGTCTCTCACTCTGTTTCCCACCTCCTCCCTCCTGTCACTCAGAGCAGCAGCTGCACACACTGCTGCTGCTCTGTTGTTAGAACGATGACCTCTCCACCTCTCCACTGTCACAATGACCCACAGGAATATCTCTCAATTCAGGATTCGTCTGAGACTTTATTTCATTCACATTTGAGTTTTCAGGAAAAACCTCTCACACACGACACCGCGCCGCTCAGTTACCTTGTACAGTAAACTCTTTTCTCTGTCCAAGATGGAGACGGTTTCATGTTACACACATGAAAAGCAGCTTTAGTGTAAAACACAGATAAACTGTTCTGAACTATCTCCATGGTGGACAGAGGACAGAGACGTGTGGCCTGTAGTTTTTGTAATAAAATCTGTAGAGAAGTTAAATAGACAACATGAAGAGCTAACAGCTACTCTGTACTAGATAATAATAATAATAATAATAATAATAATAATAATAATAATGGCTTACACTTGTAATGCGCTTTTTCAAAGCCTCTCAAAGCGCTACACTATAGTCATTATTCATTCATTTCCACACTTGCTGATGGAAAGCTACTACTGTAGCCACAGTTGCCCTGGGGCAGACTGACGGAAATGAGGCTGCCAATCTGCGCAATCGGCCCCTCTGACCACCACCTATCATTTGCACATACACCACTTTCATACTAGGCAATGTGTCTTGCCTAAGGACACAATGACAGAACTTGGTCCGAGCGGGACTCGATCCTCCGACCTTCAGGTTGGGGGACCAACACTAATCCCTGTCACAGAAAAAACAATGGTATTATCTCATTAATTTAAAAAAATAAATAAAAAAGCTTGTGTTAAATAGGTCATTGCTTCATCCTGCAGCTCTGCACATTTAAAAAAAAGTAGCCACTAATTTGATGTGAATGATAAAATGCATAGTAAAACATAAAGATGCATATTGAATATATTAAGCAATCCAGATTGTTCTCTCAACCGATGTAATTAAAACATCCACAAAGCCCCGCCTTCATACCCAGCATCTCTCTGTATCGCCGTTTTGCTAATTGAACTATTGTTAATAAGCTGATAACATCCATTCACGATAGAACCTTAATCCACATTCTTTGCTAAGCATAACTGGATAAGCAGAACTGGTACTAGCATTAAATTGTGTTTTTTAAACATTCATATATATTGGTATATCTTGTTGGCAAGTTTGCTTTAGTCAGTTTCCTCCAGCCTTAAGCTGCACCTATAGCCCCTCCTAAAAGAGACATGTCAAGGGTTTTGTGTCAGACGTGATCCAGCTCCGTTTGAGCCATGTACATTATTCAGGAGGAGAGCCCCCCGCTAAGGCACATCTACCATTCCTGCAACTCCTGCTGGCTATGTTCAACATTCAAACTCCTCTCACTGCTCCTGGACACACGTACTCTGCTTCATTTAGAGAGCATTTGTCTGGCTGGCAGTGCAAATTGTATGACAAGTGTGCTTTCTAAACCCCTTTTTGCTCGCAAGCCCAAGCATTGCTAGTTGCAAGATAAAGTGTCATGGAAACCCTTTGTGACACTGGCAGTGCTGTGAATGACAGGCCATCTGTTACATCAGCTCTCCGAGGTGCTGACGAACTTTTATGTCTCGACCCATACAAATGTGGACTCTTTATTCATTAGAGGCACAGTGTGATAGGCATATGTTCCTCTAATTAAGCTTTGCACTGCGATTTTTCAGTGCTAATGCAGGCTTTCATAACTGATTCATCCCAACTAATACTAACACAGTTGAAAGTTACTGCAGACTGGGGATGGGCCCTCTTTCTTAGATGTCTGTTTCCTATATGCATCACTAGAAGCCATAAAAATCCACTTAGCTTGTTTATTGTAGAGATGTTTTTGAATTCCCCTGCCCCTGTTGGTGAAAGCGTGTAGCATGTTTTCACATCGGGCTCTGGGATATGAGCCAGCTTTAGAAAGCCAGTGCTAATGACAGTCACACAAGGGCCAAATGTCTCGCGGTGAAGTAGCAAGAAGCTGGCCAGACTAGGCTCTCTCCATCCTGCAGCACAGTTTGGTTTGTGGAGGGAGTCCAGACTGTAAACTGTGGTAGCTAACACAATCAGCAGTGCCATTGTGGAATGTAATTTTACTATTGCCAAAGTCTTTTGTTTTTTTTACAGAATATTTAGTTTGATGCCCAGTTTTAAACTGACTTGATCATTTTCAAAGATTAGAGATTTAAGCATATGGGTCCCTGCTCAGTAATTGTTTCAAAATAGTCTGCGATTGTCTCGCCAAAATTCCATAAAATGTGAAATTGGACCAGTGGTATGGTGATGGTTTGTTTTTCCTTTTAATTAATTTAGTAATATATTGCTCAAATATAGGGATGGGTCACATTGGATCACTAGTGATATAGTCTATATGTTGATGTATGACATTTGGCACGTTGTGATATAAGGTGATTTTCCGCTCCGTTGTGAGGGGAGGCATACACATATTGTGGCTATTTCGCACCGCTTAAGCTTAGAGCAACTGAAACACTGACTGAAGGCTCTACAGAGGCTAAAACTCTAATAATAAAGATGTATACATAAGAATAACAAGCAAAGCCACCATTTAGCAGCCTTAGGTATATCATCATTTATACCATTAATAAATTGATAAGTACTCTTTGTCTCTGTTACCCTTCCATATATCAAATACATGTTGCTCATCCTCCTTTGACCCAGACCTGCTTTGCCCTTTACCCTCCTTCCACACTAAGGTTTAGCATTAGCATAGTTCTATTTTAGTAATTCTTACAAAAACTGCCTGTACAACACCTACATCTGAAAATTATGACCAGTCTCCACCTGACATCCCTCTTATGCCTCTTAATTCTCTTATCTCCCACCATGATGACTACACTATTTTCCCTGAGAGTCTTAGAGCTTAGAATAGTCTGTTGAAGTGTCTTGATGATTGTCTTACAGCCAGCCAAGCATCACGCAATTGTCCAGGGCCCATTGAGTTCTTACCTAAATGAATTGAGAGTAAGAACAGGTACTTTGTGTGCTGTGGACGGCGCAATGAGACGGCATTTCCTACAGCTAAAGCCTGGTCTCCCTCGCTGTCTTCGTCTATGTGTCGGTCTGCACTGTAAGCTGCTGGCTGTCTGCCCAGGTCTGCGACACAGTGAAGTAGCTCAAGAGGGCCAAGGACAAAGGCTTTATATGTAGCCTTTTGGACAGAAGCATCCCGGCCTATACACTTAAATGAGGAAGATGTGCGGAAGTAGTCTATTTCATTTTGTCTGTTTTGTTCCAGTGTCCAGAATCAGTCTCGCGGATGAAACTGGAGCTGCTCACTTGGAAAAATATAAATGTCATTGTACCTGGTTGGTTTTAAAAGCCCCGAGTATGCTGGATTAGTGAGATGGTGCAATTTCCGTTCACCTTTTATGGGGCAAATATGCTGAGCAAAGCAAACCTGCTTAAACATTATGCAAGGTATTATGTCCTTAAGAACACAGTTGAATGGTTTAACAACCTAAAGTATGCCCAACGTACAGTTACGCCATATACTTTCCATTTTCAGTATCGCCCCTATCAAGGTTATGTTTCCATTAGGATTTCTTTGTTAGTTCAAATATTTTTCATATAAGGGCATTACTTTTGATCAATGTGTCATAGCGGTGTTTGAGTTGCAACACTGATGATGCCAGTCCTGAAACTGCAGTGAATTAAAAGTGGCTAAAGTTGGATCAATAGAGATATATCAATTATTGTACCAGATTTTTATTTTTTTTTTTCCATGTAGTTGAACAAAATTTGTTTTTCTCTAGTGTCTATCAATCAATCGGGTCTATATAAAACATTAAAAACAGACAGAAGACTAACAATAATAATAAATAGATATAAGTAAGGTGTTGAGGTCAAAATAAAATTGGTGTGTCCATCTAGCGTTTTGTTTTTCGAGAACCAGAAACTGCATGCTAGCTGCACTTTTGCTGACAAATATACATCACAGAAATTGTCACTAAGCTGCTGTCCATAACATTGTGCAACAGCCATGATAATACGATGATTACAACACAAGTACATATTAATATTTCTTTTTGAGGCTTATCCGTGACAATAAAAGCATTGACATTCACTAGTGCATAATGAATTACTGCTCTGCGTGTTC
The DNA here is from genome assembly GCF_009829125.3 of Periophthalmus magnuspinnatus. NCBI lineage: Eukaryota > Metazoa > Chordata > Actinopteri > Gobiiformes > Gobiidae > Periophthalmus > Periophthalmus magnuspinnatus. The sequence goes on from NC_047144.1 coordinate 6,565,627, forward strand.
TTACTATAACTAAAGCAATCAGTGTGACGAGGCGTGTGCGCAGCTGACACGGGGCCTTTGCTCGGTGGTGGGAGATGAAAGGGCCCTGACAGTTGTGTGAAAATGGCCACGGGGAAGACACCGCCATCAGACGTGAGGTGCTGACGCTTGTTGTTGTCATCACTGCTGTTTGTGCTGTTTATATATTGGACTGTTTGGAGAGCACAGCAGGAGTTACGACTTATACATGCAAATGCAGCTGATGTGGTGTGAGGGCACAGTGGGTGGATCAGGGACACTGAAAGAGGACCAACAGCATTTGAGTTGTGTGAAACTACCGACATTAAGCTCTACATCAGCGTTTGGACTGAGAGTAACATAAATAATAATTCATATATTTTTAAACGCAAGATGTAACTTTTTTGGTGCATAGTGAACTTTATGGATGAACAATGCTTGTCTCCATGTAGGTATTATTGTTTCACATTATGACATTTAACTTGTCTTCAGGGAGATATGAAGGTCAAATATTAATAATAATACGGGCCCTTCCCTAATAAATGCACTGCCATACTGTGGAACTATAACTCCATGGAGACAAGCCGGTGGCAGACCCCTCAGCAGAAACGTTACATAGTGCAACTGTAAATATCAGAGAAAAATATAATGATTTTAAATATCTGTATGGACAGTAGGAAACATGATGCATTGGAAATGATGACATTTTGTTGTATTTTACTGCTAATGTCAATGATGAGCTAAGTTAGTCTTATAATATAATTGTAATGAAACATGTATTTTTAGTGTGTTCATCTGCCCATGTACTGCAGATGGAAAGTAGCAGTAACTAAATCTGGTACAGATAATCTTTTATTTTGTAAAATTAATGAATTTCTAAAGTAAACTAAAAACATTCACGATAATAAATGTTCCATCATAGCTGCCTTGTCTTTAAACCCATCACTATAATACTAAACAAGTCAGTTGTAAGATTGTAAGATTCAACTGAATCTACAAGTGACGTCTTTCTTTACTTATTCTAACATTGCTGCACATTGATGACCATTGCTATTAAAAGTGAGAAACAAAGTAGCCTTCTGAATAGCTTAATCTTTTACATTTTATGCTAGGCATTAAGCACTTTTTTTAGTGTTGGTGATCCTTCACAATAATCTTGTTTTTGTAGCTGAACTATTGTTATTATTGGAAAAGCCCTGTTTCCGTCTCTTGTGGGGGTCTGCACCAGCGCTAACATTAGCACCGGAAAATGGATGTGACTCTAGCAGCATCTGATTAACAGCAGGACTGCCATACTTTTACTGGCCCGCACACTCACAAAGCCTCCAAATGCATCCGGAATAATGTTTCAGATAAATAAAGCCACTACGTACACAATTTCATTCATCATTGCACCCAGAGGCACAGGCTCGCACACCAGGCACCCAAAGAGGCACATTAGCATCCCTCCATGTTGCCCTTCTCTCTTCACCTGAGGGAGAGGAGCTGCAGACCAGAGTGCAGTGTCTATAAAAGATTCCCCTGGGTCTGCAGGATCCGCCTGATTTGAAAGGGTTTAATGGAGTTGAACTAAGGGCAGAGGAGTTGGCCAGGATGCAGAGTAGTACTATAGAGGAGCAATGCTCTCTAAAAGACTTTGTATCTGCATTTTAACATTTCAAATATATTAAAATGACTGCATATACAAAAGTGATTTATGAGTTATAGCGGGTTATAATTGTGTGTTTCATTCATGTTTGAGTAGTCCAGTATTTTCCAACATGTGTCACTGCTCAAACAATATTCAATGGATTTGTTTATATAATTAAGTTCTTATTTTGTTTAAATATTTTAATTTACAATTAACAAAATAATGAGACAAGTAGTGTGCTTAAGAAAAACAAAAACATGTAGCAGCACAACTTGATGTGATATCTGTAATTTAGATCGACAAGCCCAGACTTTATTTGTTGTATGGTAAAATGCAAGAATCACCAATCATATTGTTGTCTACTGCAGTTTTGTTGAAAATAACTCTTTAACTTCTCGGTGTTCAATTTTTTCATCCAGAGAGAAATGTTGGTGTTTCACACATTCAGGTGCAGATGCTTACTCTATGATCATTATAAGTGCACCTGTCTTTCCCCGCCTCTCTTCTCCACCGCCTCTCGTGTGTTCACACATGAGCAGTTTGAATGACAGTGACATTTATGGTTCTTGTTCATGCAGCAGCCTATGCCTGTCCTCTAGGTTATCCCTGCACTCCAGAGATATCCTGCTGAGCCTTGCCCACTCGCAAGGCCAAATATGCAGCTTCAAATCAATATAGCTGTTTGATTTCACCGCAGGCACACGGCATATTCAACACCACTGGTCCACTGCAACTGTTTTCTCCTCCTGCCTTCTCTTTGTGCACTTAATCGGACATGCTATGAAAATGAGCAAAGTGAGACTGACGTAATGCTAAGTCCCACGCACAACGGCAAAGCAAAGTGACATGCTTTTTACTTAAATGCCAGTCTTTCTGCCTCCATATTTTCTGCCAGTGGGATCTTCCAGATTGGTCATGTGACCACAGTGTATAGATCCACAGGCCTATTTGCCCCAGGAGGGAGATTTAGTTTTTGTTTTTTTGAGCTGGCTAATGGTTTCCTTTACCAATGTTACTTCTCAGTCCACCACCTCTTCCTTTCTTCCTCAACATAACCAACAGGCAAAGACATTATCATTTTATGAACTGTGTTATGGGACCGGAAATTCATTCCTGCCCTTTGATTAAATAAACTTCTCAAATCATTTCTGTGAATGATTTGGTGCAGCACATTTTACATTTCACACTGTTAAGGGTCTTACACCTGGTGTCTTAATCTTTATCCTTAGTTAACAACACATCACTTATTGTGTCATGTAACGTAATAAAATCCATTGTAGGCAATTTGAGAACATTTGCTGAGTAGTATTTATTACAGTTTATTTACAGTTATATATTTGGTCAAAATGTCCATATAGTGTATACTGATGTATCTGTGTTTGTGTTGCAGCCACTCCCACTCTCCTGGCTCCATGGCAGCAGCGGTGCGAGGAAGTGAGTGGTCATGTGGACGCTGCACCTTCCTGAACGCAGGCGCTGCCCCTCGCTGCTCCATCTGTGAAGCCCCGCGCCAAAAACCTGACCTGAACCAGATCCTGAGGCTGAGCAGCAGCGAGGAACACCGCTGGGCCTGTCCCCGCTGCACCCTCAACAATCCCCAAGGGTCCGGAGCCTGTTCTGTGTGTGGCTTTGGCCAGTCCGCTGCCACCCACACACCCCCCACCACTACCATCGCTGCCACTGCCAACGGCCTCCCCTCGGCCCCTTCTGAATCACCTACCCCCAGTGTCACCCCTTCAGTTTTACTGGAGCCGCACGGACAGCACCCAGCCAAAGAGGAGGCAATGCGGCGCTCAGAGAGCAACGGAGAGGTGGTGCGTCTGGAGGCCCAGCACTCGGGGTGGGCCTGTCCTCGCTGTACTCTCCACAACACCCCCGTAGCTCTGTCCTGCTCTGCTTGTGGAGGTCCCAGGAAACTGTCCTTGCCCAAAATCCCTCCAGAGGCTCTGGTAGTGCCTGAGGTGCGGACTCCTGTGCTGGGTTTCCCAGCCCACAGTGCAGGGGCTCCTCCGCTGCTCATAGACCTGACCGATGACTCTCCTCCTGCTCCGCCCTGTGATACTCAGGAGCCCCCACATGCAGCGTCACAGTCTTCTTTTGCCTCTTTTTCGTCCTTACAGAACAACCCTGTGCCACGCAGCCGGAGGGAGGTTCCCCCTCCTGGGCGCCCCCCAAATCCCGGCACCAGCACCCCCAGTCCCACCTCCCCCTCCACAGCCATCGTCCCCCCACAGCCAGGGCCTCAGCGGCCAGCCAAGCCCAAGCATGCCCAACCCCAGGAACCCGTGTACCCCAGCAAGCGCCTAAGTATTTTAGAGGAAGAGGACCACCCACTGCCCCCCCTCCTTCCTCCCTCATCCTCCTCCACCTGGAAGTGCCCCAGCTGCTCTCTGTCCAACACAGGCAGCTCCTCCAAGTGTGAGTCGTGCAGATCGTCCCGGGCCGGTGCTGACCTCATCGACCTGGTGGGCTGCGAGTCTGTGCGCTTCACCCCCGCCAGCCCTTCCAGCCCGGACTTCAGCACCTGGGCCTGCTCCAAGTGCACACTGCGCAACCCCACGGGGGCCGCCAAGTGCTCTGCTTGTGGCTCCTCCAAGCTCCATGGCTTTGTTGAGCAGCAGATGCCCCTGTCTCGCTGCTGCCCAGCCTGTGGCCACTCTGCTGGGTCTGCCTCTGCATCTTGCTCGTGCACAGCCTCCTCCTCTTCATCCTCGGGACATAAGACACGCAAACAGGGGCGAGGCTTCCCCTCCTCCAGCTCCGCCTCCGCTAGCCTTCAGGAGAAGGGGGGGCAGTGGGGCTGTCCTGCATGTACTCTGCTCAATGACAACAAGGCCAAAAACTGTGCCGCGTGCCACACGCCCCAGCAGTACCTCACCATGCGCAAGGTGCTAAAACCTCTGAAGAGGAGGGAGAGCATGCATGTGGAAGCCCGCCGCCGCAACGATGAGGGTGAAGCCAAGGAGCTGTGGGAGAATATCGTCAGCTTCTGCAGAGAGGTGAGTAACGCACTGACACTGCACACATTACAAAGAGTCTCTTGAGCCATACATTCAGAAGTTTGAAAAGCAACACTTTAGCTGTAAAGAAAAGTTGTTTTAGTAACAAAATGACAGTTTCTACTTAATGTGTGGTTACTGCAGCTTAGTGTCTTGTTGACACTAGTCTCTTGTCTTAAGAAATATTTTCATTTTATTTTTGTCTCTAGTGATTAAAATAGAGAACCTCAGTGTAACCTTTTGCAATACCCCAAGTATGTTAAGTATTATTGCTTATTTAAAAACTATAATTGCATATTTTGAACCGCAATTCAATAAAAGTGGCCAAATAGCACTTGACAGAATGTGGGACCTAATTGTGCTGTTGCAATCAGGGTTTTTCTTTGTGTTGCCATAACAACATAATCACATTCAAAGATCAGAGGGCTGTAAGGTCATCTGTGTGTCATCAGGAGGGCTCACTGGAGTGATTCATCCTGTCAGCCGTGTACAAACACACAGGTACTCATCTCAAACACTGTGCTCAGATAGAAATATTGCCTGTTCTTCATGGTCAGTCAGGTTGGGCACGGCTGGACTCTGCCTGCCTGTCACTGTCTTGGTACAGCTCTCTAGCACCTCTCATGCCATGTTTACAATAGCATGAAGTGAGCTTTCTAATGCATTATTAATGGCTTCTTTGAGAGTCACAGAGCTCACCACTGGGTGCGTGGGAGGTACAGATATCGAGGATCTCTCTCTCTCACCTCTCAGTGTCTTCCTAAACCTAATATTGAAATTAAAGCTTGAAACGTTAGACCTCATTCGTAGTTCCTCTCTTCAAAATTCACTCACTTTCATCTCTTCTCCTCTGTGTTTATTATCTCTTTTTTTTTTACTTCTCCCTTCCTTTATCCCTCCCTGTAGTGTTTCCTTGCTCTGCTCTTGTGTGCTAGTGAAACTGTGCTAAGGTGAACATAGGACTGAGCTATTTTTAGCGGCAGAGGCAGGAGAGGAGGGATGATTTGCTTCCCTATGGCGCCCGTAATCAGAAAGTGCATCATCTGCGGCCATGAGCTCTTAGGGGTCAGGGACACTAAGGGCAGAGGAAGAGGATTCTTTCTAATATGGTCAAAGCGGTGTATGTAGTGGTTAAAATGTAGGGACCTGATTCAGTCCTTGTGCCAATCTGCGTACAAACTAACTAAGTGTATGTGCCCCTAAGGAGATCCATAAAGCCCTAAGAGATGAAGAGACTGTCATTAAACCATCACTCATTTCAAATCTAATCGGTTTATTGAACTAAAAACTGACTATTTTAAGGTTAAAGCAAAATGTGTTTATTCTAAAACTAACAAATCCGCAGTTGAATCTATATTATTAATCTGCTTCTTGAAATTGGTATTTGCTTTTAGATAGGAGTCAATATTACCTGTGTGATTTTTAGCCCAAAGCAGTCAGTGCAAGAAACATTCCCTTTTTCACCTGAGTGCATTTTGTGTTCTCCCTGGCTCCACATTTCATTTCATTCTGAGTTTTGGAGCAAAGAATGTACACTTGATGCCTTCTCTTTTAACCATGTCCGTGCACTCACTCAAACTATTTTTTTTCCTTTTTGTAACATATGTTTGGAAGAACTTCTAAATGACCTTTTCGATTTGTTTAACAATACAATACTCTCTATTTTAATGCTTAAAATTGAGCTACTCTTTAATTGATCTATGCCTTGTTTAGCATGTTTTATTGTAGTGGTGTGTGCCAGCCTGTTCTGGGATGCCTTTGTAGTAAACCTAATAAGTGTTTCACTGTTGGTGTCAGTTCAATACGTCCTTGTTAGCAGACTTTTAGGAGATCAATAGTTAGCCCGTAGCATGTGGTTATCCAAATACACAGGCTAGCCACTGTGAAGCAGGCCTTGTGCGGCTGCCAGTGGTGTGTACTCTTGGAGAGCAGAAGGTTTTCCTTGCTTGAATTGGCTGCGTGAAGCCAGAGTTTGTTTGTTGGCGAGGGTCCAGAGAAAGCAATAGTGATGAGGTTTACCCAAGTGGACTTACTGTAGCACATCACAACAGCACTCTGTTATATCCTGACACCATGTGCAAATCCTTCAAGCTGAAGTAATATATTTTTGATAAATGATATAAAAAATTCAAAGCACCATCTGAGCTACGGCTCTCTGTTCTCACTTTGAACAAGATAAATGTAACACAAACTACAAAAAGCAACTGAAAATTACATAAAACTACTACAGTTTTTGTGGTGGTAATTGAATGCATCATTTTTGTCAACTATAACCAAACATTACATTTGTATAGGCTCTATATTAATGCATGTAACAAAAGGTAAGATACTAATTACACAGTGGACTATAAATGAATTAATTTAGTTTGAGAATTTGTACTAGTGTGCTACATGTACTCTATGTTGCACTTATTTATGCTTTTTTTTTTTTAGTAATGAGGAAACCCATTGTTGAAAAAAAAAAAAAGATAATTATTCATGGCCTTGTTGTTTTCTGTGTTGTATGTGTTGGGCATAATTATTCACACAAAATGTACTTTAAAAGTTCCTTTTATGTGACAGCACTGGCATTTCAGTATGTATTGAGCCCCACAAAAAGGGAACAATGAAAAATAAATGTTGCAATTTATGTAGCGTTATTGCAACAAGCAACTCAAAATGCCTTTGAAAGCTACCAGTCATGTAGTGTTGTCTTTTGGGAGAAATCGTGTTGACGAAGTAGCTATAGTCGACATATTCTCTCAAGAGAAGAGTACACTGCTGTTATGTGCTCTGTGCTTGGTTATTGCTTGTGGTCAGCCACTACTAAAGAAAAGGGAATGTATGATTTTCACTGAATCAATATTCAGCATTTCATTTGAGTTTGGTCTTTTAAGTTTGCTGATTGCTAAAAATTCTGATTTCAAACACCTGCTTTATGACAATAATTAGCTTCCCACTGAAGTGGCAAAGGTCTGATTAGTTTTCTTGTCTCATGTTTGTCAATGTATCAGGCTGTAGATTTGTTCCATTCCCCCTCCACAGTTGCACTAAATCTATTTTGCTACTTAAGCCTAGAATATAAGCCGGTTCATAGGTCACACTTGAGCCACTGAACTACAGGAAGTAGCTTTGAAATGATTTTGCCCCAAACTGGATTGTGGAGGATGACGTTTAATCAATTGGCCGCAGTGATATCCACCAGCAGAGCAGCTCGCACATCACACCCTCCTCTTTACTCCAGGTCCCTGAAATGAGAGAACCTCACTTCTTAGTATTGATGCTCATGCCCTCGAGTGCACTTCAGTTACATCTTGATAACTCTATAGTAAATCTATTGGAGCAGCGTACATGGACAGGATGCGGTTATTGTCCAAATAAATGGCTATGGAAATAGTCATAATCACCATTATTTGAGTCATAATTGGAAACATATTTAATTGATATAATTTGTTTAATTTAAACATGTTTTTGTAATTTTCTGCTTTGAATTGACTAGAATGAAACTATAAAAAAATGTATATATATATTTTATAACTTCATCAAATCCACCCAACCCCAAGACCCCACCCACTTCAAAAATCCTTTTTTCACTAAGCCCACTTCTGACATGACGCCGGTAAGAGGATAGTTTGTGCATGTGCCTCAGAGTTTTGGATGGGCAGATAGTGTGTCCAGATTAGATATCAGCATACGTCTAAGTCACAAATACAGTAGAGCTTGAGTTTCACAGTGCTTTCCGAATGGTTTGTTGCGTTAAATGCTTGATGCCCAGTAGAGAATGTGCTGTGAGAGAGTACGTGGTTCACAAGCGTTAACGTCCTGTCTCTGGTAAAGGCAGCCACAGTGTGCTCCAGCCCTCTGTTGTATACATGTGTGAAGCCACAATAAACAGTGCAAATAATTCCCCCTGACACATGAATAATTAGCAAGGATTTGACTGTCCTTATTTGTCCCCATAAACTACGATAACTAGAAGTGGGAGATGAATAGGATTGTTGTTTTGGAGATGTGCAAAATCAAGTATATAGAGCTGATTAAAATACAGTTAACATGTAGTGTTAATTGTACTTTTGTGATTAATTTTGTGTGAAGTGTCACGTTCACATTTTGAGCAGTACTTAAATCTCAACCAAGACATTTTCAGACACATTTTAGCACACTCATGAATTGCCATTGTCATTGAGATCATCCAAAAAAGTATATTCATTTTGTATCGCCCAACCCTTTTCCCAACTAATTTCAAAGCTTTTCAAAGTTTGTATTACATCCGAAATAACATATCACCTCTTCTCTCTGTCTCCGCTCCTTTCTCCCTCATCCAATCAGAACACCGTGAATTTCGTGGATGACAGCTTCCCCCCAGGCCCGCGCTCGGTGGGCTTTCCCGAAGGCGACAGTGTCCAGCAGAGAATCAAAAAATGGCTCCGCCCACATGAGATCAACTGCAGCAACTTCAAGGACCGCAGCGTAAAGTGGTCGGTGTTCAGGACGCCAAGGCCCTCGGACATCCTGCAAGGCCTGCTGGGAAACTGCTGGTGAGCACTTATACTCATGTTACATATAGAGGCCTGTATATGACTTTGGCTCTTTGTTCCTGTGCAGTATACTAATCACATTATTTTTACAGTTGTGTTCAAATGGATGTGAATGTTGTTTTTTTTGCATTACAGTGGAAAACCAGCCTAAAGAGCTGGAAAATTGCTTCTATTAACTTTTTTTGAACCCCTTTGATGACGTTCTAATTGTCTGTTGCGTTAATCTATTATAAGTCTGCAGTGAAGTTAGTTGGAGACGCAGGGAAGAAAGGGGATAGGGTTAGATGGAGTGCACATTGTACACTCTGGAGAAATGCATCGGGCTGAGACTGCCTCCATAATTGCCTTATCTTTCTTTATTTGTCTAGCGCAGTAGCTCTCTAACTTTCAACAGCAAGTACCACTGCGTAAAATATTTTGCTTTCCAAGTGCCACCAGTTCTGTACCAGGTTTACAACACGGTTAAATCATGCAAGATTCAAGAGTACTTTATTTGTCCCCAAGGAAATTTGTTTGACACCCGAGCTGCCACACCGAGAAATACACAGACAGAGCATGACATCATGACTAAACCTGAACTCAGTCTTGTTTAAAATGTTAATGGTTTACATAATATTGTTTCATTCGGCATCTGCTCCGGTTTATGGTTAACCTCTCTGTAACTACTGGGCCATTCCACATGACAGAAAACCAGGTATAAAGTTTGACACCTTTTCTGTCAGCACAAATAAACAAACGGGAGTACAGTTTTTCACTATGACTTCAGAAAGTGCCTGTTAAACCCCAAAGATGTGAGTGTTGTCAGCTGAAAGGACTACACAGCAGTCAGGTTAAAGTGGCAGGTTTTGGAGCCAATCCCTCACAAATAATACGGTCCAACATTTGTGGATCATACATTTGGATATTTCTTTCAAATATAGTGAATCTCTTATAGAAGTATAGGCACACCATAGTTTGAGAAGCAGTTGTCTAGTTTCTCCTTTAAAAGCACATCAAGCTAATGGTGAGACAGATACACTTCAAAGAATCTGAGCATCACAGAGTAAAGATGATAAAATGTGAAATAAACTCGATAAAAACCCTTAAATGAAATCAGAGGAGAGCACGTTTTCAGTTGGACAGATGTAGCGATACACCTGACGGCAGATTATTCACAGCACAGCAGAGTTTGTTTGGACACACACTTTATCTCCCTGCCCTTGTTCTGCGGCGTGTGTCCTCTGGGCTCTGTCTTACTTCTCCACAAACACAACAATGAACACTCACTCTCATAGTTGTCCCAACACAAGTTTCACTTCATCACTCGCACATAGGGCTTATCAAAAATAACCGTCCCCCGGGCCAAATCCTCTCCGCTCCAAAACGGATGTAACCCAAATTCCTGCACACTGGCTGTTCAAACGCGCCGTGGCCTAATAAACCAGCAGTCAACCCAGCAGACTGCAAAAAATCACTAGTCACCCTAATTTTTCAATCATGTCCGACACAAAAGCCAACAGTATATCACAATATGTCAGTGGTAATGCATTTTTGACACTTGGTTCGGATTAACAGCTGGGTGCATTCAGTCCAGTTGCATTTGGGTATATTGTAGTCTCATAAAAGGCATGTTACAGTGATTTTCTCTATCTGCTTGATATATTAGGAAGCAGAGGACGGGTTATTGCAGTCACCTTAACTGGAACGCCAACAATAGGCTGAAAGCTGAACTATGTGAGTTCTGATGGGGATAGGTTTGTCTCCATGGAGATTTTATAGCTTTGCCTGTTATGTTCTACAGCAGAGGTGTCAAACTCATTTTCACAGAGGGCCACATTAACAGAATGGCTGCTCTCAAAGGGCCAGATGTAACTGTAAGATAAATGTAACTAAACATAACCAAATGTAATGTCAAATAAATGCAACTACTTTTTAATCTTGTTAATTCACCATTTCTGTATTTATTACTTATTTAAGTTACAAATATTGCATATGGATTTGTATAGATATGAAAAAATGGCTTTGTAACTGCATATCTTCTGATAAACTGATATTTTAAGACAGTCAGATCTTTTAATTTACTTTGTCACGGGCCACATAAAGTGACATGGCGGGTCACATTTGGCCCATGGGCCTTGAGTTTGACATGTGTGTTCTACAGTATGTTATTAAACTTATTTTTATTCAGGCAAAGTTACAGGTCAGATCTATGGAGAGGCAACCCTGCAGACAGTAAGAATCTATTTCAATGTTTTTGAGCAATAAAAAATGCCTGTAATTGAATAGAGCACAAGATGGATCCATTTTATGCCATACTGTGGAATATTCTAGGCAAAGTGGTAACATCTTCATGGAAATTAGCAGATGAGGGATCCGTCACCAGAAAGTCATATAGTCCACCTTTAAAGTTGTGATGAGTTGCTGGCATTTTTACTCATAAGAATGCCATATAATTCCTCTTACCAATTATAAGTTAAGTCATTACTTTATCCCTGGATTCATTTTTTTGCCCGAGACATTTTAATAATTTATTTTAGAATTGTGATTAACTAATTAAAAAGCAAGTGAGTTTGTCTGCTGCTGGCTAAATTATCAGTAATAAGAAGCTATGCAGAAGGCACCTTATCAAATGTGATTGATTTTCACTGAGGGGAAATTGCATACAGTTACAAAGCCGTATCTAACTGCTGTGTTGAAACGTATGTCTAATTCCTTATTTGCAGTTTGACGGGTGGTTGTCAGTGCCTGGTCTCTCTCTCTGATTGCTTCTGTCAGTCGGCGTTTGCTGTACCTGCCGCAATTCAACACGTCAGACTTTATTTATACTGAAGTCCACAGAGCCACACACGCCGCTCACAATCAACTCAGGCTTTAATTCACTTTGGCTGGTGTTGTCAACATACAAGTAGTACTGAAACGTGTACTCAACTTAAAGTACTGTTACTACTAAATACAGGTAGTTGTTGTACTGCAAGACACTATTGGAAAGTATGCAAAAGTGTATAATCTATCAAATGAACAGTCAAAAAGCTGCAAAAAAGTTAATAAAAATGCATTAAATTCGTATAAACAATGGTCTATGGCGATATATTGGTATTATTGGTCTATGGTCTATGTATTATTGTTTTATTTTACTGTCTTTTCTTTTTTTTTATACTCGAACATCTGCCAAAACATTTATAGGCATATTTTTCAAGTCCTGTTACACTATGATTTAAAAATACAATTATTGTTATCAAGACAACCCAAACAAAATGTCAGCTTCAGAATGCGACAGACACAGACTCAAAAATACAGTTTCCTTACTTAAGCACTGAAGCACTTCTACCACAACCACTACTACTACTACTATTATTAACTCTTATTATAACCCACTCTTAACCTCCCTCTCCTATATCAGAACATAAAACCGATTAATTATGATATACTACACTTGAATATTTATCGAATCCTTTCTGTCTCTTGGGTTTTTCATTTATTTATTTTTCTCTGTTGGACATGAGTTCCCGTGTAACTTTCCCTTCACGCCCCCCGCAGGTTCCTGAGTGCATTGGCAGTGTTAGCCGAGCGTCCCGAGCTGGTGGAGAGGGTCATGATCACACGCACCATCTGTCCAGAGGGGGCGTACCAGGTTCGGCTGTGTAAGGACGGTACATGGACCACAGTGCTGGTGGACGACATGCTGCCCTGTGACGACTACGGCTACCTCCTCTTCTCTCAGGTAGTGCCCCAGAACTGTTTACCTACGAGAGGAAAGTTGGAAGAGATGGAATACTACTACAGACAGATGGAGCACTTCTAGGTTTGCGCTGGCTTAAACCAACTTTTAAGATCTCTCAAATGATCAAAACAAATGAAATAATGTGAAATAATTGTGCATGAGTTTGTGGTTATGAAAAAGGAAAAGTAATATGTGCTTGATTACATGTTGTGTTAATGTCAAAACACCATCACACCACAGAACGTGTACAATAGTGTTTTAAATCAAATGATACAAATGAAAAAACATTACTTACTTTTATTTTACTGGGGAAAAACTGATGTTAACAGTGAAATAAGGGTCCTATTAACCTTTAGCTGACAGATGATTTTGTTTATTTGTTTTCTTTCTTTTTTTTTCCCCGAAAAGGTAAAACAAACTTCACATAATTTGTCTTTTTATGCTGCCTCTCTAGAGACCACAGATGGCAGTTAGTCGTTTTGTTATGATCTGGTATATTTACACTGTAATGGTACTGTCAATCAAATAAATACATTTTAGTAATTGTAAATCCAAGCGAAAAGTACCATAATAATACATTATCATTTGGAAAGTAATAGTTTTCCTTCTATGTAAGATATATGGACAGCAGACTTGAAGGCTAACACCGCCACTGATATCATGTATTCAAATCCATCGTCTTTGTGAATAATGATGCTAAACTACAGTAGTAGATCACTCTATAACAACTCTGTATCATTATCATATTAATCTAAACACATGTTAATTTATTATTACGAGCGCGTCTCCCAGGACCGCACTACCTTGATGTGTAATTAATCAACTGGCAATCAGCGATCATGTCTTACACTGTGAAACAAGCAAAGCATAACACGACCCAGACGGCTGCTCCATCATCTGTTTATCTACAAGCGTTTATCAAGACGAGATTTAGAACAAGCAATGTGGGTCCTGTTCCAAAAGAAAATAAAGGACAGATTTTAGATATATTACTGTGACGCTCTGAGATGCTGAACATGAGTAAGTATTGGCTTTTACTGTGACTAGTGTTTTCTATCCAAGTAAACTGCCTGGATTTACAGTGAATGGGGCAAGTTAAAGGTACACTATGTATCTTTTTCGGTTAAGGGTCCATTATCTATTACCTCCATGGAGTTGTTATGTTTAATGCTATGCTGTTAAACTTTACAGGCAAAACAATATCTTCCTTGTATATATTAAATTTCATGTTCAGGTCGCCTCTCCACAGATCTGACCTATGAACAATTGCATTCATTTTGTTTATGTAGTCGTATAATCATTATTTTTATGCAGAGCTCAGTTTCCGTTTGTCTTTATCTTTTCAGAAATGTATAGAAACTGGAAGCGGCCCAGAATGTTTTCCATTTTCTGAGTGATAATAGCCTCAGCCCGGCTTGTCAGGACAAAATATAGCTCCTCCACATACAAAAACAATCAATCGTAAAGATAAAATACATATGGTTTCCAGAGTCATGCACTCCACAAATTTCTCCAAAGTATTTTAACTTGCAGTTGACAGCCAAAAGTTTGTGTCATTTATTTATGGGTTTTTGGAGGAGGTTTTTGGAGAAAGACACAGGGTCATAGAAGCATTCACTGTATTTACATCACAGAATGATTGTTTTTTTTGTTTTGTTTTTTGACTTGGTTGGTTTATTTGTCGGGTGAATGTGCAGGAGCTTATCACATTGTGGTGACTAAAATCTTTAACCCATTTTAACTCATATCTGAAATTTAAATGATAAAGGCAAATGGTGACTATGGTTAGGATTAGTGAATTAGTAGAAATTTAATGACAGTCAACGTAATGCGTGTGTGTGTATTGAAAAAAAGGAAGAAATGTGTATAAATAAATAAAACGTATGAATGTTGTATTATGTCTGTAGGCATTATAGGCATAGGTGTCTTATTATCTCCATTGTGCGTCTCTGCCCCCTCAGGCCCAGAGGAAGCAGCTGTGGGTGGCTCTGATAGAGAAGGCCCTGGCCAAACTCCACGGGTCGTACTTTGCCCTGCAGGCGGGGCGGGCCATCGAGGGGTTGGCCACTCTGACTGGAGCTCCCTGTGACTCTCTCATGCTCCAGGTCAGCTCCACCAACCCACGAGAAGAGCCCATCGACACAGACCTCATCTGGGCCAAGATGCTGAGCTCCAAGGAGGCGGGGTGAGAGCGGAGATACTGTTGGGCTTATTTAAGACGGGGAAAGAAAAGCAGGAATTCTTCTCTTGTGGTGTACCAGGAATGATTTTCCATAGAGTGCAAGAAAAATTTGAAACCTCTTTTGAAAATGGATATAATTTTGTTATATAAAGGGATTATGTATGACAGTAATTAAATTTTCAAGTTTACTCAAAACATACCAGATCATACGGGACACCACATTAATCACTAAATTATTGTCAGGCAGAGAGCTGTCATTAAAAGCCCTGTAAACATTTTTTCCCATTCTCAAATGGAGACTGAGGGAGGAAGTTTAAACCACCAGCCAGTTTCTAAAGTGAACGTCTGCTCATCATCATTCTTTATGCACACTTTTAATCTCATCACTGTAACGCAATGAATCTCAGCCCTTACTTCAGCCTCTTTTTGTTGTGGATTGATGAACACCAATAAACTCTGCCACACACTTCCAAGGTTCCCAATTGATACAAATGGTTCACAATATGATGTAGACAGCACACAGATGTCATTTATTTTTCACAAATTGCTACTTTTGCAATATATTCTCTGAGCCAGAAAGAATTTTGCACTTCTACAAGGGGCCCTGTATCTACACTGGCTAAGCTCTTGAGAACATTGTAAAGAATGATAATTTCTAGTAGATTCAGACACAAGGGTTAAATGATTATTCTGACATTGTGATATGTATTACCTGTGCACCTTAAGTACCATTTATACCACAAATGAGGACACAACAACATTTCTGTTTATGAGATCAACCAAAAGCAATCATAAAATTAGCTTTAGAAAATGAATGAACAGTGTTAGTTGGTGCTTACTGTGTAATCCAAGGCAGCTAATGAACATCCCTTTTGGACAACCTTCCAAAACAAACACAAAGAACAAGGTAATGGGGGGCCAATCTGCACCATATGTCCGTAATGAAACACTGTGGTAATAAGCGTTGGAATATTCTGCACTATCAAAGCACCAGAGACAGCCAAAGTTCCTTAGGGGCCAAATTATGTGCGCCAAACTGCTGGTCCATCTGTCAGAAACCACACACTATTTAACAAATGACTGTTAGGAAAAGATGAAGGCTTGACAGCACAATGCATATTTAAAGAAAGCATTTGAATAAGCTGGTTTATTCTTAGGTTTCTGATGGGAGCTTCATGCGGAGGAGGGAACATGAAGGTGGACGACGTGGTGTACGAGTCCCTGGGTCTTCGGCCGCGCCACGCCTACTCCATCCTGGACGTGCGTGACGTTCAGGGCTACAGGTGCCTGTCATTTTCAGTCTCTTTCAAGTGTCTGGGCTCATCAATGATTCAGGCCTCGCTACAGCCCTCGTTCTGATCATCTGCCTCTCCTCCTACCTCGTATTACCTCTGTCCTCCTCCGTACGCTCTCACATAAATTATAAAGACGGCATCGGCGTAAGATTGGACACGCTTCAACATTCACTAGGCAATATTATGGTGGGACATAAACTGCTTATCGGGTGTTGAGATGTAATTGCTTGTTTTGAAATTGAGAGTGAGTGCGGCCTCTTAAAAATGAGTGTGTTACTTTCCTGGTGAGTGGTTTTCCACATGCTTGTCTCCATGGAGATATTATTGCTTTGTCTGGAATGTTCCACAGTTGTCCATCTTGCTTTAATTCAATTGCAAATAGATAAATATTATTGCTAAAAACACGCATTCCTACTGTGAGAGGCGATGTCTCTCTCCACAGATGTGATTTGTACCTTGGCCTGATGTGTTTGCTGAGCTGCATGGACATAGAAAAGTTTAATGTCATACTGTGGAACATTCAAGCAATAACATCTCCATGGAGACAAGCAGATAGCACATTATACACCCTAAACATTACAGTGTACCTTTTAAGGATTGTGTAAATTCATGTATTTCTAAAAAGTAGGATTAATACTTTTTTGATTAATGAATGACATTTAATCATAGCATAAGTATATTGCAGCAGACACATGTCTGTAGAGCACACCAATTGGCAACTCTTTATTCATTTAGCCATATGTTGCTTTAATTGGTCAGTAGTACTTCAGTTTTAATACCAAAAATTGATTGCTGAAGTTATATTTCACAACAACCTTGAAGCGCGCATCACAAAATATCTTGACTGTAGTTATTACCAAGTTTGTTTATTTCTGCTTCCCCTTTTTCCCTACAAATGCGTTTAAATTTCTCAGCAGTGTAATATATAGTGGCCTTTTTCCGGAAGTCAAAACAGCTTCTAGGAAGGAAACTGAAAAAGTGCAGAGTCATTTCAAATATTGACTCTTGGTCTCGGCTCAGCCCCACATCAGATATTGAATGGACTTATATATCAAATTGGAATCTGAGTTGACGTTGAAGGGGGTGGAGGCAAACACTTATTTCTGCTGATTATGAATGCATTGTAAGTTTTCTCCAAGCGTGCCTTTTAAGGACAAGTTCAGAGTAGCTATAAATCCCAGATGTAATTCGTTCAAGAGACGCACACAACATAGTACTTTAATTTACAACCATAAGGTTGGTGTCTCCCTCACTCCAGAGATAAACCAGCTGCTGGAGGGAAGTGACTGATTCTCTCGGCCTTTTTGGAAAGAAAACTTTACAGCGTACTCCTGTTATTGCGGATTGATGTTCCTATAAGAGAAATAAGTCTGGTCTTTTTTATGTTTAAAAAGTACTATTTTGTGTATGTGTGTAAATCATAGAGCTACAACGATTAATCACAATGATCATGACTCGTCGACAATTGGAATAATCGTAATTATATTCTAATAATCATAATCTAATATAACTGGCCTAAACAGACTCTAATACACATGCCAAAAGACCTTTTACAGCAAACACACGTCAGTGACCATATTTAAAAATATATTTTTTGTATACCGTTCGTTTTAGATAATAAAGAATAATCGCTGACTAGTCCTGCTAATAATCCTTAATTGCAGCCGTAGTAAATCACAACATTGCTGATTCTACACAAAATGCCTCCGTGAACTACATAAAGTCAATGTCATCATATTCACCTGTTTTAACTTTCTGTCTTGTTTAAATACAAATCAAATGTGTTTATCTTGGCAGATTGTTGAGGTTAAGAAATCCATGGGGTCGCTTCTCATGGAATGGAAACTGGTCAGATGAGTGGACAGACTGGCCTCAGCACCTGAGACATGAGCTGATGGCACACGGCAGCAGCGAGGGCGTCTTCTGGATGGAGTACACGGACTTTATCAAGTAAGAAACTGCTGGGGTATGCCTGTGACATATTATGAATAGGTCTTTATTGTTCATTGCTTTTTTTTATCAGGCAAAACATTAAGAACAAACTATTTTTACAATACTGTCTTGGGTCTGATATTATCTAGAACAGGGGTCGACCTTAACACCCAAAAAGCCATTTGAACCCAGTTTCCATGGGGGGGGGGGGACACTGGGAGCTGCAAATACTTTTTTACATCTAAAATGAAGATAATACTGTATGTATATATATATATATATATTTTTTTTTTTTTTATTTATTTATTTATTTATTTTTTTGCCTTTACGCTTTGTATAAACAACTATAGTGTTTTGCTCATTTAATCCATGAAGTGCTACAGAGACTTCTGTTCCTGAACCTCTGCGCAGTTTCTGCAAATCAGGGCTGCACAAAGTCACTTTCATCTTTATGTAGGACTGTAAGCTGTCGTCTGTGAGGCATGAGGTGTTTGTTTTAGCGGGTATACTGGCAATTGTGCTGCTTACTTTGAGCGACGAAAATTAATAAAATATAATTTTATTTTAGCATTTCAAGATCACAATAATCTTACAATAAAAAAAAAAAAAGAACTAACACAAATAAAATACACTTCAATTAAATACTTATAATGTATTTTCCCAAGCCTCCTAGAACCTATAAGGATGAAAGAGCCACGTGTGGCTCCAGAGCCCAGGTTGCCGACCCCTGCTCTAGAAGCATCCTGATTTTTTTCATTAACCTCTCTGCCCTCTGGTGGTCATCTGGAATAACGCAGATCTTGTGTTTTTCATTCATATAGAATTACATAGATTCTTTGTCACTGTATAGTCCTTTTTGTCACTTTTACTGGTTCTGTCTATTCTATTATAAGCTATATTTATTATTCTCCTACAATTTGTTTATAATAGACTTGAGTAACAATACCTTTTCATACAGTAAATGACGTTCACTAAAGCAAAACCACAGATGAGGTTTAGTCGGTGTTTAGCACATTGTCTATATTCAGTTGACACAGTTTTGCTTGGTGCACTGGTTGCTAGGGGTTTGGCAGGCAGGGGCTTGCCATGGCTCACAATGTGTTTTGCCGCATAAAATGAATCCTGCCATTTTGTCAAAGACTCAATTATCATCAATTTCTCTAGTGCTCCTCCTGTATTTCTTAGGCTTTCATGTGTCATTCTATAGCTATTGGCCTGTAGTTGTATTAATTATTTGTGTATCTGTCAAATCGTGTTCAGTTTTATTGTCGAAGTCAGGCTATATAAAGGCTTGTGTTATTTGTAGCGTGGGCAGCCGGTGTGATTGATGGAGTGTGTCAGGGCTCTAGCGTCGCAGGTTTGCCTAAAGACAGTACAAGTGAATGGGAGGTCATTTATTCCTAGCCCTCCCTGTCTTACTAAATAAGACTCGCAATAAGTCCCGTCAGACCACTACGGCGGTCTTCCTGAACCGCTCCAGCCAGAAAAATGTGCACGGCCCACCACAAAGGTCCCATTTGTCTTCAGGCTGTTTATTGTTTTCTCTTGACAGACAAATAATGTAGGAGCTCGCTGTGGCATATGAAAGATGTAGTGCTCTCACTGACCGGGACAGAACAGCCGCTTTAAGATAGACAATAAGAACATTGCATCATCACTGTCCTCCTTTATTTTGGAAGCAGTTCATAAAAGATGCACTTTTGATGTAGTTTGTTTATTTGGTCTTGGTGCTAGTGTTGTCCTGATACCAAAATTCCAAACGTGTTATTATTATTATTGTTATTATTAGTTCTGTGAGACCATTCTAAAACTGTTCACATAAAGATATTAAATTTTTCGAAATCTGTATTGCTCTGTGATCTTGTTCTTGTTTCTTTTTTAAGACAAGAGAGATTTAAAACAGTTGCCACATAAAAAAGGATGCCTCAAACAAAAAAACTGAAGTCAAAAAGGTAAATGAAAGAAGAAGTCCCTCGGGTGGTATCTTTGAAGAAGGCAGGTCTTCGATGTTAGCGAGGTAAATGGTGTTTGTACAGCAGCCCCCTCTGAGGCTGTGCTAACATTTAAAGAGTGGCCTGTGATGCATACTGATGACCCGTGCTCAGGACTGTGGGACATTAGCCGGTTAAATTGCGGTTTCACATGAGCGCTTCTTTAATATAGCTCTTACACAAACACTGATGCAGATCCTCCCCTTGCTCTTGTAGGTACTTTGACTCCGTAGACATCTGTAAGATCCACTCGGAATGGCAGGAGGTGCGGCTGCAGGGCTGTTTCCCCAGTAAAGCCAGTGGACCGGTCACTGTTACTGCGCTCACTGTGCTGGAGAGGACCGCACTGGAGTTTGCCCTGTTTCAGGAGGGAAGCAGGTAAATAGGCTTTCCCATTATCTCCTTTCGACAAAGTGATAATGGGTCTTACCATGGTTCCAAGGGCTAATTGCTTAAAATTGGGTTTAAATGTGTAGTTTTCACAGTTTATGAACATTTGGCTAATTAGAGCTGTGAGAAAGAAATTGTTGAATTGGAAGTTTTCTGAATATCTCATTCAACACTAACTCATTAACCTCTATTTAACCTCCTCTCCGCCATCGCTAACACACAGATATTCTCCTCTTTCAGGCGTTCGGACACAGCCGACAGTCACCTGCTGGACCTGTGCATCATGGTGTTCCGCGCCTCGTTCGGCAGCAGTAACAAGCTGACCCTGGGCCGGCTGCTGGCCCACAGTAAAAGGGCCGTCAAGAAGTTTGTGGGCTGCGACGTGATGCTGGAGCCCGGAGAGTACGCTGTGGTCTGCTGTGCCTTTAACCACTGGCAAATGAACGCCAGCGGCTCTGCAGGGCCCTCCACTCCCAGTACGTGCACCCACGCTTAAATAATATACTAATTAAATAAAGAAGTTGGGACACAGTTTAAATAAGTAATTAGTAATAAATGTTTACAAATGTTTTTATAGAACAAAACTATTATATCAAGTGTTTAGAGTTATAGCTCATTTTGAATTTTACTTTACAAGATGATAAAACTAGGGGATAAACTATTACAGTTAAATCAGCTGTCATTTCAGAGCAAAAGCTGCCATACCGAAAAAATGCTCTATTAGAAAAAATACTGGCTGTCAACCCATGTGATGATTCCCATTAAATGATATCACAAGGATGTCTATTAGCATTAAGTTTACAACCTAATTACAGGCAAATGATATCAATCTTATAATTTCCATATTATTTAAATTAATAGCAAGTTTGCCCTTCAGTTGTTTTAAAAATCTCTTCTTTCTGTATTTTGTATTACGTGTTACTAACATTACATTTTCAATCTGTCAGTGGCTTTGCTTACATGCACTCCAAACTGAACTCTGATTTCTGGACCTTTAAGATTATTGAGGTGACATGCAAAACACCAAATTTGATGTGAGTTATCAGTGATCAGATTTTGCTATTACATGTTATTTTAATAGGTTAAATAAATGAAACTAATGACTACTGGTTTCCGGTTTGTTTTCCTACCTTTTGGGGAAACGTATTACATATTTTACTC
Organism: Periophthalmus magnuspinnatus; assembly: GCF_009829125.3. Classification (NCBI taxonomy): domain Eukaryota; kingdom Metazoa; phylum Chordata; class Actinopteri; order Gobiiformes; family Gobiidae; genus Periophthalmus; species Periophthalmus magnuspinnatus. The sequence goes on from NC_047144.1 coordinate 6,587,421, forward strand.
ATTATTTATATCTTTTGACTCCCGCACAGTCTCCAGCCCCACCAGCGGAGCCGTGAGGAGACCCAGTCAGGACTTTCCCGGGTACATCCTGGCCATCTACAGCTCTCGGCAGGTGATGGTGGAGCAGGTGGAGGCTACTGCTACAACTTTAGCCGATGCTATCATCCTCCTCACTGAGAACAAGGGAGAGAGACACGAGGTAAGACAGACTATTTTTCTACAACATCTCACTGGCAAACGCTTTCATCTTTTTGAATATAAAAGGGTTGTAAAACTGTAACATCCACTTTGAGCTTCGTACATGTGCTTGTAAATGCATATAACAGCTACTGGCACCCACGCTCCTGGAGACACATTTCCTGGCTCTCTTAACCAGCGCCTTGTTGAGAGTACTGTCACTTTGCCTAGGATTTAAAAAAACTGACTGTTTTTTTTTTTTTTTAAACACTTGGGTTCATCTTTGTTAAATGATTCAGGCATTCAGCTCTCCAGGAATTCACTGCTCACTGTAGGAGGCTGACCATGTGGGACTCTTATGACAGCCGCTACACAAACATATGGCTAAAAATATGTTTTATCTGTTATCTGCCCATCACTGGCTATATTTACATGCACACCAAAAAATGATCTGATTTCAAAAGTTATCAGATGATTGAAATGGCATTTATGTCTGATGTGAGTCTTTGCTCCTTCCCCCATCATTTTCTTTGTCACTCACAAAGATAGATATTTGTCTTCCAAATACTTACTCTAATAATATTGATTAACTGACACATCACGTATGTATGTAAACCCAAATCAATAATCAGACCTAATTTTGGGGTTACCTGACTATTCTATTCTTGAATTATTTTTTCTTAATAATTTAACCTCTTGCTTTTCAAAATAAGATTTTATTTCAAACTAATCTCTACTTTTTTCTGTGGATCCAGGGCAGAGAGGGCATGACTTGCTACTACCTGACCCACGGCTGGGCGGGGCTTATCGTGGTGGTGGAGAATCGCCACCCAAAGTACTACCTCCATGTGTCATGTGACTGCACCGACAGCTTCAACGTGGTGTCAACACGAGGCAGCCTCAAGACCATTGATAGCGTGCCACCTCTGCACCGGTAAACACTCTCTGATATTCACACGCATGAAGGACTGAGTCAGTAAAAATGTGTTATCTGCAATAATTTGACTGACTAATGAATACATAGTCTTGCCATTTTAGCCTTATTTTTTCCTCAATGGTCAATTTTTGTGGTGCTACAACAACAACAATTCAAATGTATGTTTATCTGGACTGTATAAACACAATTACACATGCTAAGAAAGGTTTTATACTTACTTATACAGTACTGTAAAATCCAGAAGAAAAAGTATTCAGAAGGTAAAATGTAAATGTTAAAATCGTTTAAAAAGTTAGAAAAAATAACTGTGAAGAAGAATTATGTCTCATTAGTTCTGTCAGACTGTACAATGAACAATACTAGCCCTGTACAGGTGTCCTCCAACTGTAATAACCATGTACAATATTGTAACATAATGTGAATCACCACTTGTATAATACACTGTAGTCACTTTCATTTCTATTCTCTTGCTGTTCTTGGATCGTACATTGTAACGCTGGAATTTCCCCATTGTGGGAGAAATAAAGATTATCTTATCTTAAGTAATTATTATTAGTTTGTATTTCGTCACACAGAAGTCCTAAACTTGTGTCCCACAGGATATGCTGTACTACATTAGCATTAGGGTCTATTGAGAAAATACTTAGTCCATTTTATGTAGTACATCATAGAAAACCGCTCCCTTTGCAGTCATTTTCTGAGGCCCATGTTCCCTGGCTGTTTCCTTATCTGTTTGGAGGAAAGACTATTTAGCAGCATGGCCATCACAAATAGAATTGTCAAGTGGCGTTTGATAATTGCTTTGACATCGAAGGTGTAAATGAGACTTCCCATTTCCTGCTATCATATTCTTGTTCTCCAGATTGCATCAGGAAATTACACAACTGATGAAGCACTTATTGTCAGGGTCTGGGGTTAACCCTGTGTTTGCCATATAGGAAAAGTAGAAGTCGATCTAACTCTCTGTCTCCCTCTGCAGGCAGGTGCTGGTGGTGCTCTCGCAGCTGGAGGGGAACGCTGGTTTTTCCATCACTCACCGATTGGCTCACCGTAAAGCAGCTCAAGCTTCTTTGGGAGACTGGACTCCCACCAAGGCAACACACAGCCCCCAGCTGACCCCGGACATTGACGGCCTGCATCGCCCGAGACCGCTATGACCACCGCCCACAATATAAATGCACACTTAATCCACTATAAAGCAATTAACTGTCCGAGCACTGGAAGGCACCAAGTATTTCTGAATGTATTGGGTTCATATGCTTATTAGCATTCTTAAAACCTCCCTAAAATATCCATCTGGGATTAGGGATGTGCCATTTCGGGGGAAAAATTGAGGGAGTGACCAGGACTATATAATCCAGTCCAGACTACTACTGCTTATTTTGTATACGTGCTGTACAAGGAACCGATATTGGATTTCAAGAGCTTCACAGACGGGTGGAGTGCTGTAACTACTGAGCCATTTTTTCCTGGCCCACGACCTAGGAGCCAATCAGCAAGCCCCCTCTGGAATCCCAGGCGCCTAATTGGATAGCTGAAATTAAAATGGGATACTGAAAGAGCCAAACGCCACTATATATATCCTGTTTCTCTGTTTTCAGTCTTACCTGTTTTGTATGCAGTCGGTCACCTCACATATAAGTGTACATTTATGATAGGAAAAGCCATTATTCATTACATACTGTCATTAGTTTGATCATTTATAGCTCAGGACAAAATCTGTGATATATTTAGCTGAATTCAACTGGTGGATTTTGCTGGATTTTTCACTCTGTGATGTGGTGATGACATGCTCAGTCACTGCTCTAAAGATTTGTTTGTCCTTTCTGATACCAACAAATGATTATGTTCCCCACAAGAGAACGCGCGTTGGTCCGACTCGCGCACTCCTAATTTGTTGTGCGAATGCTCTGGGGAAATTTGTAAAAGGCTGTTAAGCTTGTCTCATTTTAACTCACACACCTGACAGATTTCTTCAGTTTTAAAGTGAAATGAATGTGCAGACCTGTTGTACACGTGATTCCCGTAGGATCTCAAGTGATAAAGCCGTGTGCACAAAGAACTGGCAATACACAAACTATTATCTAATAAATTTACAAACCATTAGGGTTTCAGATTTTACACATGCCTCATTTGATGATATTTTCCTTCAGTTGAGAAATTGTAACTACGCCCTTTGCTTTGTCTTGCCTTGTATACGATTGGTATACTAACTTATTTCATTTTTTAAGTTGTCACAACCACGCATGTCCTTGATTGATTTGACATAGGTTTTTGCACTGTATCTTGAGTCAGTCCTCTGTCACAGTCTTGTAACAACAGTAGCATAAAACGGTTTGAGTAACGTGTTTATTGCACATGAGCTCTTATGTCGTGGCACATGTGCATATCTGGTCTGAACATTGTCTTTCACTTTCAAAATGACACTTTATGCTGTCACCAAACAGTAGCGTATTTAACATAAGCATAAGTAGCTGCATTTCTTTTACGGCCAGTTATGTCCCTTATCCCTCAGTCATCACCACAGTTGTCCATAGTTTACTGAGGACCAGGGAACAGAAAATGGTACGAAAACTGCACTTTTGAAGTTTGTGTCTTACTATTGGAAAAGGATGGATAAACTTGACTATTACATGGATTACACGTCTTGTTGTCAATGATAGTTAATATTTGACTACAGTTGATTTTTAAGGTCCGTTGTTACTGCACTCAGTGCAGTCCTACCCTCTCCTCGCACAACCACTTTTTATGTTTTGTAAAAATGTATACCATAGCATAATGGCAACTTAAAACTTGAAGCTATGTGTACAAATGTTTTCCAAAGAGAACTTAAAATGCAGATTGCCCTGTGCGTATGTGTGTGTGATTGTCCTGACTAATTTATTTGTAAATGATTTGTAGGTCTGTTTTATGAATAATTTTAAATGCTTAATAAAATGCTTAAAGTTGATTGGAAACCTGCACTGAAAACTACATTCAGTCCCAGATGGGTCAGCATCTTCACAGGAATATTTTCTACTTTTGCCACCATCTTCCAAACTAATGCATTTCCACGTAAAAGTTCTTTCTGTCCTCTGCCTGGTTTCTTGTAAATTGTACAGACTTCGATTTTAAACCACAAACTCAACAGCTTAATGAATATTACAGCTTTGGCTGAACAAATGGATCTCCAATGAATGTGATATATTTTAATAATTTTGTCTGGGGGTAAAATGGCTTCATGTGTATAAATGTATGTTTCATTTTCAATCTCAGGTTCCAATGGACCAAATAAATTTTTTAACTAAAAACATTTGTTGTTTTTGGTGGTGACCGTCTGGGCTCACTCATGCTGACTCATAAACTTCTGTTGCTCTGTAATTATTTATGTATTTTGTTAATCTTCTCATTTCATTCAGGCCCTAATTGAGAGAGGTGTGACGACTTAAGATTAAACCTGAAAGTCACTATGTAATAACACATCTATTTTCTCAAACCAGTCTCAGGTTTCAGGACTCTTTATTCGTGACTCAGATTGGACTTGTGACTGATCACTCAGACCTGTTGTTGACAGTCACTCACACTTATAAGACAGACTGGAGTCTATATATATATATATATATATATATATATATATATATATATATATATATAATTTATTTTTTTATTTTTATTTTTTTACAAAAACAAAACATTATGTCTGAGTTATTTTTTTACATGTAGATTTTATCCATGCCAACTATAGGAGGAGACTGTTGCAGAGTCATTGGCAGAAACAATCTGTCTGCTGTGTAAAAATGAGATTTTCCGATGTCTAATCTAAGTCAAAATTATACTTGTCTGTGAGAGCAGCACGTCCCAGGAGGTCTCATTGTACCTGATCTTTGGCCAAAACAGGATCTCAGTCAAAGACCTTCAGTGGCACAATACAAATGATCCAATGTTTATTCCATTAAATGAAGGACAATGTCTACCTTTAAGTGCTTCAAGCTGTGGTATGGTGACACCCTGGAGTACGCAAGTACTAACCAGTACTTTGAATCATTTCTGTTTCTAAAAGAAGGTGAAATAGGCTAGTATTCATTTTTTTTATATATATATATATATATATATATATATATATATATATATATATATATATATATATATATTTAAATCTTTAGTAAATTAGTTAAAACTTTAAGGATATTTTGGAGGCTTTTGGACATAAGAATATAGATGACGGCCACATTTAATTGTGAGGTATTGTGAGACAAAGCTAATCAGAGTATCAGGTACTCTGATTAAAAAATATATATATATATATATATATATATATATATATATATATATATATATATATATATATGTGTGTGTATGTGTATATATATATATGTGTGTGTATGTGTATATATATATATGTATGTGTATATATATATATATATATATGTATATGTATATATATATGTATATATATATGTATATGTATATGTTAGGACCCTCTGGTGACCCTTTGGCGGTGACCACGCCCCCCGGATCCCACCGTGAGGGAGCGTCTTGTCTTTTCTAAAATAGTCCTCGGCTCTGTTTGCTGTGGTCTCCTGATGGGGTGTGTGGGTGCGTGTGGGTGTGTGTGTGGGTGTGTGTGTGTGTGTGTGTGTGTGTGTTTTTGTGTGTGTGTGTGTGTGTGTGTGTGTGTTCACTATGAGGGGTGTCACTAACAGCATGAGGTGATGTCAATCCCCTCGTCTGGACGCGCAAAGAGACGCACCTACAGACTGACCAAAGGTAGGTTAATTTAGTGTTTTTACTGCAAATCACGAACTTGTGCGTCGTAGACTTTTCGTTACGTGGGACATAGACCAGTAGATCTTGTGTTTCAAAGTTAAGCTCAGCCTAATTCAGAAGGTCTTAAATTAACCTGTTCTTGTTTGTTTGTTTTCTGAACATGTGATAAAGCCTCTTGTGGAGTAGTGCGTTGTTGTCTTAAGACTGAAGACGGAGGAGTTGAAGCTGCATTATTTACTTAGAAGAAAATAATAATTAAATAAAATAATAATTAAAAAAAACAAACAAAAAAACTTTTTTCAAATTGCAGCAGTGTAAAACTTGCTTTACTCCAGACATATTTACAGTTTCCATAAACAGATTGTATCCCACTGGTAGGACAAGTGTTTGTCACTGTAGGCTTTGGCTGCAGCAGTCTCATTACAGTTGAATACATCTCTCCTGAAATGTCATATGGTATTTCCCATGTGTGAAAAACTGTGACTGTTGAACATGTGTTGCCTCATAAAATCCTTCATTTGTGCGTGATCTGGCAGCCACACTAGTGCTCAAGAATAGCTTTTTAAACCAGTCTGGAGTCACGATGTAAAAATCTGCTGGCACACTTTGTGTCTGTCAGCTCCAAATATTTGGGCTGATAATGTAGCTAAGACCTGCTTCTTCTCAGTTGCCATGGCCTGTGCTCTTTGTCCCTCTCTTGCCTGACCAGCCAGTCTCATCTACAATCTGTTACCGGTAGTTTTGTCAAAGTGTGTGGTTTTGGCTGGACAGGTAAGTCCTTCCCCAGGTCTTCACTAAAACCAATTGGATATCAAATGAAGATGTTTCTTAACTCATTAATGATAAGGGCTGTGTAAATGTTTTGTAGAAAACATGGCGGCAGATCAGATCCCAGCAACCTCTCAATCTTTCACTCCGAGGACAGACAGTGTCTTCTCCGACTCGTCCGGCTTCTTCTCCATGGACACCAATGTTCCTGGTCTTTCTAAAGTCATCCTCAACAAACTCAACATGAAAGATTATGGGGAATACAGGTAAAAAACTAAAATAAAAATCAAGCTTTGCCTCTCCAAATCGGTCTACTTTAAAGACTTTTCCTACTCTTGTATTATTTAGGGCAGCAGTAGAGGGCAAACCCAAAGGAATCTCATTTCGTAACTACAAGGAGATGTTCCAAAAGATGGAGGAGACCTTTAAGTTTTGCACCGGCTGCAACGCGCTCCCAGAGAATCTGATCGAGGGCCAGAGTCTCAAACGCTGCATCAAGTGAGTGCAAGTTGGATCAGTTCACACAAGAGGGAGATGAGGAAAAGATGTGGAAGACTCGTGGAGTATTTTAGCTCAAATTCAAATCCACTTTATTTATAAAACACATTTTACATACAGTTTCCAAAGTGCTCCACATAGACACAGAAAGACAGCAAACTAAATGAATGCAGAAGACCCACTCTGCTTGTCCTGAATATCTGAACAGAAACAATAACTATGTTGGCTTACTTCTTTGTTTAATTAACACGAGCAACTCACCGCACAGTAGTTAGTGTATTGTGGCTTTTGAGGTTTACATAGGCTGCAACACTTGAGTGAGTTTGAGCTACTTAACATGTCGCCACATTAACACTGATACACTTTAATCCTTATTATTTTAGGGAGAAATGAGAAGACCATCGCCCCATCATCAGTAGTTATTGTTATCAGATATCTACAGAGTAACAGCGTATAAGGTTACAGCACTTGCAAGACTCCTCTGCACAGTAGTATAGATTCTGACCAGGGTAAAGTGTATTTTTAGCTTTTATTTGGAGGCCCCTGAGCCTTCAGGTTCCAAATGGTAAGACTATACTTGCAGTGCACCTCAAGGAATGTCACAGATTGATTGCAGTCTCTGTTTACTGTGATTGCTCGAACTGTCTTCAACTTCTAACTGTCATTGTTTGTCCTGCTGCAAGTACAACACGATTTTTTAAGTTTATTAACACATAATGCCAAAGTAATATGGCCTGAGCAAATGATTATCCTCACAACTATCTTTAAAATAGTGTTCATTTTGTCGCTAATGTTAATGTTTTGCTGACTTAAACAGAATAAAACGTGATACGCTGTGCAACATCTGTGCATAAGTAAATGTATGTACAGTAATATTGGTTACTGTAATCCATTAATATGCTATAATAACTCTTATCCAAAACTTACAAAATCCAGGTCAGTTTTAAGGTGTGCTTTCAGTTTGCGTTTACATGATGTGTGTATTAGTATGCCCAGAATGTGCCCTGACATAGACAGCAGTTGATATATGTTTGGATGTAAATCATAGGGCCTCAGATGGTAGGAGCAGCTGGCAGCAGCAGTCACGCCCATAATCCAAGAGTAGACTCAGTCGGACAACACATCGGCACCGGGCACACAAAGAGGTGTTTAAGCACTAATCCATCACAACGCTTTTATCAGGAGCACAGGTCTAAAAGTGGACCCAATTCATCCTATGTGTCATAAGTTTAATGCATTGTAAAGACTCCCCATTGGTCCAGTAACAGATGTACCTGATGTGTGACTGCTCTGTTGTGAAGAGAGAAGCACAACAGGTTTTAACCACTTAATGAAGCTTTGTGTACCAAACATTTACAGACAGGGTTTTTGTTCTAGAATGTCAGTCAAGCAGTATTCTGATCACTGACAGGTGAAAGTGTAAGCACTTTCCCCTGGCACCTGTTCAGCAGTGATGAAACCAAATGGTGATCTGACCCTGTGACAAGCTGCCAGCCCGGGGAGAAGGCTATAACATGACTTACTTTGTGCTTTCCTGTTTAATGCAGTGCTTTACTCAAACACAAACAAATTGTTTACCAAATCCACTACTGGTCAACCACTGTTATGCTCTGACTGAGTGACAGGCGGAATGAGCCAATCACAATGAAGCGTAAATAACTGCCATTCATCTGATGTGTTGTTTCAGCCCAGTTCATATAATTTCTTCTATTATTAAAATGCGTGTGACTCGACTCTGCCTCCTAGATGCCTGAACGTGTATTACTGCACCAAAGAGTGTCAGAAGAACAATTGGCCATTGCACAAAAAGGTGTGTAAGACGCTGCGCCTGGTGGCCATAGATCGGCTGGTGGAGTGGCTCATGTTCCTTGGTAAGTAATGGAATAAAAAGAGTTAAAAAAAATGATAAAAGTGAAGAAGATTAAATATCAGACTTGTTAATAAGGCACATTTAAGAGGCTGTGGAGACCAAACCTTCAGAGAATTCTAATCTCAAAGTTATTCTGTGATACTGAAGTGACTTTTGAAATTTTAATTAAAAAGCTTCCAGTCTTTTAATCCAGGCTTTCTCAAACTGTTCAGGCCGAGACCCTCAAAATAACCATGCAAACAACCTAGACCACAATGTAAAATGAAATACGCACTTGTAATAATGTCAGTTTGCAAGCCCTAATGTTTAACTCTATTTATCTGAGCCATGTATTGTGTAATTTCAAGTCATCCCACAACCCCTTTTTGACAACCACCATTTTGAAATGCACCTGTAATATGTACTGTAGGACATGCATTTATACTCTCATAGTAATTATCTTTTGGTTTTATCAGGAGACCTTCCATTCCCCACTGACAAATGGACTAAACCCACAAGTGAAGTAAAGTGTTGGGACGACTGGCTCTCCATGCAGGACGACCTCAGTGCTCGTCTGGACGCCATCTTGGCCAGTCCCAACATGGAAACGCTGTGGAAGAACTCCAGCCGCCCCCGCCCCGAAGACCCAGACAGTCTGTATGGCGCATCCAGAGTGAATTTCTATCTCGAGTTCTCACTGTGGGAATGGCCATCCAGCAATTTAGCTTGGACCCCTACGCCAAACCTTTAACCATTCACATCATAGGAGCGTCCCACAATGAGACTATGGGGGCCAAACTGACGGACTATGACGAGCTGAGCCGCATGTTCCCGGAACACCAGGGCATAGAGGTGGTGATGGTGGGGCCGGAGGTGGTGGATGGGCCCATAATGAGGCCCCCGCTGAGGGCGTTTGGTCCCAGGAAGAGGGTGTTCATGAGCGCACACAAAGGCCTGTACCATGAGTTCTGGGAGGATGTGGTGGAGAAGGAGGAGGCCGCCAGACCTGACCTGGTGCTGGGCTTTCATCCTGGTAAGAACTTGTGTTGTCATCAATGCTGCGAAGTAATTAAAACCATATAACAAAAACATGTATTCAGAATTAGTAATTGCATTTGGTGATATTCTGAAATGTTACTTTACTACTTAAATCGAATTATCTTTATCATTATTTTATTCATGAGACAAAGTTTTTTTTTACAAATGGACTGGCCAACCTTTTAGAAAACCGATGACCTCTCTTCTTTGTCTTAAACACATCCTAAAATAGACTATTGTATTATGTTTATGTTCATACGTGTCAGTCACATGCCCTCTGTCCCTGTGGTCCGTAGTACCTCAGCCCTCTCCCCTCTCAGGCCTCCCTGTAGAGCTGAGAAGCCGCAAAGTGGGGGTTAAGCCCAGTCCCAGCTGCACTTGTAACCTCTGCTCAATTGTCACTGGGTTCTCTGAAGGAGACTAGGAGCTAAATGTACTGGGATCTGTCATCCTGAAGAGTGCATAGGCTTTATCTACACGCCACTGACGATGAAAGAGCTTTGTTGCAACGTATGTCTTATGTGCAGATATGAGGTATGAACAAGTATGTTGCACAGTAAAGATTAAAAAAAAAAAAGGTCTTTATATGATTTATTGTACAAACTGTAAATAAGTTGGTAATCGTTTCATATTAATTAATCATTTCCTTCCCTGATTATCTTGTTGAAATGATTAACTATAACATGGTCTCATTTGTGCTCTGGCATCCAATACATTTTAAGCTTTATAGATATTATGACCAATGATAACACATTTGTAGCTTGTCACAACAGCATCATTGTCCATAACAATCTATTGAGTAATACAGCTGTTTTCAAAAATCCCACTTTGTCTTTCAGCTGTGGACTCTTAAGTGAGGTGGATTTCATTGGACCAAACCAGTTTATATATAGCTGCACTTGCACTGGGATAGCTCTTGTTAAAGTGCAAGAATGTAAGAATAGTGTAGCAGCTGTTTGGACCATGATGTTGTCTTTAAAATCTGGTTAACACTTAAGATACAAATGCTACTCTACTAATTAGGATGAACACAAAGACAACATAAGATGGATTAAAGGAGAGTGGTTAATGATCAGCTGTAAGACATTAAAAGAATGTTGTTTTGTTAATAATTTATTCTCTATCATTGAACAAACTTGATTTCTCAAAAGGTTACTTGTGGTGCTTATGGCTTCTATAGACCTTTACTGTTCTATGTTTAGGCTACAATTCATTAACCATGAGTGACATAGTTCTCATTATGACTTGTTTTGCATTGTCTTGTACAACAGGTTTCCATGCCAACCAGGGTCTGATCGAAGGCTGGCTGCCGACTCTGCTGCTCCTCAGAGACTACAACGTCCCGACTTTGTTCACCGTCTTCAAGTGGGTGTCTGACAACTTCACTGCATGCTTCACACAGAAAGCTTATTTTGTATGCAGCTTAATCATACAAAAAGACCTATTTTTATATTACACAAATAAGAGACTTCATTCAAGTAACTGCATCTACAGAGAGAATTGGGTAACATGCAAAATTAAACTAATGTAACAACAGTAGTGAATCAGTAATAATTAAACAAATGCATATTGTAACCTAGCATATAATTTTACTGGGTACATTGTATTGTAATTGTAATCAATGCCAGCATGCAAGTAATTAGTCAACAATAATAGAAACTTTGAAACATTTGAGCTGAAAATGACATACATTTCTATGCTTAGCTGGAATTCGGGTCACGTACCTTACCCATTGTTCATTTATATAGATACAGCTGCTTTAATGCAGTTACATTTTGCCTGCACTCAGTAACAACATGGTGATTGTGCTCCCTCTTGTGGTGGGAAATTAGTATAGCAAATTTGTCTGTAGAGTACAATGTAATCTCACATTGTTTCATGTCTGTCCCGCCACAGTGAGAATGAGCTGAAGTACTCCCTGGAGATCCTGTTGGAGTTGGAGATGAACATTCAGGACAGTGGAGCAAACCCTTTCAGTTCTCAGAAACCAGAGCAAGTTCAGTCGTCTCCCAACACTAAGCCAGTCTACTGCAGCGCCCACTACATACGCTTCCAAGGACTGCTGCCCAGAGAGGAGTTTGAAGAACCACAGCCAGAAACTTCATAAAAGTCTCTCCCCAATCAGACCGATTGAGAGACTAGATTTAAAATGGACAAAATGTCTTCTTTTTGTGACGATGCACCAAATTCCACATGGATGTGACCGGATCCAAACATCTTAATTCTTACTAGTTACAAGTGCAAATGTGCAGTAATCCTTTAGTTGACCCTAGATAGCAAAACTGAACATTGCAACCAGTTATTTTTTCTTACAGATTCTAATATTATTTTATTTGAAATTCACATTTGCATTCCCTTAATGTTCAATTTGATTATTAGCCATTGGATTTGGGTGATAGAATGGTCAGAATTAAGAGATAACTTCAAAGTGATTTCCTGAAGTCAGGGGACATGTTTTTTTTTTTAAATGACTTTACAGTGGCTGGATGTATGTAACTGATTTTTACAAAAACCTTCTACAACACTCCTGGTCTCCTGGTTATGAGAGTAATTGAGCATCTTGTCTGCCAAGTATGCACACTACTGTTATACCATTATATCATATTGGATGAGACTTTTTAGATCTACTAAAGAAATGAGTTGTGTGGATGTCATTCTATAATTGTTTAGGTCTATAGTTGCTTTAGATCGAGTATAGGGTAAAGGGTATTAAAAAAGGAACTACAATCACAACACTGATTCTGAACCTGGGTTGCCAGTCGTAAATGCTTTCAATCAAATTTTTCACATATAAGATTGCAATCTCCAAATAACTCAAGTGTCCTCGGAAAATCTCTGGAGTTGTGAGAGTTTTCTAGAAGGAAAAGCACAGGTGGTACATCTGCCCCCACAGCTCTCACATGTCAGAGAGAGAGAGAGAGCAAGGACAGCACAGCGCATGGACACTGACAACACTTTTACAATGACGGATACAAAGAAGTAAGTCACTTTTATCCACCGTGTTTGAGCTCAAGTAATAAACCGTTTCGTTAATACTTTAATTTTAAGCATGTACAGTTTGGAAAAAGGCATGTGTGAAACTTGGTGGTGGGACAGGTCAAAATGGCCACAGCCTTGTATAGAGCCAGTCCAGTTATTTGACTTGTTAAAAGAAGCCAACTACATCTTTCACTTAGACTTACTTTAAGATTGTTGTTGATATGTTGTGAGACACATGGACATACATACATGTACATATAGATTATCTTTTGTTGTTAAATACAATCCAATGAGCCCATAGCTTTGCCCTTTCTTATGGCAGCTGGTGCTTTGCTATTTATAGTACTGTGGGAGTCTATAGGCAAACACAACCTAGCTCAAAATACGTATTTCTATAGGTATACACTTTAGTTCAGTTTTAAATTAAAGGCTTTTTATATCTCTAATACTGTTTATTGCTGACAAAAGCTAAAACCTATAGATTAGTATTGAGTAAGTGATAAATCCTTGTTATTTTCAGAACAATGGCGGAGACCAAAGCTAAACCAATGGCCTTTAAGACTCAGAAAGAAATGTTTGAAAAGATGGAGGAATCCTACAAACTGTGTGCACACTGTGAGAAGAGGCCGAACCAGTTGTCCAACGCTGAAGCCATGAAGCGCTGTGCTAGGTACAAACATGGATCTTATTATCCCTCCAAGCGTACAACATAGTGTTAATATATAACCCATCAATGATCTGCCTATATCTTTATTTAACACTCTCTATTGCTCTTCTAGATGCCTCAATGTGTACTACTGCTGTAAAGACTGTCAGAAACAGGACTGGTCAAAACACAAGAAGCTTTGTTCTCAGCTGCGGCTGGCTGCTATCGACAGAGTTGTGGAGTGGCTTTTGTTTAAAGGTACTATAGGATTTATGTAATGTTATATGTACAGCTCTACATCTGGTGAAGATAACACAAAGCAATTCTAAATCTGTCATTGCTACCGTTTTCAAACTAAATACATTTTTTTTTTTTTTTTCTCCTATCAGGCGAGCTCCCGTTCCCCACAGATAAATGGTCTAAGCCTCAGTCAGAGATAAAGACCTGGGACAACTGGCTGGAGATGCAGGGGGACCTGAGCTCACGCCTGGAGCCCATTCTGAGTGGAAACAATATGAAGGAGCTGTGGACAGATGCAGGGAGACCTCGCCCTGATGATGAAGACCTTAAGCAGTCTTTATGGAGAGTTACCAGTGAGTTTCTGTCCCGACCAATGACCATTGCCTGGGGAATACGGCTGTTTGGCCTGAACCCTTACAAAAAGCCTCTCACCATTCACCTGGTGGGAGTAGGACAGTCTGAAACCCTGGGAGCTAAACTTACGGACTATGATGAACTCAGCAAGATGTTCCCAGAACACCAGGGCATAGAGGTGGTCCTGGTGGGACCAGAGATTGTCAATGGGCCTGTGGTGAGGCCTCCTCTGCACGCGTTTGGACCTAAGCACAGAGTGTTCATCAGTGCGTATAAGGGCCTGTACCATGAGTTCTGGGAGAATGTGGTAGAAAAGCAGGAGGCAGCAAAGCCAGACCTGGTGGTGGGCTTTAATCCTGGTAAGTATATAACACAGTAATCACACAATGATTTATGATCCATATATCCACATATATCATAATGTTTTTAAAGGCTTTGATGCCAGCCAAGGTCTGGATGAAGGATGGCTTCCAACTCTTCTTCTGCTCAGGGACTATGAGATTCCTGCTCTGTTCACTGCACTCACGTAAGTGTACTAGGATTATGTTGATCCTTATATTGTGTTGTGTATTTAAAGTGTTTTTATACTGTTTAAATGTCCACAGTGAGGCAGAGATGACCTACTCGCTGCAGATCCTCCAGGAGCTGGAGATGGACATGAAGGGGAGTGGAGCAAACCCGTTCACATCTCTCAAACCTGAAGTTGTGGGCTCTTCACCCAACACACCTCCTGTCTACTGTAACTCACACTACTTCTGCTTCCAAGGCCTGTTGGAGACTGTGGAGTTTGAGGAGCCAGAGGATTAAGGCATGGGTGGTTTATTTATTGCCTAAGTTATGTGTTAATATATTTTACATTTGTCATAATTTTGCTGCATTTATTGCGTCTAACATTTTTATCAAACTTTTTGTATTGTCCTTTGAATGCAGTTTGCATTCACTATCTTATGTAAATGCAATGCACTGTTAACTTCTTGTCATACCACAGATGTCTTTGTTAACACAAATGTACATATTATGAAGCAATTTATTTGTTTATTATTATGTCATTTCAAATAAATACTGCACTATACAGTCATACTTTCTATATTTACCACAGCAAATAGCCAATCAAAGAAATGCAAACCACAAATATAAAAGAATATAAAAGTAGCAGCGATGGCAAGAACCCACTTTTAGGATCACATTCAGGTGCGTTTAAATCCACAAATCCCAAGTAGTGTAAAAATTAGATCTAATGTGAAAAGAATGAGATTGACATAAGTAAAAAATGCCACCATGAACTGAATAGCCCATATACAGTAGCTGGCGGGACAGTCACTGGGACGAGGGTTGCCCTTAAACATGAAAATGGGATAGACAATAGCAGTAAAGGCATATACCAGCACAGAGATGACCAAAAATATGAAAGAAAAGCGGTCCACGCTGAACGGAATACATACTTTGAGTTTCTTCATGATGTTGGTGGCTATGATGAGAGGAAGGATGGGGAAAGGGATGCTGTATAGAACCACACACACTATTACCATTGGCTTGTCTCTATAGCCGCTCAGAGACACATAAATCATACAGCTTACAAAGGCCTCCATCACTTTGAAGAATCCTGGTAGTGCTGCCAAGTAACTGCCCTTTTTCCTGTCAATAAACTTGTCTTTTATGACTTCAAGTGTGTAAAGTAAAGCACACAGTATAGCAAACACACTCACAATAATTCCATGGATGCAAGTCAGGCAGAAGTAGAAGTTGACATAGGTGACAGCGACAGTGACAGTCATGAGTGCAAAGGTCATGGCCATCCCCGAGGCGAAGTCAGACCAGTCCATGCACCCCACCAGCAAGATCTCGAGTTTAAATGTCTCCACAAATGTGATGAGCAGAGTGATGAGAGGACAGAAGGACCAGGTGAACATGGCGTAGCTCCAGTACGAGTGACTGCTGGATCCTTTTAGAGCAGACACAATAAAAGTGACAAGAGACAACAAGATCTGAGCCATGTGCAGACCACCTCGTCCCGTGAAGAAGCTGGAGGGAGAGATAACTGCCTGAGACATGGTGCTCTTAATCTTATCCAGGATATCCATCTCTGCTCTGCTCAGATCTGGTGTGTGTGGCTCAAAAATATATCCAGAGTGAAGTAGGAGCTGGATCCCAAAGTGGTTACACTGTCTTTTATTGCACTCACTATCTGCCTGTCTAGTTTGCATTATATTCATAAATGAAACTGAAGATGTATTCCAAAAGGAGCTTACTAGATCATTTGATCTAGCATAAAAGCGATATTTAAAAAATAAATAAAAATAAAATAAAAATAATAATAATGCATCACTTATGTGGTCAATTGGTGACTGTAAATTATAATAAAAAGTTTCAACCAATAATAATACAGAATACATTGTACATTTCAAAAACTGGCTTATTTGATGTTTATGTTTTATATAAATCAACATTTGCAAAGTATTCTACATCATTCTACACCTATCATATCATATTGTTAAAGATAGGATATAACTAAACGGGTGATGTAAACAATACAGTACCTTTTTATTTTTATTTATTTATTTTAAATTTTAGAAATGGATTTAGACATTTACAGTAGCATGCCTTGATTGCAGTACTGTATACTAATTACTACTGTTTTCTATAAGGATGGATTTATATGTAACACAGTACATTCTTCATACAGTGCTTTTTTTATGCTTTTAAAATAAAGATAAAGTGATAACATGATTTCAAAACAAACCTGTATAATTTGCAAAATGTGCAATGTAGAGTACTTTAAAAACAAAGTCTATGAGGACCTAATGAAGGGACATGTTTCCGGGGACATCAAATAGAGAGCACAAGCAGGAAGTTGTTGTCGAACGTCGGTTTCAGCTTCAAACCTTGGATTAAATGTGCAGCTTTGTCTTCTTTTAATGCTGTTCTCGTTCATAATTAACTCTGGAGGAAGCCGTTGCTTTGTTGGAGCTGTATTTGGTGATCATGATTATTTCATTTTCCTGGGCGATATATTTTATATTTGTCTCTAAACCCCTGTTTGGCAAAAGCTAGCTTCTGTTAGCAATGACCCTTTGACAGATTGCTGGTGTATAGCTGTTCTGAAACCCGTGTCGACGACAAGAGGCTGCTCAAATGGATTTCTCCAAGTTTCTAGACGATGACTTTGATGTGAAGGACTGGGTCAATGGCGCATTTAAAGTGGTGCAGAAGGACGCGCCGGGGAAAGCGGACACACACGCAGCCACACTGGTCATGAAACTTCAGCTGTTCATCCAGGAAGTCAACAATGCCATTGAGGGTCAGGACTCAACTAATCCTTAGCCCTAATTAACGATTCAATTTAAATTCTACACATGAATGCTGAATGTTATGCTTTACATTGTAGACAGTTGTTGCTCTATCTTGGAATAGTTCCCAATGATATGCTGGATTGCCTATTTTTCAGAGAGCAGTAACCAGGCCGTGCAGAACATGCCCAGAGTGCTGCGGGACGTGGAGGCTCTGAAACAGGAGGCGTCCTTCCTCAAAGAGCAGATGGTCCTGGTCAAAGAGGACATCAAGAAGTGTGAGCAAGACACTGCACAGTCTATGCAGGTAACCCAACAACAACACTGGAGCACACCACTAAAAAGTTGGTTGGCCTTAAACCTGTTTATTGTTTTAATAGGTGCTGGTGGAGATAGATAACGTAAAGGGGCGCATGCAGTTGGCAGCAGATGCACTACAAGAGGCAGATAAATGGACCACCCTCAGTGCAGATATTGAAGAAACCTTTAAAACACAGGTTAAGACTCTTCTTTATGGATGGTTTAGAAAAGTACTAGAAATTTACTGATGAATGCAATAAGTGAATATCCATTTTAATTATCCTTCCCTGTCTCCAGGACTTTGCACTAATCTCTTCTAAACTAACCAGCATGCAGAACAGCCTGGCCATGTTGGTGGACACTCCAGACTACTCAGAAAAGTGTGTCCATTTGGAGGCCCTCAAAAACAGGCTGGAAGCTCTGGCCAGCCCGCAGATAGTGGCAACCTTCAACTCCATGTCTATAGGTACCTGTTTGAGTCTTCACCATTCATGACTTATGGAATAAATATTTATAATAACTGTTACAATATTTATTTATAGATCAAGCAAAGTTGTTTGTCAAAGTATTTACCGAGATTGACCGAATGCCACAGCTTCTTGCCTACTACTACAAATGCCACAAAGTAATTACAACAAACCACATTTGTTTACTATTTTGCTAATGTTTAAAAAATTATAGCATAATTATATATTTTAGGGTCAGTTGGTGAATATGTGGCAGGACATTGCTCAGAGTGAACTCAATCTAAACCAACAACTGGCCGAGTTCTATGATACATTGCTTTCCACATGGCATTCTCAACTTCAATGGACCATCCAGGTAACTTAATATAAACAATAACCAACCACACAATTTTGCATTTGATATAATAATCTTGGATCTTGCTTACCCATGTTTTTTTTAGGTTTTTAAGAATCCCTATGAGGTGGTGACAGTGTTGCTGATTCAGACTCTGGGGGCCATGGTGCCATCCATCCCTGTGTGCCTGAGCTCAGCCATGGAGCGAGCTGCACAAGACCAGCGCCTCGAAACACTACTAGAACTACACCTCACTACTGCCACTTTTGGACACAGTCTGGAGGCCGCAATGCTGCCACACCTAGGTCCGCACACAGCCAGGACAATGCATTTGATGAAATCTGGTAAAAATGTATCTTCATCAATGTGCTTATTTAATGTACAGGTGACAATAACCTCCTGAAAGTGAATGAATTGGTTTGTGCCCTCTACGACCCCTATAAACCTTATCAGCTGCAGTACGGAGAGCTTGAGGAAAGTCATCTCCTTATTCAAATCAGTGCAGTTCCTCTGGTATGTTCACACTGCCATCATACCAAATGTGTTTTCATTTTCAATCATGACCTAATTCTGTGACTTTTTAGGAACATGGAGAGGTTATTGATTGCGTTGAGGAGATGAGCCACTCTGTAGGCAAGTTGTTTGGACTTTGCAGTGCTGCTGTGGATCGGTGCATCAAACTGACTGATGGACTGGCAGTGTGTGGACTCCTTAAAGCACTCAAAGCTCTTTTTACAAAGTAATGTTGCTCTCATTTACCATCTGCACTTTGCTTAATTAAAAAGGCCATTTCTTATACTTGTCCGGGTTCTTTTAGATATGTGTCTGACTTCTCAAGAACGCTACAGTCAATTAGGAAGAAGTGCAGACTGGAGGATGCACCGAGCAGTACTGCTTTTCAGGAAGATTGGACGGCATTTCAAAATTCTGTCAGGTAAGCATATTTCTAGCAGTTGTCTAGGATACCTGGCCTACCCTGCTCTTGTGAATGTGCTTGGTCTTGATCTGGTGTTCTGTACATTTCACTGACTCAGATTTTTTAATCATATAAGTCATGGTCTATTATTGTCTGAACAGGATTATTGCAACTTGTGGAGAGCTTCTACGACAGTGCGGTGCCTTTGAGCAGCAGCTATCAAACAAGTGAGTAAAGGTTCTTCTTCACACATTATGCTTTTTCAGTGCAGAATTATTTATTTCAATGTAGTTGCATAAATTTCAATGATGAATCCATGTAATAGGATCCTGGGCACTGCTGGTAAATACTTGTCAGAGTCCTACAGCCCACGCAGCCTGGCAGGTATCCAGGAGGCCAGCTCTACAGAGAGGAAAAGTGCCACCAAAAACCCTTGGCAGGAGTATAACTACCTTCAGAGAGGAAACATGACAGAATATAACAGCCTAATGGAGCTTCTGTACAATTTAAAGGTAAATATTGTCATGTAAACCAGTAATTACAAAAAGGGGGTTAAAAAGACATACAGATGTCACTTTGCAGAGAATAAGATGTATCATTTTAATAACTTTTTCTTTTTATAACATAATATGTTTAATTTTTATTTTGCAGGAGAAAGGCACAGGTAACTCCAGTCTTTTAGCAGAGCCCAGAGCAGCGCTGACCAGACTGAACCAACAGGCCAATCAGCTGGCCTTCGACTCGGTCTTCCTCCAAATCAAACACCAGCTCTGCCTCGTCTCAAAGATGGAGGTGAGGATTGAGTTTCACAATAAGCTGATTTTGAATGGTCACTGACCAAACGGAAGTTCCTGAATGCTCAAGGTGTTTAAATTGGCTAAGAGCGTCAAGTGTAAGATCTTATTTCATAACAGACATCTTTCTTGTTTTTGTGAAGAGCCAGGATGGGCCTGGATTAGGAGAAAGCTACACAGAGGATCTACCAACCTTCAGCCTCTCGCCACAAGAATACATAACAAATGTATGCCAGTCTGCATTACTAAATTGTGTCTTTGATTGATTCAGCATTCATTACTTTTCCTTAAAATTGAATAACAGTCTTGTAAAAACTCATTTGCAGCCTTTGCCATCTTAGTACAAAAGTCTTTACCGAAATACGTGAACACAAAACCTGTTTTCAAAATACCACTTTGATTTAGTGTTTTATAACTTGCAGATTGGACAGTACCTAATGTCATTACCTCTCCACTTGGAGCCATTTGTGACACAAGAGGATCCAGCTCTTGAGATGGCTTTACACGCAGGGAAGCTGCCTTTCCCACCAGAACAAGGTATCTGTCCGTACGCTACTTTGTTTTTTTGTTTTTCCTTGTCTCTTTCATTTACTCTCCACTGGTCAATTTTGCTTGCAGGCGATGACTTTGGTGAACTGGATAACACAGCTGATTACTGGTTAGGATCTATCGCTCGGGCCACAATGCAAACATACTGTGATGCTATTCTGCTCATACCCCAACTCAGCCCACATTCCACTAAGCAACTGGCCACAGATATTGGTAACATAACAGTATTTTCTGTCACTTTGCCCATTTCAAAATACCAGAATACAGATAAAAAAAAATACTGCTGTTGTTAAACCCACAGATTATCTGAGTAATGTGATGGATGCTTTGGGACTGCAGCCTTCTCGTACTCTGCAGCACATAGTGACTTTGTTGAGGACCAAACCAGAAGAATACAGACAGACAGCCAAACTCCTGCCCAGACGCCTGAGCTCCACCATTGCAGCCCTCCGCGGCATCGACTACTGACCTGCAACAGACAGGAAGTAGTATAGAAAATGAACTACAATCTGAAACTACCTGGGATCCCTGATAGTTCTACAGTGTGTAAGAATGTTGTTAGATAAATGTTGATGTTTTAATGTCTCACTTGTTACAATATTTCGGTGATAATTGAAATTTGACTGTGCTCCCTGCTTTAAGGGAAAATAAGGGCAAAAATAAGATCTATAAAGATGTAGATGGTAGTGTACTGATATTAATTTATATTTTAATAATAAAGCATGTGCTGTCTCAAGTAAGAGAAGGGAAACAAGCTTTGCACTCCTACTTTCATGCAGTATCTTAAAATGTGCATGCAAAATCTTGTGTGGAAAATAGTGGGTCAACTATACTACTTTTATAAATCGGTCAGGGTCTTCAAATATTTGAATAAACAGAACTTCTGCATCATTTTAATAATGCTGTGTAGTAGCATCAGAATGAAGAGAAATACATCGCCCTGACATGTGTATAATGTATAAGCATGTATTGAATAATAATAACCTGTATTATACATATTATGGTTGATTACTGCGAATGATAATACCACTTACAGTTGACCAAACTGATCTCTGTGCCAGACGCCCTCTAGTGGCCCTGCGCTCACATGTCAGCCTGGTGGAGCACAGTTGGTACAGAACTGGAAGGTCCTGTCTGCTACTCAAAGGAGCAGCTTCACTCTGAGATCATGTGGCTGAAGTGAAAGGATTTTCCACACCGGTGGAGAATGTTTTGTTGAATGTAGCAAAGATGAGTCAGATGAGTTATCTATGGAGTGACGCACAGACCACTGTGTCTACTATTCAGTATCAGAGTAAGTCCTTAAACCCATTGTGGCCTTATGATGGTGCCGTCGAAGTTCCTTCTGGTCCAAAGCAAAACCTGGCCTGATGTGGCAAAAGTATGCAGTTAAACCCAGAAGAAACACACTCAGACCTGGCCTATGTAAAAAAGGTTTTCTAATGTATTGATCTTTTATCTTACTACCTAAAAACAAATGGGCAATATCGGTTTAATTTCTAGCTTTTTGCCTTTTCCTGATTTCCTGATCCATGTTTGGGTTACATCTCATTGCAACATACAAAGAAAAAGTGTTGGTAGATGCTTTAATCGATTTACTGTGATTATTGCTTAATATTATGCCAGGATCGTGTTTGTGTCTTGATGTAGGGGCCGAGCGTGATGCCGTGGGTCACGTGAGCGCGTGTGTACCTGCGCGCTCTCTTCCAATATGGGCCGTGTTTGGGGCTGACGTCAGCCGTTACCGCCCTGTGGCTGCTGCTGCTGCCTGGCTGCAGTATGTGCTGGAGGAGACCGTACGATGTGATGGAGACTGGAACCGCGGCCTTCAGTGCCCCTGAGCTCAGCGCTGCTCCAGAGCCGTGAGACACGCGCCCCAGCAGCTGTCCGGGTAACTTTGCAGATGAGGACATCTTGTTTGTCATGAAGAGAGGTAGGAGGAAAGATGCTCATTGTGAGGCCGTGGCGAGGGAGCGGCGGAGGGCTGTGGTGCTCCGATCGGGGGGTCCCACGGACACGGACCCCCTGCGTAAAAACATCTGGTGATCTGGTGCATCCATCCTTAGGCTATAACCCCGACATCAGCTCGCATCTAATGTAAAGGCGTTAGTCCAATGTGGAGGGTGGAGCTGCGGTTTCTTTAATAAATGATGAGGAATCCCGCCTGTCACTCTCTAATGGCTAATTGTGAGCGCTCAGTTTGATGTTTTTTGCCGCTGTCACGCTGCCTCTTCTCATCTTCGCTGTTAAAACCAGTGATGTTGATGCAGACTCGGTGTGAAGTGAAGGATGGCTGCTGCCCCGTGTTTTCACGGCGCTCTCCTCGGTCCCTCTCCTCCCCGTAGAGGCGTCTGTTTATGCAATCCGACGCAGCGTTGCACTTCATGGCTGAACCCCGTTTGTGGGGATCCTTTGTGTAACAGAAAAATATGTCCGCGCCTTGTGTCAAACTAAAAAAGTGACATTTTAAGGGCACCTGACTTGTGACTCTGCCTCACCATGTCGAAAGTAGTGAGTAACAAAGAGAAGAAGTCCTTCAGTAAGAAGCTCTTCCGGAGGAGCTCGGTGCGCTCCGTGGGCAGCTTTATGAACAGAGTGCTCCGGACTCTGTCCACTCTGTCCCACTTCAGCACAGACGAGCAGAGCGAGCAGGACGACAAGGACAAGGAGTCTGCGCTCATCCCCGCCACCACCGGAGGCTCGGCTGCATCCGATGACAGCGACTGTGGCGGCTTCCCCTTCTTTGGGGACAAAGTGCCGGGAGTAGCGGGCCTGAAGAACCATGGGAACACCTGTTTCATGAACGCCATCCTCCAGTGTCTGAGCAACACCGAACTGTTCGCCGAGTACCTGGCCTTGGAGCAGTTCAGCGGCAGTGAGATCGCGAGCAGCAGTGACAAGCCCAAGGCCAACGGGGTGGTCCTGGTGCAGAAGAGGGGCAGCCCACCTCAGCAGGACTCAGGGGAGGTCACCAAACAGCTGTCCGGCCTGGTCCGTGCCCTCTGGACCTCTGAGTACACGCCCCAGCACAGCAGGGACTTCAAGGTAAGATGTGTGCTCCAGGTTTGTTCCACCAGCTTCATGCAAATTTTTCACAGTTAATCTTGCCCCTGAAAAACAAATGTCATACAGCATTATAGGCTCAGATATGGGCCCACACACAGATTCTTCTCTTGATTTTCACTTGAATGAGACACAGTAGGCCTTTACTATGTTTGGAACTTATAACAATAATAAACACTTAGCAGAAGGATGTGCAGATTCCTCCCTCATTACACAAAGACTAGTCTCCAAATAAGATAAGGAGCCTACTTCCACCTTATTCTTATGTCCATTTTGTCCCACCAGGCCCACTATTTCTCCTCCTTTATGCCATCTGTTTGTGAAAAGCTGGTCATGGCCACAAACATTCAGTCTTGAAGTAAAAAATATTTGGAGGCTACATTTTCTCTTCACACCTCTTAAGTCCCTGTGTGGTCATTTGCTTGTGCCTTGTACTGTGTTCTCTAGTCTGACCACTGTCCACTGTGTCCCATGTGAGCACAGTGAAAACTATTTTCTCCGTTTGCTAATCTCTTGACAGATATAACCTATTTTTTTCATTCAGTCCTTCATGACCAATAGACAGGAACTCAACTGAAAGCCAGACAAAACATTTAGTATTTTTGGACTGTGTGGTGCTATTTTTGTGCGTTTATTTCTGTCTCAGCTGGCTGCCTCACAGCAAAGTGGCTGATTGATAATAGATTACTTTATTCTGGAAAGGAGCCTTAAACATAATTAAATTATAGACAAAATCAGCTATTTAGTAACAGAAAACACATGACCCAATATCAATATCAACCTTGTCAAAGGAAATTTGGCTTTGTGTGGTGCTAAATTGCATATTTTTCCTCAGCAAATGTAGACCATTATTATTCAAATGATTATGCAAATGTGAACTCTCAGACCTCAAACTGAAAATAACATTGATATAGTCTTTGTATCTTCATGCACTCTGTCAGGGAACATTGTAAAACATGCAGTTTGTATAATGCACAAGAAGGTTAGTGATAAATAAGAAACCAAAACAGTGCACCATTTAAACACATCCTTCCAAAGCTACCAAAAGTGTTTCTCTGTAGCATCTTATTATGAGTATAGTGAGTTGAAATACAAACCTTTTATTATGCATTTTGAACGTATTCATCTCCAGTGATTCCCTCTGTCTTCTGTCAGCTTTGTCCTTTGTCTCCAATAATGACATGGGCTTTATTGTTGCCCTTGAGTTTAGTCCAACCTGCTGAGGTGGTCTTTTCTAATACTTTGAAAATGAGCAGGGCTGTCCCAGGAGACCGGCGGGGACAGGGCACAGACTTGTGTCCCCTCTTGTGTCTGACCTTGTGGGACATTTAACATGGCTCTTCTGTTGTCGGGTCAAATCTAAGAGGGATAGTTGTGTAATTGTCACTTCAGATTGAGATGTCCATTTAAAAAGACACGTCAACATGTTTTTGAACTTTGACCCCATGCTAATCACTGTGGTCAAAGCTTGAATGAATATTTAATGAGAGGGCGGTGCTGACAAAATGCTGGAGAGTGCACTAATCATATGGATGTTGACTGATTTTGCAATTAATTGTGATTATAGATGCTAGAGGATAACAATATGAATCCCAGAGGCAGCAATAGTTCATTTGAATGTAAAACCTATGTAAAACAAAAAAGACAATATTCCATGTCCATGTTTTATATGATATTACAGAAGTAACTTTAATTTTAGTTTGATTAAAGGTAACTTTTCTGGTGGGATTCTGCCACCTATTTGACCCAGTGGTGATGTTATCACTTTTCCTGTAATGTTCTAAAGTATGGCATTAATGTTTCTAGATTGCATTTATTCAATTACCGGTGTTTCATTGATGAAAATATACCTTTAAAACTGTGAGTAGGCTCCCCTCTCAATAAATCTGACCTGTAATGTGGCCTGGTGGCACAATGTGGTTATCTCCATGGACATAGATACATTTAGTGCCACACTGTGGAGCGCTCCCAGCAAAGCAATAACATTTAAATTGAGACGTGAAGTGTCAAACCCTCTGCCAGAAAAGTTCCATAGTGCACCTTTGAGGAGGAAGATGATTGTTTTTTTTTTCATATTGACAGTAGTTTGTAGTTGTGATATTTTTTTGTCACAGTTATTGTAACAATAATATTTGTCATAAAATGTGATGTGTCTTTTATAATTCTTATTTGTTTTTGTAGAATGTGGTGTCGAAGAGTGCGCTCCAGTTTAGAGGGAACTCTCAGCACGATGCTCAGGAGTTTCTGCTCTGGCTCCTGGACCGTGTGCACGAAGACCTCAACAACATCGTGCATCCAGACAGCAGGCCGCCTGTCAAGGTACAGATAATTATGGAATGAAGCTGAAAATTCAACCTGGAATACTGAACTGCACTACCACTCAGTCTATCCCAACCTGCTGCATCTGCCTTTCATCTACTAATCATTCTCCCTATCTTTGTTTCTTCATTGCTGTTTTTATTTTCTCTCATAAATCTGTCACACTCACAGATACATTATGACCTACAAATATTACCATTAACTGTTCTGTGTGTGTTGTTTGTGTCTGTAGCCACCAGTAGAGGAAGAAAGTGCTCCAGAAGGCTCTCCACTACCAGCACCTGGATCTTTTGTACAGGAACTGTTTCAGGCACAATACAGGTAAGACAGTGGAATGGACTTTTCACACATTTTTGTTTATAGAGGTAGGAAATAAGAAATATAAAATATATGTTTAAAAGTAGGATTATGTTCAGA
Organism: Periophthalmus magnuspinnatus; assembly: GCF_009829125.3. Lineage (NCBI taxonomy): Eukaryota > Metazoa > Chordata > Actinopteri > Gobiiformes > Gobiidae > Periophthalmus > Periophthalmus magnuspinnatus. Next base: position 6,614,099 of record NC_047144.1, read on the forward strand.
GTGCACATTGTATTTGAGAGACCATTAAAATATGAACTGATAAACTAATGCAACAATCCAATAGATTTCAGAGCATATTTGTGGAGATTTAAATTAGATGTTTCTATAAAAAATACAGGATATTTAGTTTTTTGCAGAGAACATTCTTTGTATCTCAATAATTACAGCCTTTCCAATTCGATAATTGCTGTAAATCAAATTGCAGTATCAATTTGAGTGCAATATATTATGCCATCCTATATGTAAACTAAAATGTAATTAACCTTATTTATATAAAGTTTGGGAAAATGTAAAAGTCAGTTTGCATAAGCTACATAATAAATTCATTAAATGCACATACACTGTGGCCAAGGGCAAAACAGCATTATACAAGGCTGATAGAAAGGATTGAGTAGTGTCAACAGAAAATGTACTCATAAACACTGTCCATTTGAATATATGGACAGAACCAGGTAAATAAAAGTAATCTGCAAAAAAAAAACAAAACAAAAAACATTTTAATGAACCTTTACAAATCTTTAAATGTGAGAAATAGCCTTTCACCTAAAAATAACTGTAAAAATAAAAATAGATGCCTCATTTTGTATATTCTACTTCTCCTGTTGTGTCAGAGTAGTGCGACTGTTCATTATTCACCTGTCATCTCATCTGTGCAGGTCGTCGCTGACTTGCCCTCACTGCCAGAAACAGAGCAACACCTTTGATCCTTTCCTCTGCATCTCACTGCCAATCCCCGTACCTCACACTCGGTAAGCAACCATCTCCTCGCACTTTTCAGTCAACAACAAAACATAATCAATATATTCACAGCGGAAGTCAACATTAAGAAACATGTCAAATCCAGCACAAACAAACCCAGCCAGATTTGACAGGAGCGGCTAATATTAGAAATGTTTGAAACTTCAGCCTCAAAAACAGCCAATTAATGTGATTTCTTGTGACACCCCAGGCCCCTTTATGTGACAGTGGTGTACCAGGGAAAGTGCTCCAACTGCATGAGAGTCGGGGTGGCCGTTCCTCTGTCCGGCACTGTGGCCAGGCTCAGGCAGGCGGTGGCTCAAGAGACCAAAATCCCAGCTCAACAGGTGAGATTTTGACCATCTTGTCCATCATAATTTGCTTTTATTATTTATACTGACAGAGAAAACACTGAACTTTGTGCCAACTTTTGTTTCATGTGGATAGTCCCAGTAAGAGCATGTATGTGAATGATCTTGATTCTCACTATAGTTCCCATTTTTTGAAATTGTAAGGCTCTTCACTTACCAGGCACAAATGTATTGTAATAGTCTTAATGTGTGTTCCAGATTGTCCTGACTGAAATGTATTATGACGGCTTCCACCGCTCATTCTGTGACGACGACGATGACCTGGAGATCATTCAAGAAAGCGACTCCATTTTTGCCTTCGAAACCCCGGAGCTCTTTAGACCTGACCAGATCCGCTCCAAGAGAGGCGGTACAGCATCCTGTTTATCCCCCTCAAATCAGCCCATTTAAACGCCATTAAACCATTAGCCGCCTTTATTCAGTCACAAATGCACAGACAATTGCTAATGCTTATTCACTCTATAATGAGAAAAATGCCTTATTTGTTGTGTTTTGTGTGACAAACAGGGAGTCCACATGCGAATCTCAATCAGAACAACCTAAAGTATGGCACAGATAATAACCGGATCTCCACGCAGATCCAAGAGCCACCCCCCAGCCCCCCTCCAAGCCCCAACAAGAACAGTGGGCAGGCCGAGAAGATAGTACTGCTGGTGTGCAACAGAGCATGTGCTGGGCAGCAAGGACGCAGGTCTGCACCCTGATCAATATAAGGTGTTATGTGATGGAGCAAAGTTCAAAGGTCATTTGGGTCTCCTCCAGGTTTGGAAATCCTTTTATTCTGTACTTGGAGCGAACAGTGACATGGGACACACTCCAGAAAGAGATCCTAGAAAAGATGAAACATCTCATGAGGCCTGGAGTTATTGTTCAGGTAAATCTCTTCAAATGTCTCTTATGAAGCCAGTACCTATGAATGATGAATGTGATATAACATTGTGTTTGTTACTCAGGTTGGGCCCTTCACTTTACGTGTGGTGGGAGTGGTTGGGATTACCTATCTCTTGCCTCAGGAAGAGCAACCACTTATCCATCCTTCAGTAGAGAGGTAATGTCACACCAGCAGGGGGCAGTGGTTGCACTTTTTTTTTATTTTTTTAAAAGTACTAAATATTCTAGTGATGATCTATTAATGGTTATATATAGTGTCAATTTAACGTAATGATTTTGTTATTGATTTCTAGGGCATTCAAATCTTGTGGCCCAGGGGGACCACCTCATGTCAAAATAGTTGTTGAGTGGGACAAAGAGACAAAAGACTAGTACGTGACAGATTAGAATTATTATTTTGAAAATATGTCATGTGCTTTTTCCACTGATTATGTTTATCTGTTTATGTAGTCTGTTCAAGAGAACAGAGGATGAGTACATCCCAGACGCTGAAAGTGTGCGACAGGTGAAGGAGCAGCACCTGCAGCCTCAGACGTGCTCTCTCGCTCAGTGCTTTCAGCTCTACACAAAAGAGGAACAGGTGACTTCTATATTATTACTATACCTCTGTGGTCATCCCTTGTACATACACTTATGAGTGTTGTCTTTAGCTGGCCCCAGACGATGCGTGGCGCTGTCCTCACTGTAAGCAGCTGCAGCAGGGCAGTATAAAGCTGAGCCTGTGGACTCTCCCAGACATCCTTATCCTTCACCTGAAGCGCTTCAGACAGGACCAGGACCGGCGCGTCAAGATGCAGAACATGGTCAAGTTCCCCCTCACAGGCATGGACATGGCGCCCCATATGGTCAAGCGGAGCCAGAGCAGCTGGAGTCTTCCCTCTCACTGGTCACCATGGAGACGACCTTATGGCATGGGTCGTGACCCCGAGGACTACCTGTACGACCTGTACGCTGTGTGTAACCACCACGGCACTATGCAGGGGGGGCATTACACAGGTGAGAGCAAGTCTGACACATGCACAGAACAGCACAGAATATAGAGTAACAGTGTGTGTTATACAGCTCACTGTAAGAACTCCATCGATGGACAGTGGTACTGCTTCGACGACAGTGACGTCCATCCTATATCGGAAGAGGAAGTGTGCAAACAGACTGCCTACATCTTGTTTTATCAAAGAAGGGCCACCATTCCTTCTTGGTCAGCCAACAGTTCTGTGGGAGGTACTCATACATATTTACTTTCAGAAATTCATTTTAACTGTAGATGATGTTAACTTGCAACTATATGAACTATTGACAAAGGGTCGACCAGTTCCTCGTTGTGTGAGCATTGGATCAGTCGGCTGATCGGGAGTCGTCCTCCAAGCCAGGCCTCCTCTGGCTCTTCCAGGCGCACCTCTCTGGCCTCTCTGTCTGAGTCTGCTGAGTTTGCTGGTGAACGGAGTGAAGACGATGGTCAGAAACCTTTTTTTTAATAAAATGTTGTCATATCTCTTAGGATTCAGGATTAATAGGTGTATTTGCCCTAGTGGTGGAATGGAAAAGTTACTGGCTGTCTGCATTAGTGTTGTCACGATACTAAAATGTAAAACTCGATTTTGCTACTAAGTATAGGCTTGATACAGATTTTGACACCACAGTGATTGGTCTTATAATAGTTCTGATAAAGTTCATGATCATTTAAAATTATTAAGGTCAAATTTTGTCCTGTTTATGTGATTCTTTATTATCATAATTATTATAGAATTATTATGACAATCCTAGTCTGCAATTTTTTTTTTCTTTTTTTGGACTCTGAAATGATGTATCTTAAACTAAATGTGTGATTGAAGTTTGTGACATAACATCCGTCTTGTGTACAGGATTATCCAGCCGCCCGGCAGTCAGGGGAATGCAGAGGCAGAGCTTCTCATCACGCTCTTCCATTGCAAGTCCTTTAGCGCTTAGTGAAAATGGCACCAAACCCTCGTGGTCCCACTCGGCTAAGCTCCAGCTCCGCTCCAACTCCCCCTCTCGTTTCTCCCTGGAATCCCACTCCTCCTCCCCCACGCTGGAGAGAATCGGAGAGGTGGCAGACAACATCACCTGCTTCAGTGGATCACCTAAACTAGAGCGTCTGTCCTGTCATCACGGTGCCAGGAGACTTATAGACCAGGTCCACTCCAGAGCTGTGGCCCAGGCAGAGCAGAGGAACTCAACACCGACTGCAGATAACAACAATGTAGTGAGCCCAGCGGAGTCCACCAGCCCGCGCCACACGCCGATAGTGAAGGAACCAAAACAGAGGACTACAACTCAGGATGTGGCAAAGAAAAGCTCCGCTAAACCCGGACTGGACAATGAACGGAGTCCTAAAAGACGTGCGGCTACCTCTTCAACATCCTCCAGCTCTCTGTCGCCTGCATCCCCCGCCATCGACAAATCGCCGTCCCGAATGCAGAAGAGCGCTGTGTCTCCTTCTAACCTGAAAGACAAGAGCGACGTTTTGCCCAAAGCGGTTAAGACCAGTTCCTCAAGGACTGCAACTCCATCCAAAAGAGGCTCTCCGCAGTCCCAGGATTCACTACACCCTGATTCCCAACAGCGGAAAAGCGGTTCTCCGGGATCTTCAAGTTCTCATAGTCAACGTAAGCCTTCACCCAGAGCCGGAGCAGATAGGAGCTCATCATCTGCAAGGACTAAAGCGGCGGACAGGAGCGCCAGCCGGGAGTCTCCGCGGACGTCATCTGCCTCTGAGCGGAAAGTGAGCCATGCGGGGCCTCCAACCAGGTCTGGAGTTGCAAGTAAGGCGGAAGGCAGACCAACCAGGCCCACCGCAGAGCACCGGGGAGTGGGCAGAAGCTCCAGTAGTAGCTCCTCCATGACCAGTTTAAGATCCTCAAGTGTGGGGGTATCAACTACAAGCGCAGGACCGCCAGCCCGGGCACGCAGGAACAGTAAGACAGAGGATAAGGGTCTGTCCTTTTTCAAATCTGCTCTGAGACCGAAAGACATGCGCACAGGGAAAACAGAGACCAAAGGAAGTCAAGAGGATGGAGTCGGAGATGGGAAAGACGTTCAAGGAGCTAATAAAAAACCTTCTGAAGTTTCACCCAATCAGGCCAAAGACAAGGAATCTGCAAAGACCTCCACAGCAGCTAAACCGCCGTCGCTACCATCCACAAAGTCCAAAACATCTGGGGCAGAATCCACCACGCAGGCCTCCACTAATGCTAAAGACAACAAAAAGGACCCTAGCAAAAAAACAATGCAGACCAGAAAGATTCCCATTAACTCCACACAGAATAGTCAGAGGTCCAAATAATACCATGTGGGTGGTCTCTTGGGCAGCTCTAGTGTTTCTCTAAGAGACATTGTGAAACATCTGTAGCTCCTCATTGGTTACTGAACACCAGCTGCCATGTTGAACCAGACACTTACATAACAGTTCTACAGGAATGGATTTTAAATAAGCACTTTGTATGGATTGCATTGATATTGAGGAATATAAATTATACTAATGTATTGTACATAAGCATGGACTGCACATGTATTGAAATGATTGCCTTGTTCTGTCTGTAGCATAGCTGGACAAAGCCACCTCAGTAGGTGGTGAGTTTAAAAGTGACTTTGCACAAGATGGAACGAAGGACTACTGAGTTACTAAATGAAGTTTACTGGCAATTCCTAACATGCTGATGCAGAGAAATTATCCAAAAATCTCTTTATATACCGCTCTCTGTCAGGTTTCAGAGCGTTATATCAACAACGTCAGTGCCTCAGATAATCATAGTATTTAATCTGAATTGTATAACTGCAGGTTATAAATTTATATTAAATTTTAATATTTATTAAGCACTAAAAATGTAATTTCAAGTAAACCACGATTAAGCCTATTTAACCCAAACTGCTGTTTACATATGCTCCTTGATGTAGTCATTGTGCAAGAGCCTTTAAAGTATTTTTAATCAGCCAAATGATAAAGGAGACAGGAGAGAGATGTGCAGGACTGGACCATGTCTTTGGTGTACGTATATATGTGTGGAGAGCTCCTAAGTGTCTGTTTTATTTAAATACTGATCAGTTAGCCTCATAGACACCACAGCCCCTGCTCTTCTCATGCCACATGGGACATGGGAGATGGATCTCCTGACTGCCACACCTCTCCCATCCCTCACAGATGAACAGGGTTATGTACAGAAACAACACTCACCAAGCACTCACCTTCTGTTGGGACCTTTATGCCAAACACACGGCTTGTACAAAGAGTGGACACAATGACAGCTCGGTTTTATCATATCCATTACAGCATTGCATAATGGATATAGTAGTGGATACATTTAAGTTGTTTAGGTATTTGGTCCTGCAGTGTGAATAACATGGTAGTCCCGTCACACTGTCGAGTGTAAATCAGCCTCCATTTATCATTTAATTCTATTTTAGTTAAAAATACAAAACAAGCTACATTTTGATAATGTAGTGTTTTTTATTGATAAATAAAATCTTGAATGGAGAATCTTTTTATCCTCATATGTTCTCGGCATTATTTTATGTAAATGTATATTTGAAAGTCACCCAGGGCTGATGCTGTCAGTGTGTCCATGTCCACTACACGGCCACAGTGTTGAAACACCATACATGTGGGACATTATGGTGTGGCCCCGCCCATTCTCTGTCTGCACATGTGACCTGAGTGGTGCACATGTCGAGCTTGCAGTAGTACAATAACACAACAGTGACTGTACTCAGAAGAGACATCCTCATTCATAAAATATATTGTTGCATGACAGATGGCTTATGCATGCACTGAACTATGCAAGCAGCCCCTTGCTAATGCCCACAGTGAGTATGTAGACGTGTGTATATATTTCTATGTGTATATTTTTACAAATGCCAGCATCAGAGAGCATGTGATGGCATCTTTTGTTCAAAAGCTTTGTTTGCACATTTCCTCAAAGTAATATACATTTTGTATGAATGATACGTACTGCTCATTCACATTCTCAAAGTAAATCAACTCACAAATGAATGTTTGCTCCATTGTATTTATTTGTCTGGGACTGTTCATCTAATCCCAAACCTTTGTCTTTTATATGGATCTGGCAAAACAGTGCCATAGTTTACAGATCGACAATTTTATAATTTGAGGGTCAATTGTTAATTGGTGTGATTCCTGTCATGTTTTCTACAAGTCTCTTTCTATTTTTAGGTTACACACAAGAGTCAAAAATATCACTGTGATTATAAAAAAAACTAACAAAAAAACTTCAAATCCACAAATGGACTATTGCCTCAAATTGCTACAGAACTGTGCAAATGTTTGGGAAGAAATATAAATATCGAAATAAATACAGAACTATGTTTTGTCTTTTGAAAAGTGTTGAACATTTGCCACTAAACCAGAGGATCCTCTGAATTAAAGCCTTGTACTGAGGATTGTCATTACTATTACTGGATTAGCGACTTGACAGAGGTCTCTGTCTAGATTTTTAAAAAAACATTTTGTATTTTATACGAATTTGTATGTATTTTTGTCCAGACCTGTTGAGACCTTTGCACAGTACTGTAAGAGCAGAATGCTAAAGCAGTTAGGCCTACATTACTGAATGGACACTGGGGCAGCAGATGACACAACCATGTTGGTAAAATAACATTACAGAATGTCTTAATACGACTTTTATTTTCATAAATGCACGACAATAGTTTTGGGTTTTTTTGTTATGTTGTGTGAGATCGTGATTTCACAGTTTACAGATTCTTCTGTTCCGTGAGAAAGATGTGTCGCAATGCCAGAAGAAAATGTTATTAAATCCCTTTTTAAAAAGTGACCCTCTGGATGCCTTACTTTTGTTGGCCACGCGGTGGCGCCAGTGCTCGTGTAGAGCCATAAAATGTATCTGTAGTTACAAAATAATGAGTTGGGCAAATAAGGGCACCTCAGACGCACTTTGTGTCCCTGTGAAACGTCCTTCACGCTCATGAAGACGTATGGTGTCGTCAGGCTCAATGCTGTCACTAAGAGAGATGATGTGTTATTAAACTACAGCGCCATCATTTATTTAGAGCTGATTCAATTGGGCCTTTATTAGTTTGGCCCAAGGCTGCCCATATTAAGACTTAATGCGGCCTCTTTGTCTTTCTTTTCTTGTAATTTTGTATAGCAGTTGAGGATTCCGCTCTCTCACTTCTCACCTCCGCAGAGGTGATGAAATGTGAAAAAACAAAACAAATGCTCCAGGCGCGCTCTGGACACGCGTGTGCGCTCTGGACACGCGTGTGCGTTCTGGACACGCGTGTGCGCTCTGGACACGCGTGTGCGCCCGTGCGCACGAGTGCAGTGAAGTCCACGCTGCTGTTGGATTCATGCGTAATTATCAGTGTAATTAAAACAGGCGCAGGATGAGTGTGGAGGAGCCAGGCCCGTCTCATGAGCAGATCAATATTCATTTGTCAATTGTATCACCTCCAAGAGAACATCATTAGCAGACCTCAAGCAGAATACAGCTCCTTTTATCTGGATTTAACTCTGCACGTCCGTTATGTTTTACTGCACTAAGCGCCGCGGCTCACCCGGCTCCCAGGACATGTTTGCCTTTTGCACATTCATTTGCTTCATGCATCATAGAAAAGCAATTTAATAGTATTGATCAGTGCAGGCGTGCTTTCTCCCCGAGCTAGATCAGCTTTAATGTCGCTCTCTGCTCCTGCGTAAAAGAACACGCACTTTTTATTGTACGGTTTGTGGGTGATTGAATTTGAAGAATGGCCATTGTAACTGTAGATAGGCCTCTGACCAGTGCATTATTGTTGTTGCAGTTAATACAAAGTAAACTTCAAATGTAAACTGCTTAAAATAGCTTCCTACCTGGCTGTTTAAAGTGAATTTCACATTAAAATAGACCAATTTAAAGGTAAAACTGACTTGTTTTAAGCCTCGGCTGGAAGAAATGAACCAATGTGGGTTTATACAGAAGTAAGAAAATAAATTTATGACACATTTAAGACGTCCAGGTTGACCAAAGAGCTAAAAGGAAAGTACATGACTGCTTTAGAACTGTGAAGAAAGATACATGTCTGATATTTTCTTATAATAGCCTATAATAAGTGGAATTTACAAATCTGCACTGCACCAATATCAACTCATCTTTTTAAGCACTATTCGATACAGTCAGACAGAATAATATGCAGTTTATAATAGAATATGTTACATGAGTTGAATATTGTCTCTCCTCACATCTAACATGAAACTCAGGGGTCATGTGAGCACTTCTCGTAGCCTCATGAGTGTAGTACTGTATTTAGCTGCAGAGACTGACACTGCAGAGAAAAAAAAAAGTCTTTCAAATCATCCACAACTGAATACAAATCAGACACAGTTATTTATAGATCTGAACCACGCCACAGTCTATTTATTGCAAAAGTGAAACGTGTTTTAGGTAATTTTTATCACGCCTGGCTTCTGGGAGTAAAATTGTCAGCATTAAAACGTTTATAATTACGTTTTTTTTAAAATATTGTTGCTAATTATTGAGTGTCTGACCAAACAATGCAGCACTTTGAATTAAAATAAAATGTCACTTTTTAATTTTTTTTAGATTCATTAAAAGATTTATCATTCAATGTGCACTATGTAATTCTACTGGCGGAGTACACAGCCCTCTCGTCCTCACGGAGATGTTATCGCTTTGCAGAGAATGATCCACAGTATGGCATTAACTTCTCCATCTTCATTTAAAACAAGCACTCTATGAGAAAAGTTACACCCCCTGTAATTGTCACGTGGTTTGCATTATTATAGTCATGTATTTGTTGATAAAGTACTGATGGAGCTAAAGGATCATATGAAATCACATTCTCATTCAAAAGCAACAGGCGTTTTTTATGTGGAAAAGCAACATCAAAGCCCACACGGCTGATTACTGTCCAACTCCTCATTTCAAATGGTGGGAGCTATCAGCACTCTGAGTAGAAAAACTGCAATTAAACTGAAAGTGTGTCCAAAGTACGCCTCTGATTTTTACCCTATATGTCATAGTCTACATATCACAAAGAGCGCCGTTAAATACATCCATGACATGAGAGGGGTTTTTTGTGCCCAGCAAATTCAATTATTCACTACTTGCTGCAGTAGTGAGGGTGTCAATTATTCCTGTCCTACCCCGTCCAGTGATGCAGTACTTTAGTTCCTCTTTAATTGGAGATGAGAAATCCAGAGAGCCTTGAGTGCAGAGAGGGAAGGACCGGCTCTTTAGTCAATGCAATATACATGGTGAGTGTCATGTGGGAAGTTAGCAAGTGGAATTACATAACCCCGAGCCAGCAAAGAAGAAACAATGTTAGCATATGAGATTGTGCTGTTGTGTGGACTCAAGTGAGCTGTGAATCAGGGCTCCTCGTTAGCATGTCTTAACAAAAGTCAGACATTTAAATACAGGAATTCATTTTCTAAACTTTAGAAACTGCTTACACGTTCATTAATTCACTCACTGGCATTTGAGAAGACCCGGTGCTCTTTAGGCCTCGCTCCTAATGCACAGCTAAATTGTAAGTGACTTTACCCGTTCGAGATTGACTAAGTGAAAGGAAAGAATAGCAGTTGAAAATAATGATTAGTGGCATGGCATATATCAGGATGTGTCAAAAATAGAGCAAGGTCACACAGTTATAATGGAAACCCTGTATGCACCGGGCAAATGTATACAAGAGAACTTATTATGAATTATAAAAATGCTAAATGTAACCTTTTAGTGAGAACATTTCTAGTTAAACTTAGTCTTTAGTTGGTTTTGTCTATTCTGCAGTCAAAGGTTCATGTTCTTTGGTGCATTATAACACAGGGGAACATGTGTGGTGTATAATGGATGTATCACAATGTCAAACACTGATGTCACTGCTTCTGCCTTAGTCAAGTAATGCAAACCTGTGGTCAGAATGCAAACTCAATATATTTGACTCATTTTACAGTGTGTTTGATCGTCGCACCTGTAGCACTGTGTGTTTGTATTACATTATTATTTTTGATCCATTCTTTTTTGCAGACATTTCAACATAAAATTATATAAAGTAAATAACTGTATCAATCAAACCACAAAACTTTTCTGTTCCAACATGCAGCTAATGGGCCTTTAAAGCAGGACACGAGGCACATTAGGACGACTGCTCCAATGTCACCATCTAAAATTAATGTTGTCATCAGTGAAATATTTATTATAAACCTGCATTTTTAAATACCTGATACCTCAGGTTTTACCATGTGGCCCTGATATTCAGATACTTTTCAGTCTGGTGTGTAGGTATAGGCTATATTCTAACCAATCACACTGCTATTACCAAAGGATAATGAACATAAAGGACTCAGCATAAACACTATTAAGGACTGGAGGAAGCCTGATAGAAAACAGTGGGCTCCGGAAGAATTACCAGATTGAATTTGTAAATATATTGATTTGGTGATCTCTGTGCATAATACAAAGGCTGTTATGGCCCATATTAAAGTTAAAGAGTCCTGGTCAGGTTCTTTCCAGTTTTGTGGCATATTAAAGACTTTAAAATGACCATAGAACATGAACAGTGTCTAGATCTCACAGCATTGGCACGGCAGTGTCTCAGGCTCATAGGTTCACTAAACTTTAACAGCTCTAATGTTACTCTCAGTGAGGCGAGGGGGATGTTACACTGAGCATTTCACACTCAAACTCATCTTCTTTGAACAGTCATCTGAAAAGTACACAAAACATTTGCCTGTCCAGAATGATAACGCTCTGCATTTTTAATACAGAAGGACATCAGTCCGGTCCCCACGGCCTCTGTCGCGCTTTGTGCCGGGCTCAAACATGGCCACGCAACTAGATTTGTTTATTTCAGTAACGCATGTGAAACAACGGAGCTCATTGCTCACCAGTTATTTAGTACAAAATAAAATGTCTCTCATCTCAGATAAACAGAGTATGGTACCTCATTGAAACCTGCTATGTTTTTCAGTCCTCTGTGTTTTTTTCCATGTCAGCAGACATATGTGTGATACAGGTGTGTCCCTGATCTGTCTGAACTGTGGAGAGTCAGCATTGACCAGACTCATATTTTTGTAAAGAATGAGAGAAGTGTAATATCAGGCAAAACAAAACAAAAACAAACATTTTCACAAAAGAATAAATTAGATGATCCTGTTGTTGAACAAAGCATGTAAAAACATCTAATAGCACAACAAATTATGAATAAAAAGTTCAAATTAATTTGATAAAACACAGACAAAACAATGGCAGCCTTGGTTTTTCAGATGAATATATTTTACAGGTACAAAGAATGACTCACTATGCAGCTATTTGATGTGCTTGACTGTTCCTCAGCAGACCAGTGTGTTGTCTTCCATCTTTGGCAAACATCTCACATACATGTGCATAGTATCAGATTCAGACCTGCACAAACTGCCACACGCTTAAGCACAAGTGTGTAACACTGTACTGTACCGTCTCACTGTGAGCCAATTAAGAAACTTGACTATGAAATGTCTATTTGATTTGGACATAATCTGAGCAAACAAATGCTGCGTTTGTGTGTTGGAATAGAAAATGGTTTGTTCTGTGGATGTAAATGAGGCAGGAGGCTGGTCGGCGCTCTCCCCACTCCGAGCCTCTCAGATTGGGTGTCAGATGCTGGAGACAGCTGCACTCATCACGCCTTTTATGAATACATTACCTTTTATGTTGATCCAAACACTAATTTATCTTTCTTGGCAAAACCAAGCAGGATGCACATTCACTCACTGCATCCAGGAAACCAATAAGAAATAATGAAAATATACTCCTCCACGGAGCTAATAACAGAAGTAGAAATAATAAATTACACGTACTTTAATTATAGTGATTTATAATGTATTTCTTTTCATTTGAACTAGTTTTTAGGGCTGTATTTCACTTGGATTATGCTAGGCAATTTATTGTTTTTTTCTGGTGTTGGGCCTGCTCCTGCTTGTCTCCATGGAGATGCTATTGCTTTGCCTGGAATGTTCCACACTATGCCATTAAATTTAATGTATCTTTTTTTTTTCAAATAACATGCGTTTTTATTTCTAATAACACATTTCAAATGTACATTCTTACTGTTAATGCATCCACTGCTCTGGGCCAAATTACTCTGACCAGTAATTTGACCCAGAGACCTCACTTGCTTGGAGATAAATAGATTTAACCATAGAAAGATCCAGGCAAAGCAATAACTTCTCCATGGAGACAAGACAGTATAGACCCTCCACTAGAAAGAAGTTACATTGTGCACTAAAAAGTTTGTTTGAAAAATGTACTACTGAAGCTGTTTGTGATCTGATATATTTTGTTTCGATTTGGACCCTCCAAAAACATTAACTGGCTGTTTCTGTCTGAAAATGGATAATACCATGTAGCTTTAGACAGCACGTGAGTATCTGGTAACTAATAGAAATGTGTGTACTGGCCCAGAGTTCATTTCTTTATTTGTGTTTATTTATTTATTCGTTCATTCACATACACCAATACTAACTGAGGCCTGCCCAAAATTTTTCCACCATTTTTCCAACCGTGGAAAAACTCAGGCGGATGTTTTTGTGTTTGAGCGCGAAAAGGAGCCTATGAAATATCAAAGTGTGTTATTTGCCTCCACGAAACTAACACAACATCAAAGCAAAACCCTTTTTTCTCCCACCAGAGCTAAAGAACCTCACATTTTTCTTTTTTTTTTTTTTTTTTTTTTACCTCCCAAGCCGCTAATGATACCCACTACGATATTCCTGCCAACAACAAAAAATACCAAGAGCTTAGGAGAGACGTTTTGGACCGGTGATTGACGTCCAGTGCCGTGTTTTTCATTTTTTTAAAATATATTCCTGTGATGTTAGTCCAGACACATTTATACCAGAAAAACACTATGGCCCTCGCACTCGGGCTGATGCAGCAATCTGGTGGTATGCAGTGCGCAGCCTGCCAACCACCACCTGGCTGCAAAAAGCAACATGGAGCCCTCCGTCAATCATCCAGGGAGAAGTGAGAGGAAGTGTGGTGGCAGACATGTTGGTTTGAAGGGTGCGTGTCCAAGAGTTGACACCTCTCTCGCTCCTCGCCGCCTGATGAGTGGATAGAGAGAGAAGAGGAGAGAGGAGAAGAGAGAGAAGAGCCCGGGCAGAAGAGAAAGTACATGGTCTGCAGTATTTAAAAGTTACAGAAGGATGTTACAAGCTGAAGGGGTGGTAGTCCTCGTCACATTGGATTAGTCTTATAAACTATGAGTCAGACACTTTGGACGGAGTTGCACTTTGCTGTCACTTAAAGGCACACTATGTAACTTTCCTGAGGGGGAGTTTGTCATCTGCTTGTCTATAAGTATACGTTGTTGCTTTGCCTGTAATGTTTCACAGTGCGTCATTAAACAAATCTTTTTACAGCAAAAAAAATAGGACCGGTGTCACCTCTCCAGTGATTTGGTTTATAGAGATCGGGATTGTAGTGATCCGACAGCCGCTGTGGGTTGTTCGACGACTTTTTTGTTTACTCTTTTTTATATTGTTTCAGTTAACGCAGCTCTATTGGCGTTTACATCTTGGCAGAAATGTTTGACGTTCTTGAGTTCTATATAAAGTCTCCATTACTACCATTGTCACATCCCACTAAAGTTCATTCTGTGTAAGTACTACAGCCTAACTGGTGATAATAGTTTGTGTTCAAGGTACTTTCAGGTGCGGTCATCCCTCTTTAGACAGACATGATGTTTGGGTGAGAAGAAATCTCTCAGTCTCACTCCTGTAGACTCCACATGCTAAATCAACAGGGCCGGCGCTAGCTTTCAGGAGCCCCTAAGCTGAATTTGTCTCTGGGGCCCCCCACAGCGGACGTATCCTGGCTCAGCTATTGGTGATTCACATTTGACAACATTATGACTCTACTCTCATCACCTTGACCAGTTGTATTTGTATTTATATGAACAACATCAGACTGAAAACATCCAGAATGTCACAACTGCCATAGTCACAAAAACAGTAAACAAACATATAAGGGGGAGCAAGAGTTTTGAAATTCTAGACATTTTTTCTTTTTTTTTTTCATTTCTGGTGGATTTTGATGTGTTCTACTTGGTGACAGTGGCTTAAATTTACATTATAAAGGGTCCTTGCACCGGTGTAAACACATAGCTGCCCTGACCTATGCCCGACTGAAAAACAATATGCTACTATAGATATAAAACAAATGTAATCGTTTGACAGGGAGGCTGCTGTAAACACACAAGCCCTGTGTCCAATAAAACTTGATATATTATAGTATTTTCGACATAAATGTATGAGCTCTTGGGGGCCCTCTGCTGGCCTCGGGGCCCTCAGCAGTTGCTTAGTCTGCTTATAGGCTGAACCGGCCCAGCAATCCAACACGAACACAAACCACACACGTTTAAAAGATCTGAAAAAAGAAAGCTCAAACATGCACTCATAACTTCCTGGAAATACAAGCCTTTTCTTTAAACAATAGATACAATCAACTGGAATGATTGACAAATGTAGCTTTTTCAATCTGTCTTAGCGCAGTGGTTGTTTTGAATCTGACACGTCTTTGTCTCACATTCTCCCCCCTTATATAGTGTGCTTGTATTTCTTTAGTAATTATAGCCTGCTACAAAGAACATTTTATATTCAGATACTATTTAATCCCTCCTATCTTTTAAATCATTTAGCATTTAGCATTTTTAGGAACAGTATAAAATTTGTTTTGATGTGTTCTTTATAACTCCTGACCCTCTTGGGCTACCGTCCATTTTTGTATGTAATGAGACGTGACTGCGGTGTTCGATTTCCTTCAAATGTTTTAGATTATTATTGTGAAAATAATTTGGCAAATGAATAAATAACTGTTATGAAACTCAAACGTGTCTGTAAATGACCAAAATACATAGAAATATAAACCCTTAATTGCTCTTGTATTCCCAGTGGTCTGTGCCTTGTGTGGAGGAGCCTTTACGGGCATGCCACAGTTGTCAGCACTTCATTTTAATTTGGCCACGGAGCGCTGGGACATCCTGTCGACTGCACGGCTTAAACTATTCTGAAGCATTAGGACGAAGGAGAGGGGAGCTGTGCCTCTGCAGTGTCAGCGACTGTCTCCTCCCAGACCCATTCTGTATACACCAATCCTTATGTGAACCTACCCCCATTCAGCAAATATACGCCAAACACCAAACACTTATGAGTTTGATATACTGGTCTAGAAATGCAGCCAAGTGGTGCCGGTCCACAGTCCTCATACATACAGTATATTATAATACATGTGGTTATTATTATTGTTGCAACACATTTGTGGAGACAGGCAAGAAAAGACTGGAAATGTAAACAGACACAAATTGTACGAAATATATGGAAAACTAATGAATACACGTTTGATCAATACGAAGTCAAATAGTTTTAATTAAGCTAATTTGGTTTTGGAAAGATGCAAGTAACTTTTGAGAAATGGTGTTTGGAGTCAGTCCTGTAATATCTAATAAATCTTTTATTGCCATGTCCCAAACTTTCAACAGCCATTACTGTAAATAAATCTAATTATTCAGTTCATATTAGATTACACATGTCAGCTTTAACATTCGACATGGTTTCTGTTGCACAAAAAGTTAATTTAATATGAAAATTCTGTCTGATCATTTTTCAGTCAACATAACACAACATTTGGGCTTGTATCCACTCATTTGGTCTTTAACTAATCTTAAATAGATTTAACTGGACTCTGATAACTTGATCTTAATCTGATCCTGAATCTCATCTCAAAAAATTATTTTTGAAATTGATAGATGTGAAATTGACTTGCACATTCATGCTTTAAAGCATTATGCTGTTATACAAAATCAACTTTTCAGATCTTTAAACTATGTTATAGTTATTTCCACTTTTCATTTACCCTCTTGCAGTTGTGTTTGGAGTGATTCGTGTGTGTTTGAACAATCTTTAATCACTTATTTTCAAGATGCCATACTGCTGATCAGCCCCCGTTTTCACTGCCACTGCTCTGTGCCTACTCCGTTCAGTGATATGTATAGGACTCGACAGCTTTGAATAGTCATTTTCGCACAAATGCAAATAATTTGCACATTTTGGGAGTCGTAGGTTATAACTATATATATCACAATGTGTGTTCTTTAATTACTCGATTACATTCATTTGGCTAAGCCCCTAATTGCAAAAGTGATTACAATCTTCAACACTGCCTTATTAAAAGCCTTCCTTGGCATTTGTAACTACCACTCCACATTAAAACATACATTAGTGCCTCTATTAGTCCCCATGTTACATAAGCACATGAATAATAATATGACATTCATGACTATGCCACAGGACCGCAGCAGCGTCTCTCTCGTCACTGCACAATCATTGAATAATGTTGTTAATGCAGAGGCACGGCTGCTCACCAGGGAAATAAGAGAATATTTGGGCAGATAGAGCAGGTTCTGTAAAAGGACTCCATGTACTCACACAAGTGGAAAAGTTTCTCGGGCCTTTGGGGAATGTGCATCGTCGACACCTTTCTGGGTTAAAGTTGTGCTCGGAGCTATTCTGACGCATTATGTCGAGTAGAGATTAGCCCTGTGTCTGTAACCTCCACTGGGTTGTATGGAATGAGAAATGCCTACGAACATGGGTAGGTCATAAAAAATGTAGTGCAAATAATTGAATCATGAGCTATTGATTCAAACTTCAAAATAAATGGGTTTTTAAAGGAGTTTAAATGGGCTCTTGCTTTGAAATATTGATACGTGATACACTGTAAAATAGAGTTGGGCAAGGACAAAAGTAGCGCACCAAAGCAGTGGTGGAAGAAGTGGAAGAAGTAGCCTACTCAACTTTGTTAGTTAAGTAAAAGTAAGTAAGTACAGATACTGGATCAAAAATATGCTCAAAGAAAAGTAAAACTATCGCATGAAAAAATCTACTTAAGTAAAAGTATTAAAGTATCTGTTTAAAAATGTACTTAAAGAGTAAAAAATAAAATAATTTGACACAGATTTTGAGTCCTTATAAAGCTTCAAATGCACTGATTTTGATACAGATTTGTGCTGAATTTTGAAACAACTGAATCAATCATTTTTCAATTTTATTCTATTAATATTCTATTTTTATTCATATATTTTGTTTGCTCAAATTATGAATGTTTTAAAAATAAACCCCTCAGGCTCAAACAATAATGAAAACTACTTTAACTTTTCAGTTCAGTTAAAAAATGTAGTGGAGCAAAAAGTGCAGATACAGAAAATGTGTACTTAAGTATAGTACTTTACTCATTTTACTTTGTTATATTCCACCACTGCATCAGATATGTATACAAAGTTTTAAACGCAAGTCAAGTCAAGTATATATATATTTTTTACTAGCAAAAGCCACACATATGCACAGCAGGGTGTCGTAGGGGTTTGGTCACTGCACACATTCAAAGATTACAGTTTTATGCCTCACCTTACTACTGTCCTTTCTAATAAACAAAATACAAATTCTAGCAAAAATGGGGCAACTGATGAATCTACATCTACATCTACATATTCTATCAGTTATAATATGAATACTGGAGGGAAATCTTACATTGCAAACTTCATTTTGGCATCCCGAGTCTACTTACAAACTGTCTAAAACTAAATGTCTGGCTGGCATTTCCATAACATCTGCTAGCAAGATTTAATGCACCATCTTGAGTCATCACAATTTTGTAGCCAGTCTCATGGTAACTTGGTTGTGCTGGAGTACTTTATGTTTAGGTAAGTTGTGGAGAGAAGTCGGATGCTTATCTTTCAGGTAAACGTAGCTATAGCTGGTTAACTGCTCTGAAGTAGCTGGACATTGACCCCACAGCAAAACAATAAGTGATAGATAAAGAGCATAAACAAATATCAAATATTCTAGGATTTTTCATTTCTTGTAAAAGCGAGGCTCATTTTGTGCCAAGACGTTGAAAGATTACTAGTTCTGTCCGACTTGGCCTTTTCAGTTCTTAAAGAGGAAAAAAAATCAATTCTCACTAAATGACACAAATCTGTCTCTCTGATGATGATAAATAGAAAGAATCTTCACACTCCTGTCCTTGTGTGGTCGACTGTAACCTCCGCTAAGTATCCTGTGTCACGGTGAGTGTAAGTGCACTGTATATCTTTGAGTTTAGTCAAAACTTTCTAATGAGTTAAAAGTCCTGTGACATTATTACTGAAGTTGGAGAATCTTATATACACAGCGCATATCCAAATGCTTTGATACTTTAGAACAGACATGTCAGAATCAGGCCCATGGGTGAAATTTGGCCCTCGCTATAAATAAATTTGGCCCGTGAGATCAAATATGGTATATGTATTGCGAGTTTTCTCCCCGACAAAACCCACAATGTCGATGAAACGTTCTGCACCGAAAAAGGCACTGACGAAGGTTTGAACTTTGAGAGAGTTTAAACAAGAGAAGAATGTGAGAAAATGTTAATGCCTGTGTGAGAAAAGTGTATAAAGTGTGTGGTGAGGGGTTTTACAGCTGCAAAACATATAGAATAAGTGGAAAAAATAAAACTGTATCTCGGATTTTGTCTATTGCTGGTTATTTTTAGAACATAATCCCCGCGATAAACTGTACTACGAATCCCAGAATGCTTTGCAAATGTGTTGGCGCTGGCCCCCAGCACTTCTGTTGACACTCATTAGTACCTGCTACCTGTCGCCTCACTCAAATTTAATCCACCCCTTCTGAAAAAACATGCAGATGTTGTTGAAATGTTTCAATAAATATTTAGTTTGGCCCGTGACTCACAGTTTTTAATTTTGGCCCTCTGTGAATTTGAGTTTGACACCTCTGCTTTAGAATGTGTCTTGCCAATTAGCTGAAGTCTTAACAAGATAAACGTAACTAAAGTAAGTAAGTAACTACTGTCTTTTCCAGACTATAAGTGGCTCTTGAGTATAAATTAAAAAATGCATAATGATGAAGAAAAAAACGTGGTTGTCAGTGTGACCGTAACGAAGATGTGAAATTATATACTCAGATGTGATTTATATTCCACATCTGAGTATCTGAGTATAAGTCGCACCCCAGTCCAAACTATGAAAAGAAAAAAAAAGTGTGACTTGTAGTCCGGAAAATACGATAAACACAATATTGTTTTGGTGTGTTTACTGAGTATTCTGAACTCATTTGCACCATGTACCATATTACTTCTTATATATTCTAAAAAAATAGTATGATTACTGTTGTTTTATAAATTATTGACTAAAAGTATGCAGTCACGCCTTACACCTCTAACTACTGAAACATGAATTACCAAGATTAAGTTTAAGAAATACCAATTAAAGTTAACAAGCTGTGGTACAAATAGGTCGCCCGGTGTGTATGGAAACACACATGGGTTTGGTGATTTGCATGTTCCTTTGAGGATTCTTCATATTTGGGGGAAAAAAGCCAAGTAACTGTTGTATAGCATAGGAAAACGAGAGGAGAGATTTGACCTGGAAGGCGTCTCCTGAGGGCCGTTCAGTAGCTGGATTCTAATCAGACTGGCTGGGGCTCTGTACTGGGGGATCCTCTTCTCCAGCCCTGCAGCCTAATTAGGACCCATGTGTACCGGCCGCCGACAAGCTGCCTCTCACCGCCTCTCACCGAAACGTACGTGCTACCGAAGAGACGTGCGCTTCTCACCTGTACTCAGTGTGTGTGTGTGTGAGTGTGTATGTGTGTGTCCCAATGAGGATGAGCAGGCACCACACGATGACAAGAAGGGGTACGGAGAGGTGCCGGTGTAGTCCCCCCACCCTGAGGTCGCAGTGGTTTAATGAACAAGAAGAGGAGAGTGGAACGAGGCTACAGGGAGGAAGAGGAGATGTCTGGGCTGAGAAGAGACGGCTTAAACAATGTGGCCATTTATAGCCCAAATGACGACAGAAATGAGGTAAAAGTTTCAGACCTGTGACACAAATGGAAGAAGTAACCTACTTGAACCTACTGTAGCAAACTACTACCTCTATTAGGCTGTTTGCAAAAATTGTAAAAAAATAAAAATAAATAAATAAATAAAATCTAAAATAGCTACAAGACTAATGTAATGTAAAAAAAAAAAAAAAAAATTACAAAAGCTTATTTAGTGTGCAGCATAATTTCCTCTGCAACCAACGTATATTTTTAAGTATACATGTTCCTCTGAGACAACACAAAATGACTGTAAAAGATGTTTTCCTCCCAAATGTTTTTAGCCACGAAACCAAATGACTTAAGTAAAAGTGTCTAGTTATTTTCCACTTCCTCTTTCTGCATTCTGGTGTCAAAGCCGGACAGCATCAGATGGTGAGGTAGATAAAAGTATAGACTTGAGAGGTATGCAGATCAGACAGAGAAGCGTGTCCTACATCTGACTACGGTTATTAATGAAGTGATGGAGTAAAAGCAGCTCCCTCAGGTCAGGCGTTACACTGTATTATTGGTGAAGATGTGAAACCGCTGAATCAGTGTGTTTTGGTGAACTCTGCTGAACTCACTCAGCCCTAACTTTATTTGTTTACACTTGTGTTTGTGCAAAGCTAAATGTGCTGATATTGATTTACATAGTTACTGTGTATTTACTGTGTGTATATGTGTGAGTGTGGGCTAAGCACTTCTAAACAACTGTAACTATATAGTAGCTTTTTGTGCATGAGTGGAGAGTGTGCATTTCATACAAGTATATTATATATTTGTATATATTTGTATATATTATATGATTATGAATAGGTTATGTGTGCCACACTTTAGTGCAATAGAGTGAAACCCAGCCCAAGGCCTCCAAATCAAAATCCGTCTTTGTATTTTCTGTAACTGTTTTAAATACTGCTGTTTGTTAAACTCTATGCTATAGTATTGCATTAATATATTTTTGAAAACCACTTAATTACAACATGACTTGGAGACTCGGTCAAAAACTGAAATACACAGACCAAACTCCAAGATCATCCATCAACACAACACAATGGATTTATGCAGTGACTTTCAAGACCCCAAAGCCCTTCACATTATATTATTCATTCATTCCACACTCAACAGTGGTAAGTTACTACTGTAGCCACAGCTGCCCTGGGGCAGACTGACATAATCTTTACCATAAATATGGGTGTAAACTAGGGCAGGGTCAACATAAGTGCAAATAAATATTGTCTTTACTTAATCAGATGAAGACTACAGCATTAGACCTTGAGGACCACCGGTGGAACACCACCAGAGTTTGAGAACCACTCATAGATGCCATATTCCAGTGGAACAGTGAACTAACTTTTCATATTCAGGTAATGTGATAGTTTATAGTTAAATTTACTTGTTACTGGGCATGCAAAACTAACCTTTTGTGCTTTGTTAAAGTTGCCATATAGCACATGTCTCGACAACACAATGCAGTGTATAAATTGTTTTCCACACCTTTGTACCTGTTCATTTGTAGTACTGTACAAAGTGAAGCAAACACAGACGGCGCGGCTGCTTTAGCATTCAGTGCTTGCTTCCAAACGCCAAAGTTCTGACTGCAATCATGTGACCCAGTAGTCTCAGAATGTGTTTGATAACCTGCCACGGAGCGCTGTTCCCTCCTTTGTCTTTGAATGTGTGATTGAAATTCCTCACACCTACATCCACTCATCCTCCTACAGCCAGCAGCGCTCCAGCTCACAACACGCCCCACACAAGGCAATACAAGCTCAAAGGGGATGTTTTGACTGGCAAAAAACAAATCCAAATCCAAAAATCCTAATGAAATGGCACGGACATTATGGTGAACAAAGCTCTACACTGTGCTGATGTTTTTTGGTATGTTTGTTGGAAGCAGGTCTCTCATAAACACAAGCAAACTGAAGATGGAATTCCAAAAACGATGGAGACGCCTCAAAAAGTTGGAACAGAACCAACAAAAGACCAAAGAGGCATGTGAATTTTCTTCAAAATACAAACCCGTCAATTGTTAAGCTAATTTTATAGTCGTAAAACATGTGTTACTGTCACTGAATGTGCTATTACATCTATGCTCACATTTACTTTTTCACTTTGAATGGTTTCCAGATTAGATCTCCAAAATGGGACAAAATAACCCAAGACCAAGTTTTTAATTGTGCTTCTGTTTGTTTAATGGCAGTAATTAACAAGTGTTGGACTGTAGAATGAAGAGTTCTGCGAGTGCCTAGAGAAGTGCATACAGCATCATGCTTTGAGAATGATGTGGACCTATAGAAGTGATATTCTCAGTTCATCATCAGTATGGCTTTGCATTTCAGATGGCCCCGGCAGCAGCAGCACAGTACGCAGCTTAACTCTGCTCTCCCCTCAGACTTCACTGACATTTTCCAAGGTCTTGCTTTCAAGCCCTGCCTTGATTAGTGCAGCAGGTTTTTAAGATGAAATAATCCCACTAGTCCCCGGCAAAACTCCCTTTTTATACAGAAACCAGTCAGCAAATAGAGCCTCCTGTCAGCAGAAACATACAGTAGAAGAGAGAAATATTAAGAGGCTCAGGCTGAACTGATGGCTCTATTTACCACACAGCAGCTGATGCTGACCATCACTGACCAGTTTCCTCTGTTTGTGCTCAAAAATAATAACAGCTGCAAAGTGCAGAGATCTGGCTTTTCTGGCCACCTGCATTCACTCTGGATCTCCCACTTAAAAATCCTACTCCCACTTAAAGTCGTGCCCCACCATTTCATAAAAGCGTATGTTGTAGGGTCTATAGAAATCTCGTAGCTGCTCGATGGCGTCCCTGTCGATCTGGACATGCGTTCTGCCCTTAGACTTGCCCAGGCAGCGTGGGGAGCCGCTGCTCTCTGGCTTCTTTAGGCAGGGGAAGCCTTTGGTGCGGTTAAAGTAAAAGTGTTTGTCAGTCACAATACGCTTTAGACCCAGGAAGTCTTGTACCCGTGCCAGTTCTCCTGCTGGGTCTGTGATAAGACGCTCTCCGCTCACAAAGTGGATCTGAGCCAGAGGGAAGAAGCGCAGCCAGTTGTCCAGGTGCAGCGCGTACAGGCCGATGCGGATGGCGTTCCAAGAAGTGTCCACAATCCCCAGCGTCTGGTTCCTGAAGGCCAGCTCCTGGAAGCTGGGCAGGTCTGGAGTTTTGCTCAAAGTCTGTGTGTAGTCCGATATTGCACGAGTGACTGGATCTCGCACCACCACGATGAGCCGGGTGTCCCGGGACATGGCGGAGATCCTCTGAGGAGTGTCTTTGGTCACAAAGTAACTGGGTGTCTTCTCCATGGTGATCTGGGAGTCCAGCGTTCGCGGCATCAGACTCCTGAGGAGACAGGGACAGTCAGACATTCTCACATATGTTTCTGACTCACTGAGCTGCTTCAGTTACCCTAAAGTTCAATGGATTCTGCACACTTCATGTCCTTGCATTTGCTCTTTAAAAATACAGTCTTATATAGGGCAGGATTACACGGGTGAGTTTATACAACAGTCTGAGCCCCAGCTTTCAGGATGTAAATGATAATAGGAGGAGCAGGTAGTGGTCCGATGTCACAGGAGACTAGTGTGAGACAGCTCCTACTCGGATCAGGGTAATAAATCACCACCAATACAAACAGTGAGTGTGAAAGTAGGCCACTGTGGTCTGCAGTGACACCGGACCAGCCCCACCACAGAAATAACTTTAAATGTTGACAAAACCAATTTAGAAGAGGGTCACAACTGAATGACGTGTTGCCTTACTTCATTCTCTACTGAATCAAGGGCATGTAGATGTAGAAAACAAAACTCTTTTATTCTAGAGTTTATGTGGTTTATATTGTGTTTACTATAATTTGAGAATTGTGCACTGAAACATCATTCCTCTTTTCTTCTTCAGTTGTTGTTGCATCATGACAGTGACACTAATTGAGGTGTTTTGGGGACATAGCTGACGGGTTTATGATGGAGCAGAGAGATAAATATTTCGAGAGCGTGTTGAGGAGGCACTAGTGGTACCTGACCTTTAGTGGGCGCTCTGACAGCTGACACTCACTGAGGTTAATAAGCCCTGGCTCACACCTCACACTTGCACTGATAAGAGGCCCAGGCTGAAGAGGCCAATTAGGGACGATGCATGCACCCTGTCATTACTGATACTGTAGAGTACTGTAGAGTACTGTGGTGTACTGCAGTGTACTAGGGCCTACCGTAGTACAAGGTTGTGTATTGTGCTTCAATGTATTAAACAGTGGCACATACTCTCTGGGTTTTCCTGCAGACAATACACAGATACATCTTATTAAGGTCAAGTGTGGACAAGTGCATCTGTGTGGACAAGTATTTATCACATTGTGCGGACTAAAATCTGTACACACACTCAATTCCTGGGGACAAAAACCTGTTCTCCATGATGTGCATCCTTTATTTTTAGTTAAGATATGAGTTTAAGTAGGTTAGGGTTAGGGTTTTAGGTTAATGTTAGAATCAGTCTCCATGAAATTCAATGTAATATTCGCTTACGACTTATATTTAATAATGTGATAAGTGAAGTTAATACGGAAATGAATTGGATGTTTTTGTGTTTTGTTTGTTTTTTTACAGAGTGACAGCCACAGGAGCAATTCTATCTATGAATTATAGTGCTTTGTTTGAACAATAGAACATTCTTTTATACTTCCTATTCAAATCATAGTTCACGAATGTCAATCTGGCACACTTTTTTATATCATTCCAATCTTACCAATACGCTGCATAATTAGGTTCAAAATACAAGCCGAACTGTAAACAACAACTGGCGGTTATGAGTCCCTCCACACACTGCCTCCTGAGGGCTTCCAAATCTGATTTCACTCAAAAATGTGATGAATTGGCCGACATAAAAAGGCTCTTCCACTGGTTGGCCAATATCAACAGAACTCGGGACTCAATATGAGAAAATATGAAGCTGAGAAAGCCATCCAGAGAGTATATGAGAAGATGGTGGTCCTGCAGCGGGCTCATGGGGGGTGTGCGTGCGAATCAGACAGCTCAGCAGGGGACAGACGGCAGTTTGTCAGCTCCTCACATAACTCTGCTCTCAATCCATTTGTAGTCCTTTCATTAAGTACATTAGCAAACACAGTCGTGATCAAAGCGGCGGCTATCGGGAAAAAAACATGCATCAAACATTAAATGAGTAATGCTCTGGGTAATGTCCAACCCAAAGTTTCATCAAAATATGTTAATTATGACACAAAATGGAGTGTGAGTTGGGAAGGCACTGTTATGTAATAGTGCTAAACAGCAATGGTCCAAAAGCCTACACTTCTAGTTCAGTTCAAAATTATTCTTTGAACAACATTTGAACAGCAACACTATAATCAAAGGAAGACTTATCTCAAAACAATGTAGGTTTTTTTATTTATTTATTTTCATTTTCCTTACCCATCAGTTGGGAATATGTAACTGAACAAAACTCCAATGAATAAATAATGCTGGCATCATATTGGCTATTGGATAAATGAATGTGTCTCAGATTATATGCACCAACCTCTTTTACAATGGATTTGATGGATTAACATTCATTTTAAAATTCAAACTTATAGTCAGATAATTATCCTGCTTGCAAAATGTTCAGTATTGATTTTCCAAAAGTAGCCTATACATTATAACTTCTCTTCTTTTGACGAACCAAACACTGCTTAACTAACTGTGAGCCATATGTTATCATCACCAGAGGAATTATGTGTAATGTCAGTATAGTCTCACCTGTACCACTCCAGTCCTCTGTCATAGTTCCTGTCAAAGAAGTGCGTCTCCGTCCCAGCTGCGCGCACGTCCGGGTGGATCCGGATAAACTCCAGCACGGCTCTGGTCCCTCCTTTCTTCACCCCCACGATGATTGCTTTGGGCAACTTTTTGTTCCCAAACTTCATACTACTCAGAGGCGGGCTGGGAGTGTCCCGCGTGGCCGTGTGGAGACGCACCGGATGCGCCTCCACGGTCCTCGGCCCCTTGGTTTGATGGTGCACACAGTCCGGAGTGGGTTCAGCCGACTTCTGCATGAAGCTCTCCGCGGGGAACAAGACGCAGTAGCACACGTACGTGAAGAAGATGGAAAGGAAGCACAGGGACGTCCTCGTGAGCCGGTGCGAGCAGGGGGAGAGTCGAGCAAAGAGGAGCGCCCATGCCATGTCTTAACACGCATGGTTCTCAGCGTCTACCCATCCATCCCACAGAACCACGAAGCTCTTATTAAATAAACATAGAACAACAACTTTCCTTGTCTTTCAGCCACTTCTTCCCCGCACCCAGCGCGCTCCGGCGGTGTCATCCTTTTCACACGCGCTGGAGAGCATCGTCTCGGAGCGCGCTCGGAACTCGCGCTTTGGAAACTTGAGCGGACTGTGAGCTCAGAGCGCACCGAGAGAGAGCAAAAGCGCACAGTCAAGTGACGTCACATAAGATACAAAGTGTGCATGAGATTCTCCTACAAAAACACGGACTGTTGCCATATTATCCAGTTTTATTGCATGAAATATGATGAAGAGATTTAATAGTATAGGCCCCTGACAAGGCACTTAACGCTCACCTGATCTGTTCATGGTTCTGACTCATTGCCGAGGATTTTTCACCATTACAAAGATAAAATAATGTTCATTCAATGTATTTTTGTAAAGCCCAAAATCACAACAGAAGCTGCCTCTTAGGGCTGAATATGAGAATTGATTTTAACCAACAGAAAGGTAGAAAATCAACAATGAAACAGAAACAGACAAGCAAATTAATCAACAGAAAACAAGCAAATGGAGAAGTGTCCCAGAACATCCCCTGTCCTTAGACCCAACACAACGACAAGGAAAAACTCAAGAAAAAAAAAAAAAAAAACAGTGGGAAAAAGAGAAACCTCGAGGAGCACCACAGTGAAGGAGAGATCCACTCCCATGGACGGACAGGCTGCAGATGTGTCCAGGACTAATGCGCATCCATTTGCAGAAAGAGTTCAAGTCTGTAGGGCCAGAACCTGCTCACTGTTTAGAATTGATAATTACCATGGCAACACTGTTACATTTTCATCACTCTGCAACCCATGAATAACCTGAAAAATGAGGCTTCTATCAAATCACACTTAATTCTGCCATTTTCAGAACCGAATCGACCCTTTACCCAGTCTTCAAAATTAACTGCATAATATGACTATACTGAACGTAATGAGCCTATATGTGCAGATATTTCTATATATTTCTATAAATCCCTGGATATAGCGCCATCATGAAAAGCCAGTTAGTGAGAACACAGACATTAAACACATCTCAGGACATTTATTATTTAAAACATGTTCTGCTCTCATCTCTCTGACTCCAGGTCTCTCACATCAGCAGAACAAGAAACATGAACCTAAGAGCGCTGTGGCGATTCATAACCTCCTCTGCTGCACTTTCTATGACACCAAATACAAGTCAGTGGTAACGCTGGTCCCAAATGGTTCATTGTTTGACGTAGTGTTTTTAGAATGATGAAAAAGTAGGACAGGTTCAAGCAGCAATCAGTAAATTCAAACTAAACATGAATAAGCAGAAAACAAGTATGGTAAAAGGTAATTGTTATATTGCATGCTCTTCTTCAATGGGTTTCGATTTCCTGCTTATACGTGCCATTTTGAGTAGTTTTGAAGTGTTAATTACCATAGCAACGGTGCAAATTTTTCATCATTCTGAAACCAATGGATGAGATAAATGGCTTGGCTTGAATGGAAGATGTTTCTATACTAAAATGTGAAGGTTCAAATGATTGCAGTTAAGAAGTTAATAAGATGACATGACCCTCGAACAAAAAGTGTGCGTGTGTGTGTGTGTGTGTGTGTGTGTGTGTGTGTGTGTGTGTGTATGTCAGAAACAGCAACTAAAGTGGGTGATGAGTTTGGACACATGGATACTGGTAAACTGCAGGTTAGATCCAGCAAAACATGACAGAGCTGGATGTTGTTTCAAGGGATTTTCAATGAGTTATTTTATTTATTCGGGGCTGTTCTTCTAGAGTCAGGGTCAGTTTGCTGTTGGACATGTTTTTATGTATTATAAAGACATAACAGAAAAAAATATCAGTCTTACGCTCACTGCATTGGTATTGATTGGTATGGTATGGTATGCTTTTATTTGTACAGGGACAGCACACAA
The DNA here is from genome assembly GCF_009829125.3 of Periophthalmus magnuspinnatus. NCBI lineage: Eukaryota > Metazoa > Chordata > Actinopteri > Gobiiformes > Gobiidae > Periophthalmus > Periophthalmus magnuspinnatus. The sequence continues at coordinate 6,643,153 of NC_047144.1, forward strand.
CAATACATTAACCAAGGTTGGTGGAAATACTGAAAATATTCAATGGATATAGATAAACTGAAGTATAAGTTGCACTTTTTTTTCATAGTTTGTCCGGGGGTGCAACTTACAGTATACTCAGATGCGATTTATATGTGAAATATGTTTGTTTTTTTCATTATTATGTATTTTAGCTGGTGCGACTTATACTCTGGTGCGACTTATACTGCGGTATACTGCACCTATAAATGCAGTAAATGTATATTACCTCGGATCACACTGCCCAAATACTATTCTAAAAACAAACACAGAGTCAAACAGGTAAGCACATGCACTCTTACCCTCTCCTCTTAGCCTCCTGTTTGGTACTAGAGTTCAGCTTTGCGGTTGTTTTGCAAATTTTGTGAGGTGTCTAAGTACGTTTGAAAGATATAATATTACAGGTTCAACCCATAAATCTACCCATGCATGCTGAAGTAGTACATGTTTGTACTGCATAAAAAGAAAAACAGAAATAGTTCATTTCCCAGGCTGAGCTAAGAGGTTGTTAGGTTCAAGCAGTCTGTACTTATTTTTATCTTACAAAACACCAGCTGAATACAATATCAGTATTTGTCAGCATTTCCTACTCACGTCCTTTGTTTTGCTCCTATAAAGCTTTATTGGGAGTATTTACTGAGTAGAATTTAGCGCCTGTTGCTAAGCTCTCCATTGCCCCACACTGCGCCCTAGAGCACCCATCTGTCGTGGGATATCTGCTCCATTGCTCCTCTCCTCCCCCAGGTGGAGTAATCATGGGTGTGGGCTCCGTATCCTGGACTGGGTCATCCCTCTTAGTTTCTGCAGTGACTGATACACATGCAGACAAGCCTAAGGTGTGAAACAGGAAAAGGAATCAAAACTCTCCCTTCGGTGGACGCGCAGGGGAGGAGCTGGGGTGTCACACGGCTTGCTCCCACGGGTGCCAGCGCCCAATCTCGCCACCCTGTGATTAAAGAATGATTTATAGTGGCCCGTAGTGTAGCAATCCGTCTGCTGGATGAGATTTTCACCCAGGAAGAGGGCGGGTAAATCAAATCGAGGAGGAGGAGGGGGGGAGAAGGCTGCCCCGTGCGGCGATAGGACCAGTGATTAAATGTTATAATCATCTTCGCTCAGTGTAAGGCTTGTATGTGTACCATAGGAGATACTGCGAGGGAACTGCACTTGCAATTTATGGGGCATATACCGGGCGTCTTGTTCAGCTTTTCCTGGAGAAAAAGAGTGATGAACGTAACAGAAAAGCCACAGCAAGCACTTATCTCTAAATACACATACAGGAAGGGAGATTTATCAAACACAACTCATTTTATACACAAGTTTCTATACGGTGTGCTTTATGGGGTTATGGCTCTGTGTAAAGCAACTTTTTAGTGCCCATGCTGACTTTGGAGCGTCCTTTCTAACAAGATGGATCTTAAAGGTGCACTATGTAACTATCCTGCTGGAGGGCCTGACACCTACTTGTTGCCATGGAGATTAGAATCTTCTACAGTATTGCAATATCTGGGCCCAAGGACATGATGACACCAGATCAAGTTAAAGGTCAACACTTGTAATTGTATTTTACCGTCTTTGCTATAATCTTGCATATTTCCATGTAAGTGTTGGAGATATTCATTAATATGTATAGTCCCTAAATATATAAATTGAAGATATAGATGCTTAATTCCATGCAAAGAAAAAACATTTCCATGGAGAAAAGCAGGTGGCGGATTCTCCTTATTGCATCTTTAATTGTGTTTCTAATTTATACTGCAGTTTGTGATGCGAGAAAACAAAGTATTGTGAAGTATGTTACCCATCAGTGATATCTACAGTAAGATAGATTAAATAGATTGACTAAAAACAGCACTGGCAATCTGATTTATAAACTTTTGAACCTGCTCAGTAAGAAATGAACTTCAACTCAATGATTAAATGACTGAATGAATGAACAAACACACATAAACAGTGCTGCGTCCACTCAACAGTTTCACACAGATTATGACAATCTCGGTATAAACTAGTTAGTGTAAAGCACCAATGGAACTTTTTGTAATCTGTATTCAGAGCAACGCTAACTCTGCACTGCACTGCCGCTGCACTCTCCCATGGGATGGTTATCTATAGATGTATCTCTTATAGATTTTACATGGAGTCTATAGTATGGGGAAGTGGTGATGTGGCCCTGCTCCTCAGAGTTACAAAGTGAAGGAAGTCAGGCACACTGCACAAGGACATACAGAGTAGGGACCAAGTTTGTCAAAAGATCCAAAATCAGATCAGATAATAGTTTAAAAAAATAAATCACATATACATCACAAAATTGTACCTTTCATGAAGAGTAAAACTGGTAACAGACACTTTTTCCTGAATAGTTTTGAAAGGCCTTTATCAGAACTAGAATAATGATAAAATAAATAATGTAATATTGTTTAGTGTTGAAAATTACATTGTACTTATTAAACGTATTAAACTTAAACTTATTTGTTGTGATAAAGTAGTAAAATGTTGCTTAATAAGAACTACAAAGCAGTAAACAATGCGCGTCTAGCTCCATCTGCTGGTGACTTTGTAGTACTGCCGCTACAGTGCGTAAAGTGAAAGTGGAAGTACTTTGCTGGCTTTTTCTGCACTTCCTGACACACAATGGCACCGAGGACAAACAGAGTAGGCGTTTCGAGCGGTAAAAAAACCTAAACAAGGATTTTGTTCTAGTATTATTATTACTTTTTATTACGTTAACATTATAGGAATACTATTGTGCCTAATTATTTTATGCGATTTCAGAAAAGAAGAAGAAGAAGTTGAAGAAGTTCTACCCCTTCCTGTCTGGAAATACTAAGAATGCACATGAAGTAATCGTGGGTAAACTTAAAAGTGAAGGTGCGAAGCGAGTGAACAGTGTTGATAAGAGCGACGTAGTGATTGTCTTCTGCCCCATCGTGAGTCGTTTCGAAACGGACATTACAGCTGCTCTGAGCGAAGTGAAAGCGCAAGGTAAACACAGCAAACCTGTCCACGGCCAAGGGTTTAGACACATCCATTTTTACAATACAACTATAACACACGAAGATACATGTTTTTCGTTGTAGCCCATGTTGCAATATTGATTTAAAACGAGTCAATAGAAAACACTGACGTCCTGTTCAAAAGTGAAACTACATTGTTATTGTTATTATTAAAACAAATAGTCTACATACAAACAGTTATATTTTGTAATTTATTATTATTATGTTTATTATTATTATTGTTATTATTATTAGTAGTAGTAATATTACCATAATTATTATTATCACCATTATTATTTATTTATTTATTTATTTATTTATTTTTTTGGTTAATGTTTTTTGTTTGTTTTGTTTTTAATGAAGCTGAAAGGTTGCCTAAAGTCATCCTTATTATTATTAGTAGTAGTAGCAATAGCAGTAGTAGTAGTAGTATTACCATTATTTTCATTATTATTATTATTATTATTATTATTATTATTTGGTTAAAGTTTTTTGTTTGTTTTGTTTGTAATGAAGCTGAAAGGTTGCCTAAAGTCATCCTTATTATTATTATTATTATTAGTAGTAGTAGCAGTAGTAGTAGTAGTATTACCATTCTTCTTCTTCTTCTTCTTCTTCTTCTTCTTCTTCTTCTTCTTCTTCTTCTTCTTCTTCTTCTTCTTATTATTATTATTATTATTATTATTATTAATATTATTATTATTATTTAGTTAATGTTTTTTGTTTGTTTTGTTTGTAATGAAGCTGAAAGGTTGCCTAAAGTCATCCTGGTGGCGATGCATCACACATACAGCACTGATTATGTGGTGCCGTCCAAAACGGAGCACGACGACAATGGCAAGAGTGTCCCAGTAGTGCACTTCCTGTTCCATGAGACCAAGGGCCTCCTGAAGTGCCCACACAACGCGCACGCGACTAAGACTCTCAAGGAACGGGTGAGAATGTTCAATCAATACTTTTGTGCCAATAAAGACTTGACTTGTACATGAGCCTGTCCCAGTTTTAAAGGTCTAATGTATGTCCAGCTATTCACAGCCTGATCTACAGTGCAGTCACCACTACAGTCGCCATGCAAGGACAATACAGTCAAAATGTTGGTATTTATATAGGGCTGTGCAATTAACACAAAATTAGCTGATTTAAGTTTAAGAGATTAATGAAAATGGTTTAATTCAGTTCTGATATTTGCACTGGACCAAAGCCACTTAACTTAAAACTTGAATCTGTAATAATGACGGCTGATGCGTTTAGTCCTCTACACGTTCACTTTTGACTGTACATAGTTTTAAAATTCATTATTTTCGATAATCTAGCATCTCAAATTAACCTCCATAGAAACTAAAGACACATTTAATCTAATTTCCTAAGTATTTCTGAAGTGGAACAAACTAATCAGCATCAAATTTGTGCTTTCCACTTTTTGTTTGGGACTTGTTAAAGCAACAATTCAGTTTGACTCTTCTCTGGTTGCAGATGGGCTTCAAGTCGAGAAAATCCAAGATGTGCACGATAACATAAAGATCCAAGAGGGCTTTGACTGCAGTGGAAGATTATGATTTTTTATACCAGGGACCAACAGTGTCCAGTGTTCATCTCTGCACAGTAGTACTTTACATTGTCTATGTTGGTATGGCACTTTATACTTAACATTTTGCTACAGAAACATTTCAAAATACTAAACCAAGTCATTGCATTACTGAATGGTTCTATTTTCACCAATATTTTACAAATAAGCAAAATGTTAAACGTGAAATATGTAATTCTGTGTCTATTGTTCTGGTCCACCACATATAACTGTACTAGGTTTTTCATGTCTCTGAGCAAAATGAGTTTTGCCTCAGTACAGATATATGCAAACGAGGGATAAATTTGAACCACTAAACCAAAACATTTAAAAGCTAGTTTTGTTTTTCATGTTTTTAAGATGGTAAAAATCAGGTGCAGTCAGTTGCATTTTGATTTATGAACACTAACCTATATCCTTCTTATTGGTGCAGTATTGATACATGTTCACCTCACCGTGACCCTATAACCTCTAATGTTGTTAAGTGTTCACCGGCTCTATAGATTTAATATTGTATTCCCCAGAAAACACTTAAATAAATTCACTAGATTCACAAAAGACTTTCAAACCAGCTTCCTGCCAAGTCTGTTCTTCCTTTCTCCTTGGATGTATAGAGTTAAGATGCAGTAAATGCTGCGTCGTGTGCGCTCTAATAGTGTCGTCAATCTCCCCTGTGTTTTTACTACCAGTATCCTAAGCACAGTGCATTTGCCAAAACACAATTGTTACCTCTAAACTCCTTTACCAACCAGCTGTGCCAGTCCAGTAAATAGTAACGCTCGGTTTAGATTCTGATACAAAATGGTCGTTATCTACAACAGTGTAATATTTCTTGTATTGTTTCAGGAGTAGAGAAGTATAGCTAAGCGCACAGTCTGACATAATACCTCTACTAGCAGTTCTACTCCTAAATACTATAACATTTAAAGGTCACATATTATGCAAAATGTACTCCTGTGAGGTTTTAGTCATGTTAGAACGTTGTTACCTCCACAAAAACATACCAGGTTGGGTTTCATTCACACATATTTGAGTAATCCTTTTATTATTAGTCTGTCTACATCTGCAAAGCTCAAAATGCTTTGTTCCACCTTGTGATGTCATGAAGCAGTAGTTAAAAACCACAATATGGGTCCTTTAAAGTGTTGCTCAGACTGGATGCACTTCACTCCGCTGCTCACAAGATGGCAGCTGAAGATGACGTTTGAGTCATAACACAGGGGCCTTGCATTGTCCTACAGATACGGGAGATGTGATTGGGTTATAAATAAAGTCGTATTTATAGAAAGAGACAGTATGAGACAAAGATATAATTATTTGGATATCAAAGGTGCACCGTGTAACTTTTATACTTGTGGAGCGTGAAATTCTGCCACCTGCATGTCTGTCTCTATGAACACGTTATTGTTTTGCCTGGAATGTTGCACAGAATCTCATCAAACTTAATTTCCATGGAGACAAGGAAATGATGCCACTAGGTCAAGTTACAAGTCAGATCTGGGAAAAGGTGACATTGTTCACCATAATAATGTCGTCATTGAGTACATATAAGATAGATATGTTCAATTGCTTACTGTCTGTTGAACATTGCAGGCAAATACGTGGCACCAGAAAATTTACATAGTACATCTTTAACTGAAGAGAAACCCAGAACACCACAGGAACAGCCTATATGTGCTTTTCTACTTTATTGGATATATTAAAATAATTACTCGTACTGTCAGAAATAAAATAATACTTTTATTTAAAAATCCCAATCTAATTCTGGCAAACTGACCATCACCAGCTGCATCCAGTTTGAGCACTTTGTTCCTTTACTGACCCCTTGTGGCTGGGTTCATATTCTTGGCTTGTGGTATAATTCAACATTGCATCACTAGAAAAAACATAACACACTTTTTTTTTTTTTTTGAGACATATAACTAAACATTTCTTATGCAAATACAATGTCTGATGAACATTTCAAGGTCCCTAAAATGGCTATTGTGGTAAAAACATAAGAGAAAACCATGTTAATGCAAATACTTAAACGTGTCTAATTTCAACTCTGCAAATCAAAATACCACAAGATTGTCAAAACAACTAATTAGGCTGGTGTCCATGTCTCACTGGAATCATATTTGGCTAACTGTCGAGAACACGCTGGGGCTGAAACAAAAATGATATTTCTTGGAGACATTAAGCAACAAGTCCCTGCTCAAGTGCTCTGCAGCAGTAGTAAGCCACGCACCACACGGCCGAGCTTGTCTATTGTAAAATGCCCAAAAATGAGTGACATTGAAAACATCCTGTCTTCATCTGTGACACACTGCATCTCCACATCTGCACATGCCCCCGACACAAAACCACACGGACCCAAAGTGAGTCCTCGCAGACAGGAAATGATGTCAGTTCTTGTCTCCAAGGAGATGGAGGCAGTTGCTAAGATACTGTGACACTATGATTTTTCTCTCTATTTTCTCCCCTGCTCCGTGTCTGTCTATAACACACATAGGGATGTCACCATGAATAACTAGAGACTCTCTGGCGTCTCTCTTATACCCTTGCACAGATGGCCATGAGGAGCCGGCCAACTTTTTTCACATCTCATGTCTAAAAATAAACATCAAAATATTGCTTTGTTCATGTTCCTGATTGGATGCTCGGAGTGGTCCAAATGTATTACCTCAAACTTCACGGATATCATAAATCATAAATGTATTATTATAAGTAATGCTAACACAACACATGCAAATCTGTAAGAAATTCACAACAATTTTAAGTGCAGACCCCAACTTAGGAATTAGCCATAAATACCAATGAGTCCATTTTTGATAACTGAACTTTATACATTCTCAAAAGAATTAGTGAAAAGATTGAATTTTAACCACACCATTAATAGCAAAGCCAAACATAGCTGGTCTAATCTGGACTGTAAATCTATAAAAACTTCAAAACAAAGCCACAGTTGTGTATAGTACGTATTATCATTGAACCCATATTGTTAGACCTGTTATAATCTATTTAAAACTGATGAAAACAAAATAAATCTCAATTTGTTATTTTATTGAAATGTGTGCAAACAGTCAAAGAGCAGAAGCATTACATAACTATGGCCTCGTGATATTGATTGTTAGGATCACTTTCAGCTATTTCATGCTTGAATGGATGTATGGCTTGAGGGGGTTAAAACCCACTCACTAAGAAAATGAATGGGTTGGAGTCTTGTAAAGGCGATTTTTACTTGTATTTATGGTAGAGCAATACCACGCACAGATTAGCTTTAAAACATCCACATGTGGTTGCACAAAAAGAATAGATTTTTCTGGCAAATATTGCAATTTGATGTGCAGATATGTTTGAAAAGTATAAATAGGTTCAGAGTGGACACTGTAAACAACTGAAGGAGCGTTCACATGTGAGTTTGAACTGATAATACAGAAATCCTATGTACCCTTGTAAACAGATATTTCCATAAAAAGTCAGGATATTTTGCTCTTTGCTGAGGGAATTACATAGCAGCCTTTATAATTTGACGATTAAACCAACTCAAATTGCAATTTTGTTTGATTGTAATATATTTTAGACCCTCACATCCACATGAGGACACTACTTTGACCTAACTGAGGAACTTTAAGCATTCTGTGATTACTCCCGTGCCACGCTCTCTGGTTGCTGAGGCCTTATAGTGTTACCCCAAAACACGATGGATGGATGAAAGTGATGGATGGGTATCAGCTCCCCTCCGATGCCTCTTCTCAGTGTGAGCCGCACCTCTCCGGCACTATCAGCATGCCACATATGTCTTGGCACGGCCCTGTCGCTGCCAAATCCCCCCCTCCATCCCCTCGCCTCTCCTCTCCTCCTCTCCTCCCCATCCTCCTGCTCTACCATCCACTGATTTTACTATTACCATCGTGCGCCGCTCTCCCCGCTGCTGCCTGGACCCTTTCTGGATTAGCGCTGAATGCCTTTAACTGTACTGATGACACAAGCGACACAGCCACGAGTGTGTATTTGTTCATTTACTGGGCACAAGCGCATGCCTCTCTTTCTGTCACTCCACCGCACTCTAATGCACAAGAGCTCAAGGTTGCTGGCACACACACACACACATAGATACACACATAAGGGGAATATCAGATCCAATGTGCAATGACACAGCGAGGACAGAGAGTGGAAAGAAGAGAGAGAGTAGAGAGAGAGAGGGGGAGTGAAGGGCGGGTGTCTTTTTAATGGTGAGGGGATCTGGAAGGGAAAAGGATGCACTGCGAAAGGTATAGACTTGGAAAACGAACAAGTCGGTGGGGAGGATGTAGCCGTAGCACGGGCCAGAAGGAGTGAAGGAAAGAGGAAAGGAGGCAAAGAAGGCATATCCTCTGCACCACTGTGTGACTGGAAATTTAATAGAGGGACAGGGAGAGATAGAGCAATGGAGGAGGGGGGAGGAGGAGAGAGGGAGAGAAGGAAAGGCAAAAAGGCACAGAGACCTCATTGCTGTGCAGCTTTCAGCAAAAAAAAAAAAAAAAAAGCTATGGTGGTGAACAATGCTCACTACAGCATCCACGCTCAGGAAGGGAGGGGAAGGTGGTGTATGTATCGAGCAGGAAGCCCAACTTGGCCTTTGTTTGTCCTTTGACCTTTCGTGCGCACTGTAAGAGGTGGAGGACAGGGGCTACAGTGGCTGGTGATTGTGCATTGTGCTAGGTGTGTTAATGCATGTGGGCGCACACATGACAGAGATCGATACGAAGAGGATAACTGGCATCTGTTTACCCGCTCGAGCCTCTTTATGGGCTAATAACGTCCTCACCTCCTTCATCAGCTGATTAAAACAGGCACCAAGTACACAGGGTGACAGGAGAGAAGCTAGTGGACAAGCAGTAGTGTTCAAGTGTACTGCACAAACTGGAAAGAAATGATATTGTCGTCTGATTCATCCAATTTTTATTATAGACCTGTATTGTTGTATGTTGGTTGTTGTAACAAGATATCTTTTCCAGTGATTCTGTCTGACATTTATATGTGAATATAAAACAGCCATGTATTATTCAGCAACTGCAGTGGACCTATAAACAACGTTACGTGGATGCAAACAATAATATAATATAATATTATATATATATATATATATATATATATATATATATATATATATATATATATATATATATATATATATATATATATATATATATATAATCTTTATATTTGTTGTTTCAACAACAAATACATAAATATATGTTAAAATGTTTTAAAGTTTGTCTTTACAATCTCAACAGCCCACTAACCAAAACCTACATTCTCATAATATCATAATACAGATCTAATAGAGTCTGAGCCAAGAGTGCAATGTAGGCCTAATTTCTGACCACAAACAGAGTGAAACTCTCAGAACACAAGATTCAGTGTGTTAATCCTAAATTATGTCATAGATGCTGTGTCACAAAGATGCCAAAGAAATATCTGTCATTGTATAACCGGCCCGATAGCATCTTGCTGTATTTGGCGTTTGTAATCGCTTTAATCATCCGCAGGTACATCACACTCCTTCATGTATCCCTCTTCTCTTCTAGTGCCATTCACGGAAGCACATACGTAAAGTGCGTAACGCGCCGCTTCTGCTGTACGCACAGTGCTCTGCCCAGCGGGCGCCGTCGCGTTCGCTGCCTCTTCACCGAAAGGAATGATAAGACGCATGGATGCACTCACCCCGGACAGACCTCGTCGTTAATTGACACTCTATTGCGTTTGTACCATTTTTCACCCATATTTTTTTGCTTCTGGATGGATTGCGTTTTCTAAAGCAGCCGTCTGTGGAGCTGTGTAGCCCCCCGCGTTGCGTTGGCGCTGCGGAGAACAAGAGTCAGCTCACAGAGCCGTGGAGACGAGCGGAGCGATTTGAGGGGTAAAACGACTTTTTGAAAAGGAGACACACGGAGAGGTCGAAGGATACGGATAAACGGGCGCTGCACAGCATTCTCTCTCTAAGGTACGTGTGATGGGAACTGACCGGGGCAATTATCGCAGCTGTTACCAATCTGCATTAGGGATGGCACAGATTGAATATATAAGTATCTTAAGGATACAGGGGTCAGTGTGGTGAAAAATATGTGTTGTCATGCGTTGTCTGTGTGGGTGCAGTCGTGTTGAAGAGTAAGAGACGAGACACGGAGAATGGATGCAAGCCATTTTGTGATGCAGCATGTGCAGAATTAGGCCTATTCAGAATTTCAATTGAGAAGGTGCGCCGTAGTGAGCGCAGCTGCATAGATGAATAAGGCCATTCTGTTGAATTAGGAGATATGAGGCTAGGGGCGATGTACTAGCAGGTTAAAAGGGTCTGCACGGGATGGAGCGGTCAGCTTTTACTTGCGGAGCAAATGTCATGCGTTTCCCAAATGTTGGTGTATGTGCCGTGATGGCGATGAGGCTTGATTCCCACGTCCTGCATCAATCTGCCGTTGTCATAGTTACAGTGTGATGTGGGCCCTGCAGCTGCACCTGTGTGGCTCTGTACTCAAGCCTAATGCACTTCTCTAATGGGGGCTCGTGGACGTTATATTGAGTAGTCTATATGGAAAAGACGCACGTAATCTCCACGTGCGTGACTTTAAAACATTACTTTTGTGCCTGTTCATAAACATTAATGGCTGTGTCGTTGATACAGTCAGACGATGATGTGCTCAGTTTGTAGCAATTGGTCAGCATCTTGCAGCTAATTTGTCTTTTCACGACTGAGCGCTCTCTCGGGCCTGATCGAATAATCGATACCTACATGGCTGCAATCTGCGTCTTGACATGAAAAAAGGTAGATGAAAAAGTGAAATTCCTTTGAGCCAAAAAGACTGGTAATAAGACACGCCAATAAAACGCTCAGAGTCAGACATATTGTTATACAGACAGTATATAGAAACTTGTATGCAAATATAGTTAAGTATAAGTATATTTTCGAAGTTGATGATGCGTGGTCAAGGCAACAGGCTCTAGAGCCATGTAAAGTCTAAAGGCCTTCTCCTCCAACTGTTACTATAGTTACCCACGGCAGGCCCGTGTGAAACCAGATTCTTCTGTAATGAAATCATAAGAGTGGGGAGTGAACAGACATAAACAGCATGTGTTTTTCATTTACATAAACAATAAGGCACATCACGACCCCTGGGTGGTTGCAAAATGGTTGCAGAGTGAATTAGGGGGATATGATTCATATTGACTGCTTTTACTAGGCTATGAGCAGTCCCATCTGGTTAGTAATGATGTTTTGTTACATTTAGTCATGATTCATTAGCCGATCATAGCGACAAACACGGTGACATTGTGGACTCAAATGAAGAGTTGTTTCTACAGTTTTATTGGATGGATGATTCAAGATGGACGGTGCATTGTTACTTTTGGCTGTTGGAATTAGGCCTTGTATGGTTGTGTGTGAGAGAGTGAGAGAAAGCCTGTGGGATGTGCAGAGCATCTGAAAAAGTCTATTTTTAGCCAACATTCCTGTATGAGCATAGGTGCTTTAAAAAGTTATCTGAGTGATCTGTTTTGATAAAGATGGACACTGACATGATGCTCAGACCTTGTAGATATTAAGATTCATGGCACACTGTGCAATATCTTTTGTTTTTCCATTTAAAACAATTTTATGCTTGGATAAATGCATCTGCCCAGTTAAATAAAAAAAGGTATTAAATCTGTGTTGCCCGAGTTGAGAAAAACAAAATAATAAATTAATTTACATCAACTTGAGCTCAAAGTGTGAGGATATATTTAATAGCAAGTGCTTGACTAAACACAGTAATGTAGAATAGGGCAGTGGACAGTAAAAACACAAGATGGTGAGTGAGCAGGTTGCCACAGCAACCGTGTTTCTAGGAGCGCATGCATCGGCGCTGCATAGGAGAGGAGATGTTAAGGACTGGCATGAAACCTTTTCGAGAAAAAAACACTCTCCTCACCTCGTCATAAACATATGAATATGAAGGATGTGCTATCAACACGGTTATCCAATGTGACAAGTAACAAAGATGCTGGTATTTTCATATAACAGACAATGTAGGCTTTGACTGCAAGTGTCATAGCCTTGTGCATGTCATGCTTGGGAAAATAAAAACTCTTTGAGCTTATCATAATAAGACAAGCAGCAATTTTAAACTAGACTAAATTAGACTTTCATGATGTTTGCAACTATTTCTGCAGCAAGATGTGTCCCCTTAGCCAAAGAGTAGCACTATGCTATTTGTCAGTAATATGCATTTAATGACTGTATAAATCATGCAAGCAGTTTTGCACCAGATCTTTGCTCTTGCTCAAAAGTCTGTGTCATTTTCATGATTGGTTCATCAACTTAAGTGGTGGGGGTTAGTGTCTGTTACACATTGATTGCACACAGAATGTGTATTGCTGTAAATATTCGGCAGTCAATGATCATTCTTTCTTATCTTCATAGCTAAATTACTGCATGTGTACATCATTTGTTATCTCATTTGTAATGCTGTACTACAGTCATATGATGCATTGGATGAATCTCTGCATTAAACATAGGTCAAAATCGCACAGACAGCTGCATTTGCATCCTAGCTAAATCTGGAGACAGGGACTGGGACATACTAGAACTAGGTTTATAATGATAATCCATGACTGCATTCATAGACTGCAAATTCAAAGTTCTGTAGCCATTTCAGATCACGACCCACATGTTGAACTTGGGAAAAGGCAAATAAGTCACTAGACAGTCCCAGTTTTAGTCTCCTCATAATACAGCAGTAGTAACATTGTCATCTTCTTTGGTGCTGGGGCACTTGGATATTTTGAAATGTAAATTTTGTCTTGGGAATACTTGCAAGAGTGTGTAAGGCCAACATCTTAAAGCTATTGCACTGTGCACTTGCTTGACCTCCTTTCTGTTTCTCTCTTTTCTCTTCTTCCTACAGTGATCTGCAACAGACTCTTCAAAGGCAACACTGCAAACACAGGACAACCTCTCCACACTTTCATTTCCATACCAGCAGTTATTATGAGATAAAAAATAAATAAATTAAAAAAAATAGATGCTTTTTAAAAATGGCATTTTGAAATCAACAAGCACTTTTAAAGTCTAACAAGCATGAGCCAACTAAAATAAGTATTTTTTTAAAATGGTAAACAGTGTTTAATGCAAAACTACACCCCCTTACGCTTAATTTTTTGGAGCAGTATTGAAGATATAAACAGCATCTGAAAGTGAAATATGAACATCAAGACAAACATTTAAACTCCCTGTTTGGAGGTGACTTATAAACATCACAGCTAAGGGGCGGGTCATGACTCAGTTGCCATGCGTGTTGTCATGGTGACCAGCCCCTGCGCCCCTTCCCCCCTCCTTTGGTTGGTCCAGCTTCTGTTGTGGTTTCACAACCATGGACCTCAGCTGACAGAGGCAGCACCCGCCTGTCCCAGCCTATGTACCTGCTCCAATCAGGCGAGCCGTGTCATCTGCACCCGGAAGGGTTTAGATCAAGTCCCAGACAGTATTTCAGACAAAACAAGATACCTCAATTTACAAGAAAACACCATCCAGGTAAGAGAATACACATTTACAGCAACTGTATTTCTGCAATTAAAATACTACATTAAAGGTCTCTGTTCTTGTTTCCCACTAGGTGATCAAATCAGACACATTTAAACATCTGAGGCATTTGGAAATCCTGCAGCTCTCGAAGAACCACATTCGAGAAATTGAGGTGGGAGCTTTCAATGGCCTTCCCAACCTCAACACACTGGAGCTTTTTGACAACCGTCTCACCGTGGTACCATCATTAGCCTTTGAGTACCTTAGCAAGCTACGAGAACTATGGCTCCGGAACAACCCTATCGAGACACTGCCGGCATTTGCCTTTCACCGCGTCCCTTCGTTACGGCGCCTTGATCTGGGAGAATTGCGGAAGCTGGGTTTCATCTCAGAGGCAGCCTTTGAGGGCTTGGTCAACTTGCGGTTTTTGAACCTGGGAATGTGTGGCTTAAAGGATATCCCAAATCTCACCCCACTAGTAAAACTCGAGGAGCTAGAGCTATCAGGAAACCAACTAGGAATTGTCCGACCTGGATCCTTTCAGGGCTTGGTGTCACTTCGCAAGCTGTGGTTAATGCACTCTAGGGTGTCAGTAATTGAGCGCAATGCTTTTGATGACCTCAAAAATTTGGAGGAACTTAACCTGTCCCATAATTCCCTTCATTCTTTGCCCCATGACCTTTTCACTCCTTTGCACCAGTTGGAAAGAGTACATCTGAACCACAACCCTTGGGTGTGTAATTGTGATGTTCTGTGGCTCAGTTGGTGGTTGAAGGAGACAGTTCCGAGTAACACTACATGTTGTGCGCGCTGCCATGCCCCTCCAGGTCTCAAAGGCAAGTACATTGGGGAACTAGACCAGAGCCACTTCACCTGCTATGCCCCAGTGATTGTGGAGCCACCTACTGACCTTAATGTCACAGAGGGTATGGCTGCAGAGCTAAAGTGTCGCACTGGGACGTCTATGACTTCTGTGAATTGGTTCACTCCAAATGGTACCCTGATGACACACGGGTCATATAGAGTAAGGATTTCTGTGCTGCATGACGGTACACTCAACTTCACAAACGTGACAGTGCAGGACACTGGACAGTACACATGCATGGTAACCAACTCCGCCGGAAACACCACCGCAAGTGCAGTTCTCAACGTTACTGCCACAGATCCAAACAACAGCTACAGCTATTTCACCACTGTCACTGTAGAAACTGTAGACTCACATCAAGCAGAGAAGGAAGCCAGACAGGAAATTAATGAGACTATCATTGAATTCCCAGGTCCAACTGTTATTGGAGGGGTGTTAGATGGTCGTCCTGGCATCACAATATCCCCCTCTCTCTCCTCTCTGTCCTCACTGGCTCCTGGAGCCAGCAGAGACATTAATGATGCCGTTACCGTGTCTATTATCGATGTGACAAATATCCCTGGTTTAGATGATGTCATGAAAACTACCAAGATCATCATTGGCTGTTTTGTGGCTATTACGTTTATGGCAGCTGTAATGTTGGTGGTTTTCTATAAACTCAGAAAACAGCATCAGTTACATAAGCATCATGGCCCTGCCAGAGCAATTGAGATTGTCAATGTGGAGGATGAGCTCGGAGCAGGAGCAGGGAGTGGGATATCTGGAGGATCTACTATGAATTCTGGCACCGGCGGAGAGGGAACCCTAAGGATACATCATCCTGAAATTGTTAACATTCCCAGTATTGGTCGAACGGATACCCTTAACCATTATTACAAGACCCATCATTTCAACAACAATGTGATGGGTCTTAGTATTGGTGAAGGAATAGGATCCGGAGGTACACTCAGTAGCAAGAACCCTCAATGTCTGGACATGCCAATCTCCTGCACCTCTGTCCCCATCTCCACCTCTAATCTCCTCACAACATCAGGAAATGGCACCAACACCAGTTCTATGTCGCCACCTCTGCCCATGTCTCTACCCATGCCCACTATGGGCCTTCACGGATCAATCAAAGGTTTTATGGGCCAGAGCCAGAATCCTCAAATGGAGCCTCTTCTATTTAAGGGAAACTCGAAAGAAAATGTCCAAGAAACTCAGATTTAGAAACAGACAAAGAGAAAGAGAGAGGAAAGAGTCACAGACAGAGAGGGGATTGATGGGGTTTATGTGCTAAACCATAGGACACTAGTGCATTGACATTAACCTGGAACGAGGAAAGGCTGGAGCCGCAATACAAACTCATAGACTATCTGTGACAGTGTACGGAGCCAAGGATTGGACTACAATGGGCCACTTGTGTTGTTGTAACGATCATGGCCATTGAAAGAAAGAAATTCTACTATGTAAATCTGTGCCAAAGCAAATGTTTTTTGCAATTTCTAAAAGCTCATAGAAAAAAACTAGCCTTTTAGAGGAATCAGTCTCAACATTGTGGTTGGCCAGCAGAGATGAAAGACATGCACAGCACTTACCACTCTGATGGAGACAGTATTATAAAACAAAATTCAAGTGACGTTTTTCTTCACAAAACTCAAGCCACACTCAAGTGACTCAAAAGACTCCTTCAAGGTGACAATTATGTAGGCATATACAGACGGACAAAAAGGTACAGTGCAGTACAAACTACTGTGAAAAATCCACAAATTATATAAATATATTTTCATTTAAATATGTATCATTGCAGACTCCAATGCAGAGATATTTTGGGTGGATGTATGAGCTGGTCGACTTTGTTTCTTTGTTAATAATCAGGGTGGCAATGGAGGAAGTTGGTTATGATACGTGTTTTCAGTTTGGCTACTACTCAGAAACATAAGGGCTCAATTGCAACACTCATTGTGAATCTTGAATTGGCTTTGTGACATGAAGTCCATTTAGGTTATAGAACAGTAATTGCAGATCTCTGTTTGACAAACTTTTGTCTGTTGCTTCAGTAATAATCATTACAAACTTTTGTGTTCTGAAAGTGTATTATGTATTTTGTAAAAGCCAGCTATTTGGTATTGAATTGACAATTCTGATACTGATGCCAGCATCAAAACATGGTAAAACAGTGTTTGACAAACATGGAGATGTGCTCTGATGCACCGACCTGTCTGGGTCAAATAAAGTGTTGACAGTGTGTTATTTGAATTAGCGCAGTAGCCAGATATTTGCTTTTAGAGAGGAATTTGATACAACCTCCTTGCTCATGGTTACCATAAACATGCCATATAATGCTGTCATAAGGATGACTAGACATCTATCTGCAGCAGCATTCAAGAAGGGATTAAACTCTCATCTGGATGATTGGACAGAAATGTACAGTATATTAATAATAATAATATCTGGTTGTATGACAATTGTAAGATCCACATTTTTACAGTGTAACTTTCATATGTTAAATGCCATTTAAGCTTCTTGCGTTTCGACTATGTACTACTTTATTTTTGTTAGTTTGATATAATGTGTACAGTTGTCTAGCCATGTATCATTACGTGTGAAATAAATCAATCATATATTGGGTTGTGGCGGGTCAATAATGGCAACCACACACAATGTGAGTAACATTTGTAAAGAGCGAGACATTATGCAGACTTTGGTATTTGAATATATGGTTTGTGGTTGGGCTTTGCAGCCATTAGTCGTTGTGCTAATGATAAATGCCATCTGCTTAACATGTCCAGACATTTTAGTCACTTTCCTTTTAAAGAAATACTGATGCTATATGACTCGTGTGGCCAAATGAGTATTTTGTGGAAGAGCTTATAGGCAATTGGCCACATTCGAACATTAGCTTCTCACGTAGGCTTATTGTTATTTATAGCAGGTTGCAGGCGAATGTTTGTTGCAATTGAGCAGAAGCTTGAAACCAGTCATTTCATATATAATTGTACCTGAAGATAGTATTATTAGTGAGGTCATCTCAGATAGCAACTGTGGATAGGTTTACCCCAGTCCTCCATCAGTCTTGGATTTTGGACTTGTGCTTCTACCTTAAATGAAGAAAACACACAAAGGAACAGTAATGACGATTATACCACATGAGAGAGAGAGCTAGGCAGATTGCACAGCTGCAGAGAATAATGATGGAAAAATCCCCTATACCAAATCTAAAATCCAATTAAATTTGTTAACCTGAGCCTACAGTTTGTTACTGATAACCTTTAGCGGTTTATATCCCATTTTTTAGCTCCTTTTTCAAATCTTGATGCAAAACTTTGGTCCTATAGTAGACATATTTGGTAGGTAATGTTCAACGGTAGCCCCACTGAGACACAAATAGAATATAAATGAATGCTAATGACACAACATATGGCACTACATTTGGTGCTTCGTCGTCGGATTTCAAAGAGCATACAAGATACTGTACCTCCTTGTGTGCCGTGTGAATGTGCACTACTTCTGCATATTAGCTGTAGACTCGTACCTGTGTAGTCAATGTAAGCGACAAAATGTTCCTTTCAAGCCTCAGGAAGGTGTCATCATTACTTACACCAGAAGTTGCAGATATACAGTACAAGGAAAAGCCATGTTCACTGTAGCTATCTGTTACATACATTAGCAGTGTAACATATGAGCAAATGTACCTTTACACAAACTGGGGGGAAAAGGAGGCTGCTAGTCTGAAGACTGAGTTAACATTTAGCTAACATGATGAGATTAAGATGTGCAAACATTTGAACATTTGTGTTTTGATCTTTTAAAGGTATAGCCGATTAGGCAAACTAATGAAATATCTTAAGATGGACACAATGTTAAACTTCAATGAGAATGGAAAAAAGTCATATGTTTTTGTATGTCATTTTCACATTGGTTGTACTTGGGTATGTGATCTTATCCATCTGTCATTTTCATTAAATTTAGTTTTCAAACCTGTTTATTCAGGTACAAATGTTGGCGAAAAGTGTTAGCTTTATGCAGTTGATCGAGTTTGGCGGCTCTTATAAGGAGTGTTTGTCCATTGTTCTTAAACTATAACAATAACTCTTAAACTAACAATTTGTAGAACACAATGAGAAAGTATTTTATGCCAGATCCGTTATCAACACAAATGTTTACAAAATATTACATTTCAGAAATAACATCTGAATTTGAAGCTTCCTAAAAATATTCTACAGTGCTATTGTGAGCTCAGATTCTATTTGTCATAACATTTAAACTTATGGAAAATTCAATGGGATGATAGAAATGCCTATCTGTATGCAGCACAACGCAGTTTACACCAGAAGAGGTTTGCAATGCATTGGCTCGGCTTGCAGCGTGAACAAACTATTTCGCTGAAGTGGCTAATGCATAATGAGAACAAGCTGATATTTGACCGGCTCTTAAAACTAACCTAAACTAAATCAGCTTTTCAATGCAATATTCAACTCTGCACACATGTAAGCACTGAATGTTACAATTTCATGGCAGCTAGTCTATAAATTATGTGAATGGAGTAATTATGAAGGGCAGCTGAGAAATGTGGCGAGATTAACTCAACGAATCCACATTATATGACCACATGCTGTAGTCAATTAATGCATGGCAAATCCCAAATAATGGGCCTGTTTGGAGTACCTGGTAAGCAAACAAGAGGTGGTCAATTTGCGTAGACACGTGATGCAACATACCGGATTTCTTGAGGTGGATTAACATATTAAAATTGTTACTGCAGCAGAAATTAATATTAGGTAGTCTGTTAGTATTAGTTACAGTAAAATGTACCTTTTTTCATTATAACCTCTTTGGGATTGTTATTACAACTCCTACTAATACAGCTACAGCAGCAACAAAAAGAAAAGTTTATCCCCGCTTCACTAAAATGTAGGAAAGGATAAAAAAAACAAAAAAACACCTATCTTAAATACAGAGTTATATACATTGTTTTGCATTGCAGTGATAACACGTATATGCTTAACAGTGTATTTTATGTTGAATTTGTTTCGTAATTATGTCTCTTGAGATCTCAGCCCCATGAGACATCTTGGACAATATCTTAAAGGTCCACACACTAAAAGCCATTACTCCAGAGTTTAACACTTACAAACTTCATATTGAGCTTATAATTTCCAGCTTGATTATAAATATGAATGTTTAGCAGCTCGGTTTAACAGTAAGCAAAAACATATGTTGAATGCGTCGAGTAGATTTGTGATTTTTTTTTTTTCCTTTCTGCAGCATTTGTCTAAATTTGGGTGCAGAATTGCTTAGTGCAGCAGGGGGTGAGGGAAAAGTGCGAAAAGTGTGTGAATGCGGCAGAAAAAGAATAACATTAACATGCGCTGTGGAGATGAAAGCGGAAAATGCAAATACGTTTGGGTGACTGTTAAACAAAGGTGCATTTTTTAAGGTGATAGAGACAGATGCAGTGGCCCCAAGAGGATTGCTCGTAGACATTATTTTGAAAGAAAAATGTGGGCTCTTTAGAAAATATCAGCCATGCATCTTGGTTTTAAGCTGCAGTGGTTTGTGGAGATGTGCCGTGCCCACTATGTGCTATCCTTTCCCTTCAAATTCAATAAGCTCCCAGCTGCCTGTGCTCCTCCAGGGAATCCCCCTCCGCTTCCGTGGACCCAGAGACAGACTGCCAGGCCTGTGGGGAGCTCGCCTCATACACTCACTGTGAGGGCGAGGTGTCAGGCTGTGGGCTTCAGACATGACAAATGTGAAAAGATTTTTTATATTTTCTCGCAGTTTAGGGTGAAAAACACACGCATTTGACAGGGATGCTGCTGGGAATGGCTGAATAAGAGGCAGGGTTGGAAATGCCATAAGGAGGCCACTGTGACCCAGTTTAGATAAAGAAAAAATATTTTTACTTACTACATTAACCCACTGTATTACACATTTTATTTTTGTGGATCAAAAATTGTCACAAACCATAGAATGAGGAAAGGTTTAGTTTATACTTGCATATTTATATTCATGTACATGGAGTGCACTAGTCCTTAATATGTTTTGAAAAGGCTTATTGTGCAGCAGAATGAGTTAATTCAGCAACTTCAATGTGAGTGATACAGGCTAGTGCCATTTTATTATTAGCCCGAGGAATCCTTCTCATTCCATTTCAAAAGGAGGCCCTTTCCTCCATAACATCCACCTATGGGTGGTAAATTTCACATTGATTTTCTCCATTGACTCTACTCAAACCCAGTAGAGTTTAAAGGCTAACAGGCTAATTAGCAAGCCAATAACTCATAAACCATCTTTCATCTATTACTTTTAATTCCACTAATTACAAAATTGCTTTATCTAATCTTTATCTTGATGATATTTTTTGAAGGTTTGATTAAACTGCTATTTCAAATCCCCCCACAACTGTGACTGAGGAGTGTATGAACTATGTTTTTACGTGACATAAAAGTTTGAGTGACTTTGTAAGTAAAGTTGTACAGTGCAGTATACAGTAAACGTGAGCCGTGACAGTGGCTCATGGTTCCTTTAATGTTCATTTAAAAGCATCCTTAGGCCTGGAGCATAGCAGCCAGTGAGTTGAGGAAAATGCCAGAAAGAGAATCCAGTGACCCAGTTGGATGGATAAAAGCACAACAGCGTCTTTATGAATTACAAATGTCTTCTTTGTTTAAAGATTCTTATTACATGGCTGTGTTGGTGTGGCTTATACTGCCGATCTCAGCGGGCTTTCCTTACTGTATACTTTTGTTTTAAACTATATTTAGCCTTCCTTGGGATCATTAGAGCTACAGTGTAAGCCTCCACTCGCTCTGGAATATCTGAAACACCAAGATTTCAGCATGTGGATAGACTTGGGGGAGGCTTATAGTAAAAAGTACAGTATTCAACCTCAAAACCTGTGATTATTCTGTCCATTGTGACTTATATCTCATTAGAGTACAACAAGTGTCCAACAACTCCAGACCAGACCCATTAAAAGAGCAGATATTATTGCTTTTCTTGGAATGTCCCACAGTATGGCAATAAACATATTTATTTATTTATTTATTTATTTTTCCTTTTGTTTTTTCAAGTGTTTTAATACTCAAAATTACCTCAAAAAATACACTCTTAATATGCGCAGGTGAGCCTCTCCAAAGATCTGACCTGCTTGTCTCTATGGAGATAATATTCCAGGCAAAATAATCATCTTTGCAAGGGGACAAGCAGGAAGTGTATATCCCACCAGAAATGTTACAAAGTGCACCTTTAACTTTAATTGTATATATACCAAGTAAATGGCAAATTACAAAGCAACGATTAAATTATTACACCAATTTACTGAAAATGTACATTGTAAGTTGTTAGCATTTAGCAAGCCAGACTCATTCACTTTAATATTGAAGGCGGGGCTCTTAGTACATTACAAGTTACCAAGCAGATCTTTTGATTCTCTACCCACACTCACAAAATGAATTATACAGACAGAGAGGGTGGGCAGAGAAAGGCTTTGCATGTAGAGTATAGCGAGCTGAGCACTTTGTTGACCCCAGACAGTTGTTCACCTCTGTAGCGGATAAAACACTCAGCCTGACCAGTAAGGCATGTCATCTGGAAAAAGGCCCCTGTTTGTGTCTGTGGCCTCTAAATGCAGCTGTGTGTGTGTGTGTGTGTGTGTGTGTGTGTGTGTGTGGTGCCTGATGTGCTATGTCAACTTTCCACATGGTAGGGTATTTTTTCCACAACAGCGACTGCCCAACCCCAAGTAATGCGAGAAAACAATCTTTATTTATTCATCTTTACATCCACGTCTGTGTTTGGATCACCTTATCAATATGTAAAAGGTTTGCTATTGTTTTGGATCATGCCACACTGTGTAAAAACATTAATTAAGTAAGGCTCTGTAATCACTAAACAACAATTTATACAAGTGTACTTGAATACGTAAATTGAATAAGTCTCCATTTAAAGGTGCGCTATGTAACTTTTCTGGTGGGTGGTACGCTACCTGCTGTTTATTCAGTTACGCGCGTTCTTACTGAGAGTGGGGTCATTTCTCAACAGATCCGACGTCTAACTTTGCCCGGTGGCGCCGCTTGCTTGTTTCCATGGAGATAGGTAAATTTAATGCTTTAGCGATTGTCGTTAAAGGAGTTCTATTAAACAGTAAAGTCTTTGGCCAAACTAACACGCCTGCAAAGAACCAGAGACAAAACTGTTCCAAATGCTGCTGAAATTTGGACTAAAACTGTCTTACAAATATGAGAGAGATTCACAACTTCAAGCTAAACTGGTATCTCATATGTAAAATTCTTACTTTAACACAATATCCTGTGAAGTACTGTAATAAGACAATTGGTGAGACAGATCCCAGTCTCTCCAGTTTCCATGTAAACCTGGGGGATGTAATGTAATGCCACTTGTGTTTGTTTGCAGCACAAACACTGGTCTGGTAATTATGGGATGCAGCAGTGTAACCAACGACTCCCCGGTGGATACACACCTACTCACACAGCGCAGACACACATTTTAGGCACTCAGCCGATCTGCTTCTGATTAGATTATTACACTTACTCCTGTATTGATTTGCCATAACTGCTGAGAGGAACCATCTTTTACTTTGCTGGTTAATGCTGTGGCTCTAAATGGTACTTTGGGTTTATGGCAACTTTTACTTATCCCAGAGATGTGAGGGAGGCCTGGAAGAGGCAAGTTAAAGACTGTAGGGAATGGATGACAGTATACTCTAAACAAATGCATACAACTGCACACACCGCTTCATATCACCATGTCATAAAATATTAGCATTTTCTTTTCACAGCATGGTGGTTTTTATGGAGGCCTAGAATTAGTTATATCAAATGTTATGTGCTATAAAAAAGAGGGTTGTCCTCCTTGACCCTCAAATGCACTTTCACTATAGTAAACAAATACACTATGTACTATACAGTTGGATCTCCTAATCCAAAACTCAGGGCTCATCTTTAAAACAACAAAAAACATGTTTCTGTGAACTCGACTACCATTAATGTTCTGAATTTAAAGGGACAGTATGAAGCCTGTACTCCACTCACTACTCTCTGAAACAGGTACTCCACCACATCTGGACCTGGGTTGCCAACATATACCTGTAAACATTTTTCTCATTCTCAATATATGGACAGGCCATGCCTCATGTGGCAGTTCAGCACATCCAGAATTAACTCACTGAGTTACAGAGGCTGCACTAGCACTGAATATTGATTGGCTGCAGGTGCAGGGGTTTAGGCAGTGAGGATTCAGATCACAGAGTCCTTTTAGGTTCAAACCAACTGGATTTCAGCACTGAGGCTGGCAACCCAAATGACAAACTCATAGGAGGCTCATTCTGCTTTTGGATTTGATAACTATTGGAAACAAAAACACCAAACTATAACATAAACAGTTGGGCATCATGTGCACTGTTGGTCCTGGTGGTGGGCGAGTATGTAATTGTGTTTGATTTGCCAGTTGGATGAAATGTTACATGATGAGTGAAGATTATAAATGAATATCTTTATAATCACTGTTCTTTAATCCATCTTCAACGGACATTTACCCAATCCAAATCACTTAACTCCATTAACCACTGTACATTAAGCTACTTTAACCACAAAAACAGGAATTTCTCGCATGAAATCACCCAATCGCAAAGTCAATGCATCTTTTATTTGTTGTATGGCCCTTCTTCACATCTTGTTTATTCTCCTTTTGTCCTAAAGAAGGACAGTTTTGTCCCATAGGGGCTGGTAATATCGACGCACAAAGATGAGTTATTGATTGGGAGGGAGGACAGAGCGACAGTTGACATGCAGCTGCCTTTTCTAGCTAACGGCATAAGCATTTTTACATACGATCTGTGGCCCGGGAGACGCAGCGTTCATAGCGGCCGGGCTGATAAGTATCTATTGATATTTGTAAAGTAGACGAAACACATGAAGCCTTCTCTACGGGCTGTTTGGAAATTGATGCAATGTTTTGTTCTAATGCCGTGCGATGTATATGAGCAGATAATGAGATTGTGTTGGTTCTGATTGAATGGGATGATGACATCGATATGAAATGGCTCTGGCCTTCTCGCCGCTCCCACACAGACGCATGGCGCGCATCCTGTGGGTCATTTGGCCTGCATTGCTGTTGTGATCATTGAGATTAGCCATTAAGGACCCTTACATCAGAAGCGACCCGATTGGGACTGAAATTCAACGTCAGTTATCTCTCAATGTCAGACAGGAAAGTATTTGTTTTATTTTTTTAAATTAATAAAAAATAGGTATCATTGCCTATAGCATCATGTAGCGCACTGTGACTGTCACACATGTGACATGTGAGCAGCCACATGCTAGCCTTAGTTAACACCAGGCCTTCTTATTCCTCTTCATCCTGTATCCACCACACCGACACCATCTCCTCCCTTCACTCCCCCACCCCCATCCCTCTCACCCCTTAAACCCCCCTCCCCCGCCCGCCCGCCTGCCTGCGTCCTCTCGCTCTGGCTCTCCGCTGCGGTGTTGCCATAGCGACGGAGAAATGTGGGAATACCTCCGTCCTTCAGAGCCGAGAGAGGAGAAGAGGAGGAGCTGATGGTGAGATGGAGGGGTAGAGAGGAGGATGGAGAAGAAGAGGAAGAAGACAAGGGGCTAGAGAAGGAAGAGGAGAGAAGACTGTTGATTAAAAGACAAAGATGCGACTGGCTTTGGCTGACAGGCTGAATTTTCTGTCATTTCCTGTCACTTAGCTCCCTCCCCCACCACCAAAAAACAGAGCCTCCTATTGATATTCAGTCTGGGGTATGAGGCGGCCAAACAGTGCTATCAGCTGGGGAAGGGGCGTGTCTTGGGTAGGAGTGTTTTGGGTGGAGGTGGGCCTTATGGTGACTGAGCTGGTGTCGCATACTCCTATACGGCACTTGTTTGACGATCCATGTGTTCAGGATGTCTCCATTTGTAGTGAGGCTGCAGTTTCCATGGCGATGGCCGCGACTAAAATAGCACCCCCGCTTCCCTCGCTTTTTTCTTTCCTCCATCTTTTTTTTTTCTCAAGGTTTTTTTTTTCTTCACACACATTCAGTTCATTCCTAATCAGGAATCTTTTTTTTTTTTCTTTTTTTTTTTTTTCTGAAACTGAGACGTCCCATCCGTTTCATCTTCATCCGTGCATCACATGACTTCCAAGTAAACACCCTCTATATCACCTCTACTTGCTCCCCTCCCACCTCTTATCTCCCGTTTTCAGTCTCCCGGTCGCCGCGGCAACAGATTCTGTCAACATGCATCAGCCTCCGCGTTGCCACGGTAACGGTCTCGAAAACCGCTGCAGTTATTTCGACAAAGGCTTTAAAACACTATGGCCACATGGGGAAGCGGGGGAAATGTGAGTGCCCCCGTCCTGGTGTCTACACTGGTGACAGGAGCAGTGAGAGATGCCTGTTTAGTGACCCCTCCATGAACCAAAGTGTATCACAACAGCATCTTTCTTCACGCCAAAGGGCAAAAGATGTTATGTTTACTAACTCTAACAGCCAAGTTAAAATAGGACGATTCAATTTATTTTCATATACGCCACATACATTACAGAGAAGAGACGCAATATCTATATAGTAAACACACATTTTTAGGGCCATTATTAGCCATAGATGTCATAAAGTGTTAGCGTAAGGGCTGTCAAAATGTATCCCCAGATATCCCACTGGTCAATACATGAAACTTTGAAGTAGGCCTAACGAAAATGTATCAAAAAAAAAAATCTATTGAAAAAGCGCCGCCTCTCTCTGTAACTGCTACGATCAAGCTCAGCCTTTTGGTTTTAAAATATTCACGTTAATCCGAGCTACGTGATCCTGTTGTTTTTATTTGGCTGTTTTGTCCATAAAACAAAATATGGACATTAACAACAGACCTACGAGGTGCCTTCTTTCCTCGAGCTTGTCCCGCTAGCGTTAGTCGCTGCTAAACAGGCAGGAAAAGGTGTTACCGTCTACAGCCTCGCTCCGGATTGGCTCTTTGGTTGCTACGATATTTGCACATTCCAAAATATAAAACTCAGCTCCGAATTGGCCCCTATAACTGCTGTAGCCTCGATGAGCTTCATTTAACTGAAGCTGAACGCTGTGGGTGACGTCACACTCCCTCAGTCCACTTCTTTAGACGGTCTACGGTTGAGCGTCACATTCTGTTAATCATTGTCATGTTGTTGTGCGTTTGCCTGAGTACTGAAAAGCCAAAATAACTTTCTTTATCTTCATATGTTTTGACTGAATTTTGACATCCGTTACGCTGTAAGCAAGTATGAGATTTGTCAAACGCTTCCTTTATTCATTTTTGTTACATCACCCGCCCCTATGTCTGTCTGTGTGGTACATTTGTGCGTTTATGGTGAGTTTTATAATAGTCAGCACCGGTGGACATGATTACTCATTTTCACACGAGTTTAGTCATATCCAAAAATGACACAAAGGCAGTAGCCCCATCTAAAGCTCCAAGTTTCTGTGATTATACTCAAGAAAACAAAACAAGTACAGTCATCATTGTTTGTGATAAATAACTAACAAAATATTTGCTATGGTGTAAAAAGTCTGGAAAATGTAGAAAGGAATAATGGATATATGTTGATTTAAAGGTACAGTACACTTGTTAAAACCGTACTCTGGAACATTCTTCAAGGAAATAGATACGGTTTATGTCATAATGTAGACAATTATTGCAAAAGGAACATTATTTCTATGGAAACAAGGCCAGGTTTGTGGAGAAGCAAGTCCACTCAGAGTAAGGATGCATGTTTTACCGTGAAATAAACTTAAACTCTTTGATCATTTAGATATAAATTTTAGATTGTGGGTAAATTAAGTAAAGATGAATCAACACATTTATTTAAAGTCAATATCTTTAGTGGACTGTTTGTACATGACAGTTACATTAATCGAATGATGCTTGATTTAAACATCTAAGCACTGACACAACAACTGCTCTGTACATATTTGTGTTCTGATTTTGTCATATTCATATCCATAATTAGGAGTGTGAAAAAATCTAGTCTCGCTGTTGTTAACACTGAGAACAGACACTAGGGGAAGGCTTTGTCCTAATGAACACAGCTACATAAAAGTCTGTTTGCGTCTCTCTTGTATTTAATCTTCAAACGTCTATGATTCCCTGACAAGACAATATGAATTATGTATATCACAATAGATCATTATCTCCCACTCATCAAAATGTGTTGTCAATGCCGCGCCGCTCCACATTTTTCACACTGGCTAATCCCATTGTAGCCGTAAAGCTGCTTTGATGCTAACAGATACTTACATGTGTGCCAAGTCAGGGAAAAGACTGCGGGCGGTGTCATTTTGGGGCCAAAGCTGCGGCGGATGACATAGCAACTTATAATGAGTGTTTGTGGCCCCTGGGCTGCTGCGTGAGTGCGGACGAGGCCTATGTACACTGTAAGAGCCGACAAGTGAAGACAACTCACATTTATTAGTAAACAGGATTGATACAAATTGTTGCTAAAAAGTTGAGACTTAGGACAAGAAGCACTGGAATGTAACTGCTTTGAACAGAGTCTTAAAATAATTGAACATAATTGACTGATGTCCATAAAGGTTGTGTGGATCCAATACATATATTTTATTATTAGTCTATAAATGAAGATATGTTTTCCCACCTAATTCCTATTTTCCTTTTTTTACACAAATAAATGCAACTCAAGTTGATTTTGCTCAATTTATTTGGAAAATCTATTATTAGAATTTACTTTGTGGAGTAATTTTATTGACACAAATAGTTTCAAGTACTTGTCTTTACATGCTAAGAATCTAAGTACAAAACTTACAAAACATTTTACTTGTCGGCAACATAGATTGTCTGTGTGTTTATTGTTTAACTAAGAACTGCTGCTTTGTAAACTGTAGCAAAATCATTTCATTATTTTTTTCGCGAAGAATACTGTTCTTTACTAAACCTTCCTTTTTCTATGAATAGCACTAGTTTAACACAGAAACTGGCCTGGTGTACGTGCAGGTGAAACTTCAGAGAGAAGAGCAGACCGACCATGTAGGAGGTACATTATAAAGCACTGCCTCCGACTGAACGGGCCCTTATAACTGTGGCCCTATGGGCCGCGCTCTCAATTTAGGACGTCTGGTGTGAAGAGAGCAGACCAGCCACAATGAGGTGAGTGAGAAGTGTATCATAACTATTGGGTTTTAGGATCACAACTGGAATGTCCATATTACATTTAACAATACTCAAGAAGAATGTTTGTAAACTGACTGACATTTTGATACAGTTAAAGGTGCACTACGTAACGTTTCAGATGAGGGTATGCCACCTCCTTGTCTCCATGGAAATGTTATTGCTTTACCTAAAATTATTTTATTTTATTTTATTTCACCTTTATTTAACCAGGAAAGTCCCACTGAAATTAAAAGCCTCTTTTTCAAGAGAGTCCTGGCCAAGCGGCAGCAGAAACACAGCAATGTCTCTGACCTATTTTGCCTTTATTTAATTTGAGTTTTGTTTTGTTTTTTCACTGTGATTGCGTCACCTCTCCACAGATCTTACCTGTAACTTGACCGTGTGGTGTCTCCTGCTTGTCACCATGGAAATAAATATGTTTAAATAGATACTGTGGAAAATTCCAACGAAATAACATCTCCATGGAGAGGAGCAGATACTGTATTTCATCATAAAATAGTTTTGTTCTGTAAAATGTGTGCCATATTGCCTCAGTGACACAAAATGTACCAATAATTATGTATTTGATTTTAATATTTAAACAGCTAGTCGTGTTTTAGCTGATCTAAGACTCTGTAGTTCACAAAGAATGCCCTGATCATAATGAATCCAATGTAGGACAAAGCCTGTGTTTGTGTGCATAATGAGGAACATGTTAGTAATGGAATGGCATGAATAAGAGATGATACACAGCTATTCCACCATTTAATGACAGCATATATATTTAATGTAACTCATGGGACATTTAAACACACACAAAACTTCATCTAGACTTACTTCAATTTCAGCAGTATTATTCCATATTCATATTCAAATCCATATTCATTTCTTTTCAATTTGTTGATTTATTTTCCGAATTTCTCAAGTGGGATTTTAAAGGAGGTGGCACGTCACTATAGAAATATAGAAAATTAAAAACATTCTTCTGGAGATAACAAGTTTTATGCCATAGTGCCATACATTTTATAGAAACAAGCTGCAGGCCACATGAGAGTCAGGTTTGTGGAGACGCAAGCCCGCTTACAGTAAGGACTAAGGTTTTTCAGTGCACTAAACACAACCTAAATAAAAAAAAAAACAATATGCTTTTACTTTAGTCTTTTTGTTGGCTAAAAAGTGACACATTGTTGCTTTCGCTACGTGTTTCAATTTTCAAAAAGCCTTCAGCCTTCTCTTTTGGAGTCCTCTTTTGAGAACCATTAGCCTGAACCATTTGGCTCTTGATCTTAATACTTCTTCAATGTAATAATTTGCTTTACACAATTACATAATCTCTTTTCATATTAATTTAAATCACTTTGTCATACATCAGGAGTCGACTGTGAAACCCCAAACCATGAAATTGCACCAGTCTCTGCTCCTGTCCCTCCTCTGCCTCTTCTCTATCTCCGAGTGCCGCGTGCTCAAGTTTGTGGTAGCAGTAAGTACAACCTCTTAATACGTACACTACTGGGTTACATCATGTGCACTGACAGTACTTGTGTTAAATACTACTTACGCTATCACAAGAGCCATATTACTGCCTGTCTTTGGCGATTACACTGTGTTTTTCAATGTACGTTATAATATCCAGCCTGTTATAAGGTGATAAAGTATTTTTATGTCACCAGTGTCGGGGATATCTCTCCTCCACACATTATGGCTTTATTTATAAACCTCTTTGCATATTTTGTCTTCCACACTGGAGTTCAGCGCTATCGTATACAGCTGACAATTGGAAGACAGTAAGATGGAAAGTGTTAACTAGACATATAATGATTTCTCAGCCATCTTATCAGCCACAGTCATAACAATATGCTACCACTTTGTAATAACTGCACCTTAATTAGACTTAATAACAACAAATAGTTTATTAAGGACGATTCAGGATTAGTAGTTACTGTATACCATATTTGTTATTATGTATTAAGGATTTGTTCAAGCATTATTAAGGCTATTAAAATGTACTTATTATTATAAAGTGTTAGCCAATATGTCACACATTTATTCCACAAACAGAGTCTAGTAATGTGCGTTTTATTACTACTACTACAACTACTACGACTACTCCTATTACTACGTCTACCACAGCTAGTACTACAGTTTCTTCCAATAGACTCTTTGAATGCCTCTTGTCATTCATCCATTCATGCAGCACATTTCTCAATAACAACTATTTACAAAGTTGCGTTATTTTTAGCTACTTGCTAATAGCCCAATGACAGTGAGTAAATATGTCTAAATGGCAATCTTGACTTTGCTGACTTGCGCTTGTGGTCTGTTTATGCACCCAACTGTGGCGTTTATAATCCTATTTAACCAGGTGATGCTGTGTAATAGTAATAAACATATGACATAATGTGAATGACGGCACTCCGCCTCACATCAACACAACTGTCCAAACCACAGTTTTCCATGTGTCTGTGTGGGTATAATGAGCCCACACTGAAATGGCTGACAAAGCACGGTGTCATCTGAAACCATTTGATGTGTTTCATGTGTTTTGAATGTCAAGGTATTTCGGCACGGGGATCGCTCACCCATAGAGTCCTATCCCAGAGACCCACATGGAGAGGACGTGTGGGCACAGGGCTTCGGACAGCTCACGGAGGTAATGTGAGGCCACTATTAAAGCAGCACTATGTTCCAACAGGTGGAAGTACATTCTTTGTATTTGAATGTTCATTTACACTGTAAAATGGACACACTATTATACATACATCTGTTATAGTACGAGGTTTTAACTGAAGCAACAGTTGAGCAGTTTTGGATTTTCTGAATTTAAAATAGACTTGTGTAGCACAGGTGAGAAGAAGCCTTTTCTTAATTTTAATTAAAACTACCCCACTGTGGCCTTATCCAGCTCTCGGGCAATTAACCGCTTTACACTGAAGAAACACATTATTTTTGGCACTAGGAGGCCCCGTCCAGGAGCCCGAGTCTGTTATTTTATGTAAATATGATACAACTGACCTTAAACTCTCCAAATCCTATTGACAAGGTGAAATGTAACAAAGATAAAATGTATCAACAGAAGTACTTTTCATTTCAGCTGGGCATGAAGCAGCAGTTTGAGCTTGGCAGGTTTTTGCGGAGAAGATACGGCAACTTTCTGAGCGATGACTATAACAACAAAGAGGTACAGTACATATGGAGTACTAGAAGTACTATGGACATTATTGGACTTCCGTTGGACTAAGGGAGGCCAATACTGACAAAAATTTATATGATTATTTTCTTTACTACCATGGCAACATAAACATTGATATGGCAGTTCATTAGAAATGTGCTTAAATATGTGATGTTAATCACCATTAATCAAAAGTCCAACATCTTACTTCATGTTTTCATATTTCATTCAAATTTTATTTTTGAATTTGCTCTTTTTGTAGCTTTTTGTTTTATTTTTTTCACATTACAAACTGTTCAAAATTATAATTTTACACATCTCCAAAACAACTACTGAGATCTTATCAATTCTTCACTCTCTCTTATCGATCACCCAGTGGTGGAAAAGATACTCAGTTTGGCCCCTAAGCAGAATACACATACAGAATCAAACAATGTACTCAACTAAAAATATTGAATTACTACTAGAAGTTGTTAAAGTACATGTATATCACACATATTTTCAGAACTACACTGGTTAAGTGAAGTAATCTGGATAAAGAATGGATGGATTTTTGGTCAATTATATCAATTTTATGATCCACTATAAAATGTACCTGTAATGTACAGATACCTAAATTGTACTTTTACTATTCCACCACTGCTCTCACCTCTACTCTGGACCTTCTAACAACATCCAACTCTGCATCCTTAAAACACTCATGTCCAGACTAACCCATCTGAGCCTGCTGTGTGTGTGAAGAGCTCCCTTCTCTCTCCAGGCTCATATGTGTCGTGTCTATGACTGTAACGCCTGTACACTGTATTAATGAACTGAGTCATGAAGCTGATATGGCCAAACTGGTCTGTGATGTTTGAACATGTGCAGTAATATGGCCCCTGGCTCTGGCTTCATGCATGTTACATCTACTACACCAGGGGCCATCCACTCCCATTAAGCCAAGATACAGCTTAATTCTTCTACTTGGTCTTCTCCATTTACCAGTGTGCTTTAATTACCATGCAGTGGGTTTAAAGTCATGCAATTATATGCAGCCTTCTGCTTTCATGGTTAAAGATTATGCATTGTGTCCCTCTTCATTTGTTCTCTGTTTTAATTGTGTAGTGTTGAATTGGCAGCATGGTACGGGTCTCAAAACATTTTCAGTACCTACGAAAATGCTCAATACACAAAACCAATTTCAATACCACAATGATATTATAGGCTAAAACCAAAATCTAAAATAACAACCACGACCCCCACTGCAAAATTAACTTGGCACCAATAATTCAAGTTGGTAAAATTGGTCACTTTAAATTATATTGAATAATGCATTCTCTTATTTGACCCAATTAAATCAAATCTAGTCAATTTTGGGATAATGTAGAGTCCATAAGCAACAAACAACTACAAGAACCAAGTGTGTTTTGTAGAATTATTCCTAAGGTAACACTTACACATGAAGTCATTTTCAACTCTTCCTTCAAAATAATGACTTTCAGTGACCCATCTCAATACCTTAAAAACATCTGTACTACTACTTAGGAAAAGCACCAGTGAATAAAAACACATCTCTTTGATCATTAGGTGACAAACACTATAGACTCAGTAGTTTACATAAGAATACACTGCAAAAAAGTCTTTCTTTTATTGTCCCATAAAAGGCAAACACTTCCTGGTCATCTCCTCCTACACAACTCTTTTCAGTACCTGTCAATGACAATTTATCAGAAAGGTCTCACTCAACTGTAGTACCTCCCCCCTCACGCGCTCTGGTCTATTTAAATCTGACAAAGCTAGGGGACTAAAAAAGACGCATTCTTCGCATCACAAGAACATCCAACCTTATCAGTGTGATTTAGCGTGTGCGCAGAGCTGACACCGCCCAACAGACAGAAATAAATGAAGCAAGTCTGAAGTGTCAGGAGCCATCACAACCTTCACAGACTGCACATCATGTTAAGGGAATACCTGCAGTAGACATGTTCATAGTAATAACTGCTCTGCTGCATCTATATTCAATGACCATATGAGCAAAGATATGCAAATGTACTGCTTCTGGCTCTCTTCTTACGAAAACAAACTCAATGTGCCACTAGAGAATAAGCAGGGTGCATTGTAAAGACATAAGTGTGTTATGTCATGACGTGTTTTTGCTGTGTACGAACGATCTGTAAATAAAAATAAGATGGAATGGGTTTATCTTAGAATCAAAACAACAAATACTTATGAATTACAACAACTAAAAATGTACACAGTGAAAGCAGGACTAATAATAATGATAATATAATTGAAGTAAATATAGAAATAATTGAATTAAATGGAAAAAAAACATATTTTATTTTTATGTAGGTTTATTTATGTTGTGTGGAGGAAGAGGCTGTACTGATCACAGTTGTATGTGCTGTGTGACTGAGTGATGAGAAGTGATTAGAGGGACCGATGGAACAGATTGTCAGCCTCGCTTCCGTCCGTCTACCCCAGGGCAGCTGCGGCTACACGAGTAGAGCGAGTGGGAATGAGTGAATGACTATTCTGATACGCTTGCTGAACTTTTAAAATGCAATATTAAAGCTTTAAGATTATTAAATGTTCCATACTGACTCAATTTCTTTTGCATTAATCAATTTCCAGATCTATGTAAGAAGCACTGATTATGAGCGCACTCTGATGAGCGCTCAGTCTTGTCTGGCTGGGTTGTTTCCTCCGATCAGACGCCCCCCTCCCATCACACCCCAGTTACTGTGGAGACCCATCCCAGTGCACACTGTCCCCCGCTCCCAGGACAAGGTCAGCATACAATACATGCACATTACCTTCAACGTGCATTTAAAACACAGTCCCCTTCAACATGAGAGAGCTATTAAAAATACCAGCTCTTATGTCAAATGAGCTCAACATAAATGCTATATTTAATTCTACACTTACAGCAGTTTAGAATAAGATGCTATGGGTCTGATGTGGGGCGCAGAGCCAGTGTGACACCCTTTTACAGACACTGACACATAAGTAGTAGTAAGTAAATGCGATTACTCAGGTTAAGTACATTTCTTAAACATTCACATTCTTATTAAACATATTTACTGTAGTATTGTCATGTGTTTTAGCTGCTGAGATCCCCTGGCAAAGACTGTCCACGTTTCCGCACTTTGATGACAGAAACTTTCGAGAGCGCGACTTACCAGAGGTTCCTCGGGGCTCACCAGGTACCACACTCCCATCATGCAACAGCTCCAAAAATACTCCTGTTTTAACACTGCACTTCTGCTGTGATGCCATGTCCTCTGCAACAATGTGTCACATGAACACTTTAGCCTGATTTCTAACAAACAATACAAGTGACCTAATGCTGAGAAACAGAAATATTCATTATATGGTTCATAGCTGATGGTGGCATTATCAGCACCTCCACTGGATGTGTTCGTTATGCTAGACACGGTGTCCTAGCATTTTTCTCAGGCACGGTAACTCCCGATGCTTTGCAAAAAAATATACTGTTCTGCTTCTCACACACACTAATTAACGGCCGGATAGAATAAGATTAAGAATTGCAATAGAAAAAAGGCTTTTAATTAAACTTGGTCCCATATGTGGCCTGTTATAGTGCGAAAGGTTGGAATTCCTGTGTTGAATTTTAACACCCTCTGCTGGCTACCTGATATTCCCTTGCAAGACCTGACATAGTGCCATTTTTCATTCAGTAGGGGCAGTGGAAAACCAGCCACTAATATATTCATCAAGGCTATGAAGTTGTGAAGTACATGACTGTTCAATTGCTGTTCTTACCTCGCAGTATTTTGTGGAAGGGCTGGCCAATCACACCGGGTATCCTGTGTCCAAACTGGTTGGCAAGAAAATATGGAGGGTATATGACACGCTGAACTGTCAGGTAACGTACATAAAGCACACTTATGTCTTACTGATACTATTTTTTACACTAGTGTTATTGAACATGTGTGATATATGTATTACGTATGTATTAAGGTTTGAATTTTGTCCCCAAGGGGTTATTGTAGTTGAGCCCTGTTATTTAATATTAGTAAGAATCAAATCATCATCATTATCATCATTATAAAGGGTGCACTATGTAACTTTTCTGTTGGAGAGTCTGACACTCACTTGCCTTACATTTATGAGTGCATTCACTGTATTCTTATCATCAGCGGGGCGGCCTCTGTGAGATCTGACCCGTAACGTGGCCTGATTGCATTACCTGCTTGTCCCCATTAAGAATAGATTTAATGTCAAACTGCGAAATATTCCAAGCAATGCATAAAAACATCTCCATGGAGACAAGAAAATGGTGCACCCTCCTCTTGAAAAGTTACACAGCGCTTCTCTAAGGACAAGATATCTGATCGTGACGGACAAAACCGACAACTTTTCTTTCTTTTCTTTTCACTGACAACAAACACATGCATCTGTACCGTACACACGTTACCCAAGAAGTCAACTGTAGCCTATATTATACAATAACAAATGGCCATCTGCTATACAAGAACTATAAATAGACACAAGAGTAATACAACCCCCTTTGTTGGCCTTCGTGCTGTCTGATGCAGTAATGTATTTCTTAATCCATTGCAGAGGATCCATAATTTGACTCTCCCTCGCTGGGTGACCCGGGATGTCCTGGACACCCTGAAAAAGATTGCCTCATTTGAGGTCATGTACAGCATTCTGAGTCACAAGAGGAAAGAGAAGGCTCGGCTGTCGGGAGGTGGGCCTGTATACTGCACATGACCAAGTTTCCCATGTTTGGACAGTGGTTTATTAGTGCACCATTAGCTGTGCAATTAAATGTGTGTTGTACTGTGCTTGTTTACCAGGAGTCTTGTTAAATGCCATCCTGAGAAATTTCTCCAAAGCTGTGGAGCAAGGAAGCACGCTCAAGTTCATTATGTACTCAGCTGTAAGTTTACTGTAGCGGTTGCAATTTGCACCCAGCTGTTTACTTATAGCATATGCAGCGATGTTACAGGGATACAAATTAAATCCTTGCAATTACCTTTACATACCCTGGTAATGTATGTTTTACTGTGATCGTTTCATTGCGTACTGTTAAAGTTTTTCCATAAACAACACTATCATCTGTCTATACTAAAGCAATAAGAGTAATATATCTTTTAGCATTGTAATTTGGTTGTGGTAGTTTGGAATATTCCACCGTATGGCATTAAACTTATATTTTTCAACAACGACAACGAGGAAAGTTTGATGCTCTACTGCTATACATTCCTGACGAAACAAGAATGAACATTTAGACAAGCTGTTGTGGACCCCCATCCGAAAGGTTACAATAAACCACCAGAAAATGCAAACTATAAGTGATTATTCAAAAATCCAAATTACCCTTGTAACTTTCTAAAAACGCAAATCTTCAACAGCATATTTGCCTCTATTTTTTTATATTACTGTCATTTTTTTTTATACTATTGTGACACCCAGTACGCATACATCTCCTAATCTAATATGTAATGTGTGTGAGTGCGTAGCTGCATGTGACTTGTGTGTTGTTTTTCCCCTTTGCCAGCATGACTCTACACTCATCACCCTCCAGGCGGCTCTGGACGTCTATAACGGCCTGCTGCCTCCTTACGCCGCCTGTCAACTCTTTGAATTCTACCAGGAGTACGATGGGTAATGACTGCTCTCCAGCTCTTTCCCTTTGAATCTAGGTCAGACAAGGCAAAAAAGGAGAACACATTTTAACACATCGCATTCAACACCTCTGCAGCACCAGTTGTCTTTTTTTTGTCTTTTCATTACATTGGCAGTGATCCAGAACCACGATGGCCAAATTAGCACACGATACAAAGCTATTTACCCAGCGCTTAGCATAAATGTGTGTCATCTCATTGTGTTGACCCGGCTAATAATAATTCCCCAGATCTTATTCGTTGGAGCTGTATTACCGCAATGACTCCACACGCCCGCCCTACCCTAATCCTGTCCCGGGCTGTAATGGACTTAACCCTTGCCCTTTGACGCTGTTTACTGATCTGGTACGGGATGTGTTAGTGGACAACTGGGAGGCAGAGTGCGGATTCGCAATCAGATGGTCAAGTACAGGTCTGTAGATGTTATTGTTTAATTCCAGGCTATCAACACAAGGGGTTATTCACAATATGGCAACCATTTAGATAAGCTGATGTTATCCTTGTGTCCCGCAGGTGTTGTTACGGCTCTCGCAGTGGCAGTAGGTATCCTGGCGGTGGCGCTCTTGTTCAGCATTGGGGTATTAATGCACAAAAGAAGAGCTCACTACTCCAGGGAGGTGTGATATGAGACTAGATCAAATGTGTATGTTATTTTCATTCGAATAATATTTCAAGTTGTTTTGTTTTGTTATAACGCAAATTGGTTGTTTCTGTTTATTCTAAATACATTGTGTGTGCATTATTAATCCTTAACTGATTCAAAATAAAAATCATATTGATGGTAGGTTCACAGTATTTTATTTGATATGATGGTGGCAGTGTATACCCTATTCCAATATTTGCTATTGTTGAGTTGGCTCATGATTTTGCTGATATGCAGTTCACTCCTTGGGTGCCTCTTTGAAATCTGTGAAAACACAAATATGAAAACCTCATTTTTAATACAATAAAACATAACTTAAAATGTAATCACTATAATTGCTCTATATATACTATATTGAAACAGTTCTCACTTTTGACATCCAGTTTACACTCCACCTCGTCCTGGCCCAGGTCGTTGATAGCTCTACATGAGTACATTCCTCCATCAAAAGTGCTTGGCTTGCGGATTTTGAGGGTCAGCACTCCCTGGTTGTTCTGCATCAGGTATTTGGGGTTCTCACCGATTATCATTTTGTTTTTCATCCAGATGATTTTAGGCTAAAAGTAAATCAAAGGCAAACATCATATGAAGAGTTAATTTACATGAGAGTGTTTCTGTGTCTTATGCAGCTGACTTTGACCTTTACAAAGAGACATTGTGATTAGAGAAACGTTTGCCCACATCTGTCTCAGTAAC
This sequence comes from Periophthalmus magnuspinnatus, assembly GCF_009829125.3. Taxonomy (NCBI): domain Eukaryota; kingdom Metazoa; phylum Chordata; class Actinopteri; order Gobiiformes; family Gobiidae; genus Periophthalmus; species Periophthalmus magnuspinnatus. Next base: position 6,682,416 of record NC_047144.1, read on the forward strand.
ATTCAGCACTAGCGTTCTCATTTCCAGCCACTTTGACCATGCCTTACCTTGGGGAAGGCTCTAACAGCACAGCTGATGGCAGTGCTGTACCCAGCCACCACACATCTGTCCATCAGGGGCTGAGTGAACTTGGGCACACAGGACATGTCTTTCTCCTTGTAGGAGGCTTTCTTCATCTCAAGCCCTACATAAAGCATACATTATTATTTTTAACAAACCAAATATATATAGCAGGAAATGCTATAACCAAATTCAAGAACTATATGTTAAAGCCATAGAATGTAACTGTGAGCGGGCTTGCATCTCCACAAACCTGACTCTTATCTGGCCTGGAGAAGGACCTCCGCCTCCTTGTTTCCATGGAAATATTGTTCCTTTGGCTACAATATTGCACAGCATGGACTAAAACCTGTCTATTTTACATGTTCTGTATAAAGTATGGTTTTAACATTTTATTTCCATACAATCGTGCAGGTGAAAGTTACACACTATCACTTTAATACAGCAATAATACTACATGTAGCAGAATTTATATTGTCAGTTGATTTCATATCACAGTAATAAATATTTACTATAATACTAATAATTAATAATATTTTCTCTCTAAAAATTGTAGTTTCAGCGTACATGACATGTTTTAAATGTGCGAAGTCAACATGGGCATTTTGGCATAGAATTTTCTTAAATTAATGTAATTTACATAAAAATAATTCTCAAAGTCTTGTTAGTACAGCACTTCCATTGTGCAGGCCTACAGTCCATTATAATTGCCTGCACCTTCATTGTCACAGATGGAGAGAAAACATGTGTGAGTGTTGATGGCACCTGTCTTGGGGATGACAGCCATGTTCTTGCTTACACGCGGTTCCTCGCTCAGGCCGCACAGGTTCTCACTGTACACACGGAACTGGTACGTGTTTCCCATGACCAGGTCTGAGGCGGTGCAGTTTGTCCTCCTGTTGTGGTCGTAAATAGTGAACCACTCCTACCAAGACAGAGATTGTTTTTATGATACTGACAAATAAAATCATGTTATACAGAATGTGATCAAAAACAACCAAATTTTACTAGTAAGATATAACTTATTATTTACTGCTCTTTAAAAGTTTGCAACTTACATTTGCATTAAAAGAAATAAAACAAGTGATTTTATTTAAATTGCAAGTAAAGTATGTCTAAGAGTTAGCATTCCAATAAATCAACTGGGAAAGAAGCAATTATGTTAAACCTCAGGAGATTCAAATTGTATTCATGTTGTTGTGAATTATACTCATAGATAAGACGTTATATTGTGCCTATTGTTAATATGAAAGAGTCCATATTCATACCTTGGTTTTTTGGTCTGCTTTCTGGATGGTGTAGCCTGTGATCTCACAGTTGCCATCGTCTGTAGGAGGGTCCCACTCCAGAGCAGCATTGAAGCCCCACACATCTGTCACCCTCACATTAAGAGGAGGCCCGGGCTTCTCTGGATGAGTAGATCCAGACCAGCACTAAGTCACTGCCGCTCCACTAATGCTGTCTATAATAAAGTACAGCCTTGACCAGCTTACCCACTATCCGAATGATGATGGTGGCTCTGTCCTCCAGATTCTCAATCTGCAGCACCAGCTCATATGTGCCGGAGTGCTCTCTCTCTGCAGAGCGGATGAACAGAATGGTGTCCACGTTGGAATTACGGACATTGACCGTCTTGGGGTCAATGGGCTGACCGTCCTTGTACCAGGTGGCAACCGGGCGTGGCTTACCCTGAAGTAAAAACATTATACTACGTCACTTATTTAGAGACAGAATACATCTTATGAATAATAAAGCATCTTATGAATAATAAAACAATTATTATGAATGTATTATAAAAAAATGAATAAATATTGTTTAGTTTATGTGGTGTTGAATTACATCAGTTTTCGTCAACTATGTCTTTTCCAAACAGAAATAAAGTGTAATTTAAGTTCTCCATGTACAGTATTATAGTTGACTGAACATGTCAGTTTTATGGGGCTGTCTTGGGGGCTTCTGGTGGAGGGTTGGTGTTTCGGTCTCTCCCCTGTGCCGTGTCGCTGTCCTGGTGACTCTCTGCTCAGACGGCTCCTCTGATGTTTCCTCCTCAAGTGGTTCATCTTTACTCTGCCTCACTTATCTGTACCTGGCTTTATGTATTTTAGTGTGTGCATGTGTGTGTGTGAAGATGTGTGCGTGTGACTGAGTATGAGTTGCATGATTGTGTGTGTTTTGATTGATTTTGTGTTTCATTTATGTTATTTTGTATTCATTCTTATGTAATCAATGCATTTTTCATACCTGGAAAGGGATAACCAAGTTGATCTTATCTCCTACTTTCCTGATGTACTTAGTTCTCAGTTCACGTGGAAGGCGGATCTTGGGATGTTCTAAACAATGACAAAACCCCAAATTAGAAATGACAAAAATCTGTATGAACTGTTTGAAATTGTTGTAAAAAGATGTTTTTTTCTGACCCATGATCTCGCGGATAGTAACGGGCTGAGCCAAAACTGCGGGGGGACTTCTGCCGGCAATGTTTACGGCCACCACCCTGAAGTTGATTTTCTCGCCCACTGGGAGACCACGCACCACAAATCCTTGCCTCTCACAAAGTTCCTGGTTTGCCACCACCCACTCAGTATCTGAAATGAAAGATAAATAATGCAAGAATTGATGGCAAGTAGGGATTTGATCTTTCATCTTTTTATAATATTACAAGTGTTTAATATTTCACTAAACCTATTTATTATGCATTAGTATTGATATGAGTAATAGCATTTGGATGAGTATTAGCATTGGTGCCATGTATTTAAAGCTGAACTATTTTGGGTACACTGTATCACGAATGTAAGAGAAGCTGTAATGTTTAATAATTACCTCCATCTTTGCAATACTCAATAACATAGCCATCTAGGCCCCCAGCTCCAATCCTCTCAGGAGCGAGCCACTTCAGACTGCACGTGCTGTCCGTCACATCGTGCACGGTCAGGCGGGTGGGCTCGCTGGTGGGGGCTGCGGTGGAAAACACAGTTTTATGTGCACTCCAAAAATGTGGATTTGAGTTAAAAGGACTAGAATTCAGAATGTTTGGGTTACTTTAGATTTTTTTGTCATTTGGTCAAGATTGCTGGAATTGTTTCAAAGTATTATGGTTTCAGTATTCTTTTTTGACTTCAAGCTAAACTGGTTTCAAGCTAAATCTGTATTATTTAGTTGACTTGTTAAGTACTATTTTCTTGTTTCACAAAAATGTAACACTGAAACCTCAAAAATGTGTTCTAAAATTTGATTACGTCTTCATTTATTTTGGAGGACAGGGGCCCATGTAAATATTTTACTGCTCCACGCATTAAACTTGTGCCTTAAAGTCCTTTCCACTGACATCGATCACGTCTTTGGGGTTGTGACCTTGACCAGTCGGCATTAATATTTTGATTTCAAGTCATTTTTACTCTTGTAGATATTTAGACACAGGAATGCATCAGGAAAGAAATCACTGTTTGTTTGTTTTTTTTTGTTTTTTTTTACCATTACATGTAGTTTAAAAGGCACTTGCACTTACCGATGGGCATGAAGGGCTTAGAGGTGAGACTGGGTGGAGACAGACCGATACTGTTCACAGCAAACACCCTCATCTCATACAGAATGCCCTCAATCATCCTCTTGGCCTCATATGTGGTGGATTCGTACACATCAAAGTTGAGTTTAGTCCATCTGGAGGAGCCTTTTTTCTTCCTCTCCATTAGATAACCTGACCAGTTAAAACATTACATGGTTACATCAGAAAAAAACACGTGAAACTGACAAACAGAAACGTATTACCTTTGATAGGCGCCCCTCCATCAAACTTTGGAACATCCCAAACAATTGTAGCAGTTTCCTCTCCCACTCCAGTGCATTTCACATTCTCCGGAGGGTCAGGCACATCTAAAGTCACAAATTAATGATAGAAGAATTTAATATTAGATTTTTACCAGAGGGTTTAAATAATGTAAGTTAATCCTACTTGCCTACAATCTTGATGAACAGGTTAGCCTTGTCCTCTCCAGCTGGGTTGGTGACACAGATGGTGTAGTTTCCCTCGTCCTCTCTCTCTGCACCCTCTATGACAAAACAGCTCAAGTCTTTCCTGGACTCTACACGCACACGGCCCTCTCCTTCAGTAATTGGCTAAAAAAACAGACCATAAAAACAAATTTGTGTTTTATATATTTATGCAGACGTATCAAAGGCCAGAATATACCAATCAACTCAATCAATACATTTTAATACTACTGGGTGATTAGTAAATGGTTTTCTCAAATAGTAAATAGTGCATTCTTTTTGTTGGGTCAGAAAGGTCCCACGACTATATTGTCCTTGTATATCTATACTGGCAGTTTGACCAAACGCATCGATAGCAGTCACCTTCTCAACTTAGCTCATATTTCAACAGTGGGGCAATTTCTTTTGGTGAGGAGGCATTTACTCATATACTGTAACAAGAGAGGGAAGAGCAGAAAAAAAACCAAAAATATTTTACTACAACATGGGATAGCATTTTAAAAACCAGGGCAGCATCGGGGGGCCAAAAGCACCCCCTTAGCCTGCCCAAAGATTTTACCGTTTTAATATGACATCCAATCTCATCTGGTTCAAATGGCAACCGCATGTTTTCCAAATAAGGGATGTGCGCTGTTAAAAGGCTCTAAATACCATGTTATGAAAGCACTCCCATGGAAGACTCTAGCACCTCACTCTCACACCCCACTGTAGCACCTCACTCTCACACCCCACTGTAGCACCCCACTCTCACGCCCCACTTTGCAAAAACAAATGTCTGGAGCCTCCAATTTTACTTTGCAATATGAATTCCCCTATGAATGTTACCTTGTCCCCCTTTGACCAGACTACAGTTGGCGCTGGTTCTCCAGTGATCTCCACGTCTAAACGCAGCTTATTTCCAGCCACAACGATGATGGTGTTCTGAGAAACCATGTTGCCAGTTGTGTCCAGGTGGATCTTTGGTGGATCTTTAAATTCAAAGTTTACAAAGTTTTCCAAGTAGAGAAAACACATATTCATTTAGGAGTGAGATTTCTGTCCAAGTGTGCTTACCTTGTCTGGGCACATAGTCAATCTTGATTTCTGTTTAGGAGAGAGACAGCGTTATGCAGACAGCAGGTGGTACGTTCAGCACTTTTTTAATCACTCCGTCTTGCCTCACCTAGGAAGTTGAGTTTGGCAGAAAGCGACAGAGCGTATCCATCAGGAACAAATGTGTAGTCTCCGGCATCCTCTGGCTTCACATCATCAATAATGAGCCGGTGAAATCTGGAAACAGCAAAGGAGACGTTTCACAGTAATCTGTTTACTCCATTTGTCTTTGCTTTTACAGTTCTATGGAGTTTGTGTAGCACAATTTTAATGCAGGGATAACCACAGGCCCTCTACACTGAGATTTAAAAGAAGGGCTGGGCAATATATGTCAAAATCTTGCATTTTTTTCAAATACATATGGATTTGAACAATAAGCTTCATCATTATAGACATAAAAATGTGAGCAACAAATGCTCTGCACTCTCACGCTCTCTCCACATGCTTTTAGTGCCACAGAATGGACTGCAGATATTTTGATTAAAAAGAAACTGATCACTGACAATTTCAAACAACTGGATCCCAATTCCATTAAATTCAAATATCAAAAATCAAAATGAATTGGGCACAAAATTCCAAATAAACAAATGCATATATTGCATGTCATGAAAAATCTAATAATTTTGGCTTTGACTCAGATTATCTTCTGTTTTTAGATTCACTCGGGGAAAGAAGATGTTATGATTAATGTTCATATCTTGATTTATGGACACAACAGTGAAATAATGTAGAGGATCATGTAGAGTGGGTTAATACAAACATTTTAAGACCAAAATGATGAGGCGCACTGCAATGTAAAGTGAATTGGAGCCAGAGTCGATGGAGCCGGAAGCGCGCCCATGATACCTTCCTATTTGGAATGCATTGGCTAGCGTGTTAGCTATAACCATTTATATACACAGTCTATGGGTAAAATACATAAATCAGAAATGTGGTATTTGACCTTTGCCGTTCATGCCACACCATATAAAACAACTGTGCTGTAATATTTAGTGAAAAAAATAACATGCTTGTTTACCTTCCAATGTGAGTCATTTTAATGCGATTACTTGGCAGGACTTCAACTCCATCTTTATACCACTTCCCTGTAACCTTGTCATCAGACACTTCACACTTGAATACGGCCTGGTCTGTTGCTCTCACTGTCAGATCGGCAATGTCCTGCAACACCTCTAGCTGTTTTTCTGAACAAAGACACAGTAACCCACAAGAGAAGGCTCAGTGCAAGATAAAAAGTCCATATGAAGTGAATGAGAGGGAGGTTCATAATGGTAGCAGCTTGACACTGACGCCAGGAGTTGTTAGTTTGTTTATAAAAAGAGCTGTGGGGCCCTTGGGCAAGAGGAAAAATTCAGCTGCATCTATAGCAGGGAATGTGAGCTACATACATTCAAACACAAAAGATAAAACGTGTATAGAAATAATAACTGGAATACAGTAATTATCAGTGAATGCATATTACATTAATTTATGGCTTATGTAAAAACAATGAAAAAATGTTTCTGGAGGTACCTTCTACTTCCAGTTCTCCTTTGGTATGACCCCCGTTAGTCCAGGCGTGGTACATGCCAATGTCGTCCAGTGTAGCTTCTGGGATAATCAATGTGTGCTTCTTCCCATCTTTCTTAAAGCGGTATTTGGAGTTTTTGTCTTTATGGAGCTCTACGTCTTCAAAGAACCTACAGAGACAAGACAGATTTTTCTAAATGGCACTAGGAGAAATAGTCTCTAACAGTACTTAACTTGGTTGGTGTACCTGCTGTTTATTACTTTTGATGTAAAGAAAAAAATATTTGATTGGCTACTACACTACTCTTCCTTATTTTCTGTACTGACCACATGACGTGGGCGCCCTCTTCTGAAACCTCAATCTCAAACTCCACTCTTTCCCCGACCACGACATGATAGTCATCCATCAGTTTGGTGATGGTCACTGGGGGCTCTGTGTGGGGTAAAGAGCAGAGTAAACACTCATTAGGATACATTATGATGAATGATGTCCGATTAGAAGCTGCTCATTAATTTCAGGCTGAGGCTGCACCTTTGACAAAGACTTCTGTGAAACACTTGTCGTCTCCCACCACACACTCATACGCAGCGTCATCGGCCAGGGTGGTCTTATTGATGGTTAGAGTTCTGATGTTTCCATTGGCCTCCATCACATACCTTTAGGATAAAGAAAATGAAAGTTTACAGATCAACATTGTGTCAGTATCTGTTTTCATCAAACTGCCAACAGTCTGACTTGCCAATTAGCTTAAAGGAGCTCTTTTAAATAGCTATACACATTTCAGTATAATTGTCAATCAACATCAATCACCAACCAGTCGAGTCTCCAATAAATGCAGAGGGTTGGCTCATACAGGTTATCGGGCATGACTCTTATAGTATGTCAAACTCATATGCAGTCTATATGGATGGGTAATGTTATATTTTGCCTCTTCAAACTATATTTTTTCTTCCTTTTAATTCACCCAGTATTTTAGTACAAGGACATGCATTGGTGTGAGCTTTTTATAACCAAGTTGAGAATCCTTTGTCCCAGCAGGGCATTGCAGTAGACCACAGGAGGTGTAAGGTGTCTTGGCAGTTGGACTTAGACTTATCCCACTGGGAGGCAACTTATGACAAGCCTAAAAATAAAACCTGTTGACGGGATCATCATTCCGTCTTATGAATTTGTGACCTATAAATCTGGCTTGATATTTATACAACACTGCCTATCATGCCCATGTAAGCTTTATTCATTTGATATGGCCTTACACTGCATAGCTAATTATGCAAATGTCATGTGTTTATGTACTTTGCCGATGGTTTGATCTCCTGGCCATTCTTCAGCCATTTGACCTGAACGTTGGGGTCGACCACTTCACAGGTTAGTACAATCTTCTTGCCTTTGTCCACTGAGTAGCAGGAATCGAGCTTCTTCAGAAAAGCTACACAAGGAAGGAAGAAAGACTGTCATTTTATCTCTCACAAGGGCATGGCTCTGTGGGCCATGTCAAATTCCCTCTTGTTCTAATGTCCGATCTGCTCCTGCCTGCCGTCCTTGTCCGTTTCACACTCCCCTCAGGTAGCAGCTCATGCCACATTGGCTCTACCTTGTCCCTCTTACCCTCGCAGTGCTTGGGCTCCGGTGCGTTCATCTTCTTCAGGCGCTTCAGCATGCCCCTCAGGTCAGTGATGCCATACTGGAAGGCAATTTTCTCGTATTCACTTGGATGAGCATTCTTAAGCAACTCCCACACGTCAATCTCAGGCTTCTCCTCCTCAGGCTTCTTCCTCCTGTCAGTCAAATAAAAGGACATGTTTCATTGTCATACAGATAGGCCAAATAACAGCACACATACAGTTGATTACAGAAAAAACTCACTTCTTTGTAGCTTTAAGCAAAGCACTAAAATCCAGATCTCCATCATCCTCTCCAGCATCCCTGTGTCAAAAATGCACAAAGTCAATAAAATGCATGTAACTAAGGTGCAATACCACTTTGTTCAAAAACAGATTTAATTTAAAAGCACCTTTTCCTATATACACACAAACATTTAAATTTAGTTAAAACATACCAACTGCACAAATCAAAATAACCTGGCTGTTTTTTGTGTTAGGCCCATAGAGATACTACATATATGAAAGGCAAGACCACACTCTATTACAATATTTTACAAAGGTGCTCTATCTCCACGATTTCTGATGGGTGAGATTGACAGGCAAATGTACCAATCAGAAAAACAGAAAAAAAAGGAATAACACAGAGGACTGAGAAACAAGTTGGATTTTCACTAAGAGTTCTAAGATTTGGAAACCTGGAAACACAGTTATATATTTGGTCTTGAATTTTCCAGGACATTCGAGAGGAGATGTCTCCCATATTACAGACACGTTCAACAAATTAGCAGCTGTAATTGGACCGTCCTAAAATTGTACGGTTGTCGTCTCTGAGCTCTGGTCCCAGACTCTGCTGCATTCGAACAGAAAGTAGGAGGAATTTTCTCCCTGCGCCAGTATTACATATGATATCAGCTGGCTGTTACTGCCTTTGGGAACTGACAAATAAACACAATTATGTTTTTGGAGAGGTTTGTCACTCTTAAAAAAATCTGCTAGCTACAAGGAAAATACAATTTGATTATTTTTAACTAGAGCATGCAGGTCATAATTTAGGACACTGAATGCTTGATCTGGACCGCCTTATGTTTGTATGTAGTATACGCTGTCTGTATAACCCCAGGAGACTTACGCTCTTTTGAAGGCAGACAAAATATCGCTCTTCTCCTCCTGGTGTGCGGCTGTAACAAGAGAAGTTGCAGAGGGAGCACATTATGGCTAGATCAGATCAAAACATGAGAGTGTAAGGAACGTGGGGCAGCTCTCAGGCCTTCACTCACCTTCCACTGTGATCTCAAATGTACAGCTATCACACTTGTCTTTAGCTGTAACTTCGCACCTATATCCACCCGCGTCTCCTGGAACCACTTTAATGATCTTCATCTCATACGTATAAATCTGGAGAATATAGAAGTAAAAGATGGTTTCCTTAAAGGATTAAATCACATTTGTATGAAATAAATGTCACACCCTCACCTTGGTATTTCTGTCATAACTTTCTTTGAACTGCATGTGTTTTCCAGCCTTGCTGCCAAGATCCATCCATTTGCCCTTCAGCCACTTCATGACGGGTTTCCTTGTAAGGGCAGATGAGTCAACCTTGGCTATGAAGGTCACATCATGTCCTGCATTCACAAACATCAGGGTGAGAGACACATCTTCATCCAAATGAACCTGTTAAATGTTACTTTATATTTTTATGAACAATCAATCAGACCTGCTACTGCAACTACATTATCTGGGGGTTTCTCCACAAAGAGCCCTGTCAGCTCAGTGCTTCCTCCCTCTGAAAAGAAAAATATATCAGTAATGTATTCATTCAAACAAGCACTAACAGGCCAGGCAGATGTCCCATGGGTACAAGCGTGTCATATATAAATATATATGATGACATCAACCAAAGTGCAGAGATAAACGAAGAGATGAAACACAGATGCACATACTGTACATTTAAATAAGGTTTATGCAAACTCACAACATGTAGATGTTACACTTTGCTATAATCCATGAGATACATGCATCACAGACGCAATGATGATAAATTTTAATTTTCATCATTTTAAATATTAGCCTTTGAAAGTGCATATTATTTGACACTGTAGCTTTCTAATAATATGAAATACTTGAAATAAATGTAGACAGTGCCATGTGAACATCAAAAATATCTTTTGGCCTTTAACAAAGTTCATCGGATACATAATCGTTCTAATGAACTGTACTAAGTATACCACTTCTAACAGGCCTGCATCTGCGGATGGCCGTGTATCAGCACTTTCCAGCCCTATCAAGCTTTCAGTGTGCAAGGTGTGGATCTATTCCCTGTGGTCTCTATCCCATTAGAAGTGAGCCATAAATATGCCACATGAGAACACATATGCAGATGTATGCACAGAGGCAGCCATCTGCATTTCATAACAGCACATTTCCATGCACGAGGTGATCATAGTCCTGCACTGACGCGCCTGCTCCCTCCACAGCGCTCGCTCGCCTCGCCTCCAGGGACACAAACAGGCCGATGTGTGGTTAACATATGGAAGTATAACCAATGTCGTTATACTGTACCATAAGTCAGTGTGAACTCTCAGGTTATTTCTGAGGAATTATTGCACTAATGTGGTGCAGTGAAATGCAATCAACACAGACCTGTTTCACATACATGGAGTCAGACCATGACTGTTATGGACATACTCAAATAAGACGATTACGCCACCAACGGGAGTTGAATTGTTTCAAATCACTTTGAGTGCTTCTTTTGGAGGATGTTTGCAGAGTTGAAGCAATGACTTAGCCCCATGCTGTGAGTCTCTACCCCAGGCTGTTCAAGCAAACTATTGAAGTGAGACTTGAAAGAAATATGTTTACACATATATATTTTGTTATTAAAATATATAAAAACAATCATTTGCCCCAGAGTCAGTGGGTTATCGCTGCATATTTCTATTCACTAATGCAGCAACTTTAAAGCAGGTCTGGCAGTCTTCACAGCAACTTCTTCAGACTTTCAGTGTGATTTTAAAAGGCTTCACATATTTATGTTTTTTAAAAAATTGGCACTAACCTCTCACTAATTTCCATTTGCATTATTGGCTCAAGTGGCCCAGAACAGGCTGTGTTTGGCCAAGTGATGATAATCCCCACGCACACTTTATACCCCTGTGGGTAGAAACAGCCTTGGTATGATAAGCACTTCCCACATAGGACTCAACTCCAGCAGACACGCAGACGAGAAACTCAGAGCTGGAATACCCACTTCACAGTGAGGGGATCAGACCTGAGATAAGAGTGGAGGCCTTCACATGATGCACAGGACTCTTAGTTCAAATGGTAAAGCTGCATAAGAGATGTTTCAAATCACTCAGAGATATAGGTGCAAGCCAGACATATGTTTACTGCTGAATATGCAGACAGACTTCATAGGCCCCAGACCCCATTGGCTTTTACATACTGTGTATTTGTAGTATGAGTAAAGGTAGTACCTAGAGCTGTAGGAGCTGCGTGTCAGGCTCAAGAAGCTGTTTGGTACTGCCGTTTCTGTGGGGTTTTGGAAAACCCAAATAAAGAGTGAATACTTTTACTTGAGTTTTCAAAAGCACAAAAACATAGGACTTGGCCATTTGGGACTTACACCAGCACGGCAGGCTGCCTTAGATAATCATAATATTTAAATGTGTATACAAAAAGGTTTGTTACTCAGCACAGAACCTACACACGGATCATGTGGTATGAGTTCAGGAGAGTGCACTTAGAGTCCAGATTAACAGGGCACCTTTGATGACTTGCTGACCCTATGACCAGTCACCGGTCAGTGAGCCATATTTCACTGCTGGCTCCACATCCAATCACACTGATGTCATATTGATGTCAGGAGAGCACAGCACTGCAGACAATCATTTGAGACAATCTTCTGCCACAGAAGTCAACACTGCTGTTCATGAACATATCAGATCCTCACACCTTCACTTCACTTATAACAGAGAGGCTCCATACTTAAAATGTGACCTACTAAGGACTGTCACATTGCAACATAGCATTCATTCTTGGACCACTGACAAAGGATTAGCAAAAATATAGCATTTCGTGGTGCCTGGACTGCTTGGGCAGCACTACAGTTTCCTAGCACTGCTTCACTTGAGGAGCCTCTATAAAAGTGTCATCCAGTCATATGACCCTCGGTATGTTGAGCAGCTGCTGCCATTGTCTCTAGAGCACTTCTGACACACCAACTCCAGCTGTGTTTGGCTCTTTTTTATTTGAAGCACAAGAGTAAATGAAATCTTAAAAAGCTGATATTATAAAAACGGGAATGGGAAAAGTACATTTTAAAGATATTTGTTACAACTGATATATTTTTTTAAAGAGACACAACAGGTGACAGTGACAGAGCTGATGAATATACAACACATCCAAGGCCAAGTTATGTTTTCCTGCCAAGACATCACAGGGATTTCAGCTATGGTCACGCTGCTTTTACAGTATTACAGTTCATATAGCACCTTGTATATGAGATGGTAATCTTAAAAACAAACCATCAAACATCACAAACCAAATATTTCCAAAGGTGATTTATAGTGCAAAATATCTGATTATAAAAGAAGCTTTCAAAGTGATTCTTCCTCCTTAATGTATATTTAATGCAACATTTCAGCTTGCACATAACATAAACACATGTTATAGGCACCCATTGTGCATACTTTTGAGGAACAAAAGTAAACAGAGTAAAATATATAAACATCTCTGTTCTTACCACCTCCATCTTCTGAATCTGTTGTATGGACAAGGAAGCAAATTATGATGAATGCAGCAATAAAGCAAATAAACACGACATGACTTACAAATACAACATTCAAGCAGAGACCGTAGAAGGACGTGGTCAAGGATGAGACACTGGAGCTCAGAGTTTTAGTCAATGATGCTGAGGCTACACTAATGATTATTACTTCATGTCAGTAATTCAACAAATATGTACATTTACTATTTACATGTATATTCAATTGTACATGGACAGTAAAACAGTTGATATGATCTTTAACGTTCTAATCACATACATACTGCTACTTGTAACCAAACCTGT